>NW_028322275.1:327339-654678 GCF_059928025.1 Delphinapterus leucas
GTGATATTCCATTGTACGTGCGTACCACAACTTCTTTATCCATTTTTTGTTTTATCGGATATTTAACTTGTACCGTAGACGAGGTTCTTGTAAACAGACCCACCCAAACTTTGGGGTGGTTTGTGTTTTTGACTTTAATTTCCCTAAGCTATAGGACCATAAGTGGAAGTGCCAAAGGCTGTGTTGCTTTGTTTCCTACATGTTTCAGGAAACCCCATACACTTCTCCAGAGTGGCTGTTGGCAATTTTATTCCACCCATCAGCGTAACAAAGTTCCCTGTTCTCCATGACGTGTCCTGCCTTTCTGGATTTTACACTTTTTTCAGATGGCCCTTTTGACTGGGGGGCAGTGAGACTTCATTGTAGTGTAGATTTCCTTTACACGCTTGCTTGGTTGGCCAAAAAGTGCGTATGCGTTTTTTTCCTGAATATGTTCAGGAAAAAACGCATAGGCCCTTTTTTGCCAAGTGCATCATTGTCGACATTCTGCCTCTTTTCCTATGTTTAAGTGCAATTCCAGTCTACCCCCTGAAATCGTTTTCCTGAAATTTTGCCCCGCGTTCAAGTCCTCTTCGAAGACTTAATTCAGTACATTTTTGGACGATAGCTGTCATTCATAACTCTGCAGGTTTGTGACTTACAGTGCCCCTGAGCTCCTTTCTTCAACACGCTTTCTCGTGAGCTGGCCGCAAAACCGCAGGATTGCTTCAGGCCCTAATATGTTTCCGGCAGGGCACGCTGAGCCTTTGGTTAATTCCTCTTCCTGGTGGGAAATGAGCGTTCCATTTGCCCGTGCAGACACCTACAGCTAGTCTCTCATCTGTTCTCCCTATTCCTGTTCATCTTGCACAGAAATTCCAAACTGTGCCAAACAGGAGGTTAAAGGCACTGACTCTCCAAGTGGGGAGAGTGTTAGTAAAGCGTTCAAATGTTGAACCCGAGTACCAGGGGACGAAAACTGAGATGCATTTGAAAACGTTTCCCAATCACACGGTGGACCATACTCTGGGTTTCCCATGCATGTTTTAGCTGAATTAAGAATCTCTTAAACCTGGAGAGTTGGGACCCGTGGAATGGGTACCATGCAGTATGACTTCAAAGGGTCTGCGTTTGCTCACCGAACCTCACCAAAGCTATCAGCCCAAAGTGTCCAGCCTTATGTCTCACCCAGCTCTGGGTGTAGATGTGGTAAATGCAGGTTGCATCACATGCCCTGAATGAGTTATTTAAGAATTGCTCTCTATTTCACTGTCATGGTGTTTGTTTTTGAAATTTATTTTGATAATGGGATTTATCGGATTTTCACTGCTGCGTTTAGGCCGCTGTACACACGCTTGATTTCCTTATGGAGATATATAAATCCATGGGTTTTAAGATTCTTACTTGTCAGGTATCTTCCTAGGCATTGAATATGGGGTGTTGAGTCCATTTCGTTGAGCTAGGAGTAGGTCTTGTCTATTATATATTTGGCTTATGGAACGGTATCTGTGCTAATTTCAATCTCTTGTTTTATGCAGCACTCCAACTCACTTTTCTCCATAAGCAAGCATAAGATGGTTTTCTAAATTTGAGACCATGTTCTGTTTTGTAATTCAGTTCATGTGTAGCCAAGTTTACATTCCGTGTATTAGTGATATCTTATGATGTTTCTTTTTCTGTGTGACTTAGTTCTCGTGGAATCATCGTACCTGAATCCACTCAATATGCCGCTACGGGCCTGATGACGTAGATTTCATTGCTGAGTGATATTCCATTGTACGTGCGTACCACAACTTCTTTATCCATTTTTTGTTTTATCGGATATTTAACTTGTACCGTACACGAGGTTCTTGTAAACAGACCCACCCAAACTTTGGGGTGGGTTGTGTTTTTGACTTTAATTTCCCTAAGCTATAGGACCATAAGTGGAAGTGCCAAAGGCTGTGTTGCTTTGTTTCCTACGTGTTTCAGGAAACCCCATACACTTCTCCAGAGTGGCTGTTGGCAATTTACATTCCGCCCATCAGCGTAACAAAGTTCCCTATTCTCCATGACCTGTCCTGCCTTTCTGGATTTTACACTTTTTTCAGATGGCCCTTTTGACCGGGGGGCTGTGAGACTTCATTGTAGTGCAGATTTCCTTTACACGCTTGCTTGGTTGGCCAAAAAGGGCGTATGCGTTTTTTCCTGAATATATTCAGGAAAAAACGCATACGCCCTTTTTGGCCAAGTGCATCATTGTCGACATTCTGCCTCTTTTCCTATGCTTTAAGTGCAATTCCAGTCTACCCCCTGAAATCGTTTTCCTGAAATTCTGCCCCGCTTTCAAGTCCTCTTCGAAGACTTACTTCAATACATTTTTGGACGATAGCTGTCATTCATAACTCTGCAGGTTTGTGAATTACAGTGCCCCTGAACTCCTTTCTTCAGCTCGCTTTCTCGTGAGCTGGCTGCAGAACCGCAGGATTGCTTCAGGCCCTAATCTGTTTCTGGCAGGACATGCTGAGCCTTTGTTTAATTCCTCTTCCTGGTGGGAAATGAGCATTCCATTTGCCCGTGCAGACACCTACAGCTAGTCTCTCATTGGTTCTCCCTATTCCTGTTCATCTTGTGCAGAAATTGCAAACTGTGCCATACAGGAGGTTAAATGCACTGACTCTCCAAGTGGGGAGAGTGTTAGTAAAGCGTCTGGAATGGTGAACCCGAGTACCAGGGGACGAAAACTGAGATGCATTTGAAAACGTTTCCCAATCACACGGTGGACCATACTATGGGTTTCCCATGCATGTTTTAGCTGAAGGAAGAATCCCTTAAACCTGGAGAGTTGGGACCCCTGGAATGGGTACCATGCAGTATGACTTCAAAGGGTCTGCGTTTGCTCACCGAACCTCACCAATGCTATCAGCCCGAAGTGTCCAGCCTTATGTCTCACCCAGCTCTGGGTGTAGATGTGGGAAATCCAGGTTGCATCACAAGCCCTGAATGAATTATTTAAGAATTGCTCTCTATTTCACTGTCATTGTGTTTTGTTTTTGAAATTTATTTTGATAATGGGATTTATCGGATTTTCACTGCTGCGTTTAGGCCGCTGTACACACGCTTGATTTCCTTATGGAGACATATAAATCCATGGGTTTTAAGATTCTTACTTGTCAGGTATCTTGCCATGCGTTGAATATGGGGTGTTGAGTCCATTTCGTTGAGCAAGGAGTAGGTCTTGTCTATTATATATTTGGCTTATGGAACGGTATCTGTGCTAATTTCAATCTCTGGTTTTATGCAGCACCCCAACTCACATTTCCCCATAAGCAAGCATAAGTTGGTTTTCTAAATTTGAGACCATGTTCTGTTTTGTAATTCAGTTCATGGGTAGCCAAGTTTACATTCCGTGTATTAGTGATATCTTATGATGTTTCTTTTTCTGTGTGACTTATTTCTCGTAGAATCATCATACCTGAATCCACTCATTGTGCCGCTACGGGCCTGATGACGTAGATTTCATTGCTGAGTGATATTCAATTGTACGTGCGTACCACAACTTCTTTATCCATTTTTTACTTTCTGGGATATTTTACTTGAACCGTAGACGAGGTTCTTGTAAAAAGAGCCGTCCCAAACTCTGGGGTGGCTGTGTGTTTTTGATTTTAATTTCCCTAAGCTATAGGACCATAAGTGGAAGTGCCATAGGCTGTGTTGCTTTGTTTCCTACGTGTTGCTGGAAACACCATACACTTCTCCAGAGTGGTTCTTGGCAATTTACATCTCGCCCATCAGTATGACAAGGCTCCCTGTTCTCCATGACCTGTCCTGCCTTTGTGGATTTTACACTTTTTTCAGATGGCCCTTTTGACCGGGGAGGCAGTGAGAGTTCATTGTAGTGCAGATTTCCTTTATACGCTTGCTTGGTTGGCCAAAAAGGGCGTATGCGTTTTTTCCTGAATATATTCAGGAAAAAACGCATACGCCCATTTTGGCCAAGTGCATCGTTGTCGACATTCTGCCTCTTTTCCTATGCTTTAAGTGCAATTCCAGTCTACCCCCTGAAATCGTTTTCCTGAAATTCTGCCCCGCTTTCAAGTCCTCTTCGAAGACTTACTTCTATACATTTTTGGACGATAGCTGTCATTCATAACTCTGCAGGTTTGTGAATTACAGTGCCCCTGAGCTCCTTCCTTCAACTCGCTTTCTTGTGAGCTGGCCGCAAAACCGCAAGATTGCTTCAGGCCCTAATCTCTATCCGGCCGGGCACGCTGAGCCTTTGTTTAATTCCTCTTCCTGGTTGGAAATGAGCGTTCCATTTGCCCGTGCAGACACCTACAGCTAGTCTCTCATTGCTTCTCCCTATTCCTGTTCATCTTGCGCAGAAATTGCAAAGTGTGCCAAACAGGAGGTTAAATGCACTGACTCTCCAAGTGGGGAGAGTGTTAGTAAAGCGTCTGGAATGGTGAACCCGAGTACCAGGGGACGAAAACTGAGATGCATTTGAAAACGTTTCCCAATCACACGGTGGACCATACTATGGGTTTCCCATGCATGTTTTAGCTGAAGGAAGAATCCCTTAAACCTGGAAATTTGGAACCCATGGAATGGGTACCATGCAGTATGACTTCAAAGGGTCTGCGTTTGCTCACCGAACCTCACCAATGCTATCAGCCCGAAGTGTCCAGCCTTATGTCTCACCCAGCTCTGGGTGTAGATGTGGGAAATCCAGGTTGCATTACAAGCCCTGAATGAATTATTTAAGAATTGCTCTCTATTTCACTGTCATTGTGTTTTGTTTTTGAAATTTATTTTGATAATGGGATTTATCGGATTTTCACTGCTGCATTTAGGCCGTTGTACACACGCTTGATTTCCTTATGGAGACATATAAATCCATGGGTTTTAAGATTCTTACTTGTCAGGTATCTTGCCAGGCGTTGAATATGTGGTGTTGAGTCCATTTCGTTGAGCAAGGAGTAGGGTTGTCTATTGTATATTTGGCTTATGGAACGGTATCTGTGCTAATTTCCATCTATGGTTTTATGCAGCACCCCAACTCACCTTTCCCCATAAGCAAGCATAAGTTGGTGTTCTAAATTTGAGACCCTGTTCTGTTTTGTAATTCAGTTTATGTGTAGCCAAGTTTACATTCCGTGTATTACTGATATATTATGATGTTTATTTTTCTGTGTGACTTATTTCTCGTAGAATCATCGTACCTGAATCCACTCATTATGCCGCTACGGGCCTGAAGACGTAGATGTCATTGCTGAGTGATATTCCATTGTACGTGCGTACCACAACTTCTTTATCCATTTTTTGTTTTATCGGATATTTAACTTGTACCGTACACGAGGTTCTTGTAAACAGACCCACCCAAACTTTGGGGTGGTTTGTGTTTTTGACTTTAATTACCCTAAGCTATAGGACCATAAGTGGAAGTGACATAGGCTGTGTTGCTTTGTTTCCTACGTGTTTCAGGAAACCCCATATACTTCTCCAGAGTGGCTGTTGGCAATTTACATTCCGCCCATCAGCGTAACAAAGTTCCCTATTCTCCATGACCTGTCCTGCCTTTCTGGATTTTACACTTTTTTCAGATGGCCCTTTTGACCGGGGGGCTGTGAGACTTCATTGTAGTGCAGATTTCCTTTACACGCTTGCTTGGTTGGCCAAAAAGTGCGTATGCGTTTTTTCCTGAATATATTCAGGAAAAAACGCATACGCCCTTTTTGGCCAAGTGCATCATTGTCGACATTCTGCCTCTTTTCCTATGCTTTAAGTGCAATTCCAGTCTACCCCCTGAAATCGTTTTCCTGAAATTCTGCCCCGCTTTCAAGTCCTCTTCGAAGACTTACTTCAATACATTTTTGGACGATAGCTGTCATTCATAACTCTGCAGGTTTGTGAATTACAGTGCCCCTGAACTCCTTTCTTCAACTCGCTTTCTCGTGAGCTGGCTGCAGAACCGCAGGATTGCTTCAGGCCCTAATCTCTTTCCAGCAGGACATGCTGAGCCTTTGTTTAATTCCTCTTCCTGGTGGGAAATGAGCGTTCCATTTGCCCGTGCAGACACCTACAGCTAGTCTCTCATTGGTTCTCCCTATTCCTGTTCATCTTGCGCAGAAATTGCATACTGTGCCATACAGGAGGTTAAAGGCACTGACTCTCCAAGTGGGGAGAGTGTTAGTAAAGCGTCTGGAATGTTGAACCCGTGTAAAAGGGGACGAAACCTGAGATGCATTGGAAAACGTTTCTCGGTCACATGGTGCAGCATACTGTGGGTTTCAAAGGCATGTTTTAGCTGAAGGAAGAATCCCTTATACCTGGAGAGTTGAGACCCATGGAATGGGTACTTCAAGGGGTCTGCATTTGCTCACCGAACCTCACCAGTGCTATCAGCCTGGTGTCCAGCCTTATGTCTCACTCATCTCTAGGTGTAGATATGGTAAATCCAGGTTGCATCACAGGCCCTGAATGAATTATTTAAGAATTGCTCTCTATTTCATTGTCATTGTGTTTTGTTTCTGTAATTTATTTTGATAATGGGATTTATCGTATTTTCACTGCTGTGTTCATGCCGCTGTACACACGCTTGATTGTCTTTCGGAGACATATAAACCCATAGGTTTGAAGATTCTTACTAGTCAGGTATATTCCTAGGCGTTGAATATGTGGTGTTGAGTCCATTTTGTTGAGCAAGCAGTAGGTCTTGACTATTACATATTTGTCTTATGGAACAGTATCTGTGCTAATTTCAATCTCTGTTTTTTTGCAGCACCCCAACTCACCTTTATCCTTAAGCAAGAATAAGTTGGTTTTCTAAATATGAGACCCTGTTCTGTTTTGTAATTCAGTTCATGTGTAGCCAAGTTTGCATTCCATGTATTAGTGATATAGTATGTCTTTTACTTTTTGAATTCTGTGACTTTGTATGATCATATGTAACTCCTCTGGAGTTGTTACAAGTGGCCATATTGCATTGATTTCCAGGCTGAGTCATATTCCACTCTACATGAGCACCACATCTGTATCCATTTTTTCCCTCCAGAGACATTTAAGTTATATCCTATTCGAGGATCTTTTAAACAGTGAGGCGGTATACATTGGGGTGCCTGTGTCCTCTCGATTTTTGTTTTTCCCAAGATATACGTCCATGAGTGCAAGTGCCCTGTGCTCTGTAGCTCATTTTTTAGATGCTTTAGTAAACACAATACACTTCTCCAGAGTGACCATTGGTAATATACATTTCCAGTATAAGCCTCACAGGGCTCCCTTTTCTCCTTGCCCTGTCCTGCATTTCCGGTGTTTACACTTTATGAGGACGGCTCTTCTGACTGATGCGAAGTGACATGTTTTGTAGTATTGATTTCCAGTGCCCACCTGTTTGGTTGGCTAAAAACGTGTATGCTCTTTTCTTGAATATATACAGAAAAAGACGCATACACCCTTTTTGGCCAACTGCAATGTTGGCAATGTTCAGCCCCTTTTCTTGTGCTTAATGGCGAGTCCTTTCTACCTCTTCCAATCCCTTTCCTGCCATTCTCCGTTGCTTACAAGTCCTTTTCTCTGACTTTCCTCAGGACATTTTTCAGTGATAGATATTTTCAACTCTGCAGTTTCGTGAATTTTAGTGCCACTGAGCTCCATTTTTCAACTTGTGTTTATGGGAACTGGCCACAAAGCAGCGGGATTTCCTCAAGCCCTATTCTGTTTCCATGGGCAACCCTAGCCTTTGGTCAATTCGTCTTCCTGATTGGAAATTAGAGTGACATGTGCCTGTCCGAACCCCTAGGACTTGTCTCTCATTGTTCCTCCTCCTTCTGCTTCATCCTCTGGACAAATTCCAAACTGTATGCAACAGGATGTTGACAGTGCTGACATCTCCAAGTGGGGAGACTGTTAGTAAAGACGCTGGAGGGGTGAACCCGAGCACCAGGAGATGAGGAGATGAGATGCCTTTTCCAAACTCTTCCCGATCAGACGGTATACCATCCTCTGGGTGTGACAGGCATGCTTTAGCTGTAGGAAGGGTCCCATTCATGTGAGGAGAACACCAGGGCTTTTTCAAAATCAGTGTCTCTCCGCAACCCAAACTGGCGAATTTTTTAAGCTACGGCTACACATATGTTCATTAAGGGCCTTGGGAAGTAGGCAGAGTCCAAACTTTAGATGATTGAAGTCTTCAGGGTCAGAAGCACTCACCACCGGCTTCCCTTAGGTTCCATTTTAACTGTCATTAATAGATGATGTCAATAAAAATATCTATTCTTTTTCAGATTATTTCCCCTTATAGGTTATTGCAAAATATTGAGTGTAGTTCCCTGTGCTATACAGCAGTTCCTTGTTGATGATCGATTTTATACATAGCAGTGTGTATGTGTTAATCCCAAACTGTTAATTTATCCCTCCTCTCACCTTTCCCCTTTGGCAATAATAAATTATAAGACTTTATACTTCTCAGAAATGGGGGAGCTGAAAGAGAGGTATCATTTTCAATGGAAAAGCATTTAAAACAAGATTGAAGCTTTAACCAAGATTATTAGATGTACATCCTTGGAAAGAAATCACTTCGTTTCTCTAATATTGACCTGACAAATAAGACAAACCTTTTCACTGAACTTGCTTATAATAAAGTGATGGAAATATCAAATGGAAGTGTTAGAAACATCTTATTTTACCCGAGCCTTATACACTGTTCTATGTTAATTACAGTTTGGCTCACACATCTGTTCATTGAAGTTACAATGTTCTCAATTTCTGTTACTGATCCTCCAGAGTGGACCCCAACAAGTGTCCCCCTGCCCAGTGTCATTGGAGCCAACAGATCGAGACTGAGTTTGGTTCAGAAGCAAAGGAAACTTTATATTTTGATCAGAGAGTGGAGAGGTGAGAGCATGTGCTACCCCGTGGGCTGTGGGCTGGGCTGCTGTGTAGATATCCTGTCAGAGTTGGCTGCAGCTCAGGCTCTATATCACGGAGTGTGCACTGTGCCCCAGGAGCTGAGGTGTCGACCCAGACATTCTGCACTAGGAACTCTGGTCTGAAGTGCTGGGTGTGGAACCTCTGTATGCGGGACCCTAGGAGCATGTGAAATTAGACAAAGCACAAAGGATAAAAAAGGTTAGACTTTATTTTATTGCCCAGATTCTATTTTTATCTCCCAGGGATTTTTAAGGGGCTTTGCCTGGGACAAAACCCTCTTCTGCCTTTTGTCCCCTTCCTCATTCTTGGAGTGCTGAGGGTGCAGACCCTTCTTCTGTAACTGCTGAGTGCTGAGTTAGGAGCCCTCATACCCGTGGGCGAGGGTCAGAACTTCTCCCCAGCAGCCTCCAGGTGACGTTGATTGTCCCCAGGCCTCCTGCCTCTCTGCTCGTCCGCCTGAGCACCAGTATTGGAAGTGTTATAGATTCTAATGACCTTTAAGGGTCCAGGAAGGAGATGTGCAGTGACGCTGTGAGGTCCAGTTTCACCCCGCCCCACATTTGTTCGGCCACCTTAGGCTGACCGTTTCTGCCAGCCTAGATGCTCTGACCAGTAGTCTGCGCTTTCTTCAATTAGGCCGCTGAATTAACATAAAAACAGCACCAGGTGTCAGGACCCTGTCCGCTCAACTCCCAGACAGTCCAGGGTCACTGGTGATGAAGGACCATGATGGCCACTGAGTCAACAGCCTTTTGAAGTAAACAGGAGTCCAGCCGGTCTTATTGGCCACCATTATCACAGTGTCTGTAGGCTTTTCTATGGTGACAGCGTGATATACGGTTCCCCCGCCAAGATTATTAGGTCCGCTCTGGGTGCAGTAAGTCCTGCAAGCAGTAGTCTACTCTTTTGGGACACACTCTTGTTGTTTTATGAGAGAAACTCCAGGTCAAGTGATGGTCACATGAGTCGTCATGGTGCCCCATTGCCCCCGGTTATCTCTCTGGAGGTTGGAGTTGGAGGGCCTCCTCACTCGAGGTCAGTGTGCCCACGGAGCAAACCCTGCAACTTCAGGGCATGGTTGGGGGTTAGGATCACCACGTGGGGTCCTTTTCCCTTAGGAGGGAGGTGGCCTTTTGGGCTGCTGATTTCCAGGTTTTTAGATACCGCCAGTATCTTGGCCAGATGTGGCAGTGGGCCAAGCCCCTTGGTGACTGTAGTTTATCCTACCTGGATGGCATTCTTGCATTGTTCCATTTCAAGTGGTCCCAGGTTTTGCACTAATACTCCAATGGCGATTCACTTTTCACCAGGAATGTAAAGATCAAAGGGTTTAGCTAAATTAGGGAGTTCCAGGGCAAGGGTCTGAATTGACTGCTCTTTCCATTCTTGAAAGGCCACTTCTGGATTCTATTCAAAAGGATCATCATCTTTTCCTTTCAGTGTTTCATATAGAGGCCCAGCTAGTAGACTGTAGTTAGGGATCCAGAAGCAGCAAACCCTGGCCTCCCCAGGAACCCCTAAGCTGTCTTCTAGTTTTAGATATGGGTAAGACTGTAAATTGTTTCTTCCCTTTCCTGGGATGGGCTTCTCCGACCTTCTGTGAGAATGAAGCCCAGGCAGGTCACCGTAGTCTGTGATATTTGAGCTTTTTCTTGGACAACCTGTATCCTTTATTGGCTTGGTAGTTCAGAGGTCTCCTTAGTAGGGCTGGCAATCAGAATGTCATCTGCAAATTGAAGGAGTGTTTCCTTTTCCAGAGGTAGAACTTTTAGGTCTTTAGCTGAGCTTTCCCCAAAGATGGTGTGGGAATTTTTGAACCCTTGGGGCAAGACGGCCCAGAAGTATTGATTTAGTTGTATGTTGAGTCCTGCCACTCACAAGCCAAAATTTCTTGTGACTCTGGGACTAATAGAATACAAAAGAAGGCATCATTGAAGACTAATACAGAATACCATGTCCTGGTGGTTGGTAGAATGACCAGCAGGGTGTAGAATTTAGGAACTACTGGAGGTATATCCTCGGTGGCTTCACTGACTGTCCTGACATCATTTACCAGGACTCCAGCAGTCCGTGGGGCTCTCGAGGTCAGGCCAATCCCAGGATATGGAGATCACCTGCGCAGGTACCCTACCCGAACCCCATACCACGGGGTTCTCGTGGTCAGGCCCCTCCCAGGATATGGGGTTCCCTTGGCAGGTTCCCCTGCAGCTCATGGGGCTCTCGTGGTCAGGCCCCTCCCAGGATACAGAGCTACCCATGCAGGTACCATGGCAGGGCTGGGAACACAGGAACCGTGCATATCGCCCTCATTGCAGAGCACTCCCAGCTCACCTGTCACTCAGATCTGACACAGAGCACCTCAGAGCAGGACTTGAACTAACAAACAGCAGCTCCGACAGGTCTGTGACCCTGGGCATCACTCTGTGTGGCCTCCCTCCACCTGGCCTTTCAGAGACTTCCACTGTACCCGGGGCACCAGGCCTCTGTCTCCACCCACCAGCCACTCCTCCTCTCCCTGACTCCTGGGTTCCTCTCATTAGGAGAGGGTTTTCTTGAAGTTGTCTCCCACTCATGGGCCAGATAATATAATTAGAAAACAAGCCAGAGCTGCAGCCCCTTGTCTATCCTGACTCTCAGGAGCCCACACCTGTTCCTTGGACCTGGCCGATTCAGCAAGTTCCAGTTTCTGCAACTGTGAGCCCCTGAGGGGTGATTATTGGCTGGCCTGGGAAGCCCGACCATGCCGGCCAGCCCTCCCCAGGTGTGCCTGGGTTCAGATCAATATAAACACCGCTCCAGGCAGCAAGAGCCCCTGCAGCTGTGCCTGACGCCATTTTCTCTGCCCTGTCAGCAGTCTTGGGGCTGGACTGGTGGGAGGGAGTGAGAGGCCACGGCTTTGTGGGTGGCCCAGTGTGAGTGGGGCTCTGCTGGACTTTCTGCAGCAGTTGCCAAGATGCCACCTGCTAAAGAAGAGGATGTGTCACCCATACCTGCCGCTGGAATTTCTCCCTGGGCAGAGGTGAGTGAGGAAGAAAGCAGTGGGGGCCGGGACAGCAGGGGTATCTCAGGCAGGGAAATGGAAAGCTTCCAGAAGAGCACCCAGGACCAGGACCATCCTGGCTGGCCTGCAGGCACCAAGTCGGCTGGCATGCTGTCGCTCATGTGGCTCCATGGCCCTTCCTCTAGGCTTTCAAGTCCTTGTACATATTCAGGTGTTTTACCTGTGAAGGGTGGGAACATTTCAGCAGCAGCTGGCCTGGGGCTCAGCCCACGTTTACTCACAGATGCCTCGGCACTGTCCCCCAGCTTTGCAATGAGGAAGCTTGTTGCGTGGGGCCTGCTGGCTGAATGGGAGATGATTCCCCACCACCGACCAACTTCAGAATTGTTTACAACTGGAGCAAGTGCCCTGATACGGTTTTCCTCTGTGTAGCTGGTGGGTTCTGTTTTTTTTTCTTTTTTGTTTCAAGGTAGATTTTATTCCTCTTTTTCG
The DNA here is from genome assembly GCF_059928025.1 of Delphinapterus leucas. Lineage (NCBI taxonomy): Eukaryota > Metazoa > Chordata > Mammalia > Artiodactyla > Monodontidae > Delphinapterus > Delphinapterus leucas. The sequence continues at coordinate 339,719 of NW_028322275.1, forward strand.
TATTTACAGATATAAGCATGGAAATAATTTATTCATATAAATACATGTATGTGAAGGGAAGAATATTTTTTCTGTTTTACTTTTTGTAATTTGAATTTTATTTTATTTTTTTATACAGCAGGTTCTTTTTGGTTATCTATTTTATACATATAAATGTATACATGCCAATCCCAATCTCTCAACTCCTCCCACCACCACCCCCCAACAGCTTTCCCCCCTTGGTGTCCATACGTTTGTTGTCTACGTCTGTTGCTCTATTTCTGCCTTGCAAAACGGTTCATCTGTACAATTTTTCTAGGTTCCACATATATGCATTAATAGACAAGATTTGTTTTTCTCTTTCTGACTTACTTCACTCTGTATGACAGTCTCTAGATCCATCAACGTCTCTACAAATGACCCAATTTCATTCCTTTTTATGGCTTAGTAATATTCCATTTCATATATGTACCACATCTTTATGCATTCGTCTGTCTGTGGGCATTTAGGTTGCTTCCATTACATGGATATTGTAAATAGTGATGCAATGAACATTGCAGTGAATGTCTCTTTTTGATTTATGGTTTTGTCTGGGTATATGCCCAGTAGTGGGATTGCTGTATCATATGGTAATTCTATTCTTAGTTTTATAAGAAACTCCATAATGTTCTCCACAGTGACTGTATCAATTTACATTCCCAACAATAGCGGAAGAGGGTTCCTTATCTCCACACCCTTTCCAGCATTTGTTGTTTGTAGATTTTCTGATGATGCCCATTCTAACAGGTGTGAGGTGATACACCATGGATGAGTCTATTTCGTTGAGCAAAGAGTAGGTCTTGTCTATTACATATTTGGCTTATGGAACGGTATGTGTGCTAATTTCAATCTCTGGTTTTATACAGCACCCCAACTCAACTTTCCCCTTAAGCAAGCATAAGTTTTTATCTAAATGTGAGACTCTGTTCGGTTTTGGAATTCAGTTTATGTGTAGCCAAGTTTACACTCTCTCTATTAGTGATATCTTATGATAATTATCTTTCTCTGTGTGACCTATTTCTCTTAGAATCATCATACTTAAATCCACTCAATTTGCTGCTACAGGCCTGATGACATTGATTTCATTGCTGAGTGATATTCCGTTGTACGTAAGTAGCACAACTCCTTTATCCATTTTTTTCTTTCTGGGATATTTAATTTGTACTGGACTCAAGGTTCTTGTAAACACAGCAGCCCTAAATTTTGTGTTGGCTGTGTCTTGTTGATTTTAATTTTCCTAAGCTATAGGGCCAAAAGTGGAAGTGCCCTAGGGTTTGTAGCTTTGTTTTTCAGATGTTTCAGGATACACCATAAACATCTCCAGAGTGTCTGTTGGCAATTTACATCCCGCCCATCAGCATAACAAGGCTCCCTGTTCTCCATGGCCTGTCCTGTGTTTCTGGTTTTTACACTTTTTTCAGATGGCCGTTTTGACGAATGGGAAATGAAACTTCATTGTAGTGCGGATTTCCATTTCTCAAGTGCTTGGTTGGCCAAAAAGGCATATGTGTTTTTTCCTGAATATATTCAGGAAAAAATGTTTACGCACTTTTGTCCAAGTGCATCACTGTCAAAGATCTGCCGCTTTTCACATGCTTTAAATGCAATTCCAATCTACCTCCTGAAATATGATTCCTGCAATTCTGCCTCGTTTTCAAGTCCTCTTTGCAGACTTACTTCCATATATTTTTGCCAATAGCTGTCATTTATAACTCTGCAGGTTTGTGAATTACAGTGCCCGTGATTTCCTTTCTTAACACGTTTCCTTGAAAACTGGCCACCGAACCGCAGGTTTGCTTCAGGCCATAATCAGGGTCCGGCACGGCACTCTGAGACTTTGGTTCATTCCACTTCCTGGTGGGAAATTAGAGTTAAATGTGCCCCTCCAGACACCTGCCTCACTCCTAGCCCCTTGGTGATGTGTGTCCTCTGGTTTGAGGCCACATGTGCTGGGTTCCTCACCTTTGGCTGATGTGGCCCCACTGGTGTGAGGACACTCCTGCCTGGTTCCCATCCCCTTGGTGATGTGGGCCCTCCGGTGAGAGTCTGATCCTGGTTGGGTTCCTCACACTTCTGTGAGGTGGGCCCTCTTCTCTGAGGTCACTCCTGCCTGGCTGGCACACCCCGCCTTGGCGACGTCGGCCCTCTGGTGGGATTTGGTGCCTGCTGGGTGTCTCCTGCCCTCGGTAATGAGGGCCCTCTGGCGTCAGGCCCTAACTCCTGGGCTCCCAATATTTTCTGATATGTGCCCTGTGGTTCGAGTACACTCGTGCCAGGTTCCCAACCCCATGGGAATGTGGGCCTTCTGCTCTGAGGTCCCAACCGTGGGTTGCTCAGTTTCATGATGAGGGCCCTCTGCTGTGAGTTCTCTCTGGCCTGGATCCCATAAGCTCGCTGCTCCTGGCCACCTGCTGGGAGGTTACAACTGCGGGATTCCTCACCTTTTTTCTTCTATGGGCCCTCTGTTTTGAGACTCCTCCTGCCTGCCTCACTCCCAGCCCCTTGGTGATGTGTGTCCTCTGGTTTGAGGCCACGTATGCTGGGTCCCTCGCCTTTCGATGATGTGGCCCCACAGGTGTGAGGACACTCCTGCCTGGTTCCTATCCCCTTGATGATGTGGGCCCTCTGGTGAGAGTCTGATCCTGGCTGGGTTCCTCACCCTTCTGTGAGGGGGGCCCTCTGCTGTGAGGTCACTCCTGCTTGGCTGGCACACCCCACCTGAGTAACATCGGCCCTCTTGTGGCAGTTGGAGCCTGCTGGGAACCTCCCCTCGGTGATGGGGGCCCTCTTGCGTCAGGCCCTAACTGCTGGGTACCCACATTTTCTGATACGTGCTAAGTGGTGCGAGGACACTCCTGCGAGGTTCCCATCCCCATGGGCATGCGGGCCTTCTGCTCTAAGGTCCCAACACCTGTGTTGTTCACCGTTTCATGATGTTGGCTCTCTGGTGTTAGTTCACTCAGGCCTAGATCCCATAGACTCTGTGCTCTGAGCGGCCTGCTGGGAGGTTCCTACTGCTGGATTCCTTACCTTTTTTTATTCTTTTGGTCGTGTGTTTTCATGCTCCTACTTCCTGACTCACTCCCAGCCCATTTGTGATGTAGGTCCTCTGGTTTAAGGCCACATGTACCGGTTTCCTCACCTTTATTGATGTGGCCCCACTGGTATGAGAACACTCCTGCCTGGTTCCCATCCCCTTGTTGATGGGGGCCCTCTGGTGAGAGTCTGATCCTGTCTGGATTCCTCACACTTCTGGGAGGTGGGCCCTCTGCTGTGAGGTCACTCCTGCCTGGCTGGCACACGTCACGTTGGCGATGTGGGCCCTCAGTTGGGAGTTGGTGCCTGCTGGGAGTCTCCTCCCCTCGGTAATGAGGGCCCTCTGGCGTCAGGCCCTAACTCATGGGCTCCCAAAATTTTCTGATGTGCGCCCTGTCGTGCGAGTACACTCCAGCCAGGGTCCCATCCCCATGGGGATGTGGGCTTTCTGCTCTGAGGTCCCAACGCCTGGGTTGCTCACAGTGTCAGAATGTGGGCCCTCTGCTGTGAGTTCACTCCGGCATGGATCCCATAGCCTCGGTGCTCTGGGCCACCTGCTTGGAGCTTCCATCTGCGGGGTTCCTCACCTTTTTTATTCTATGGGCGCTCTGTTGTGAGTCTCCTCCTGCATGCCTCACTCCCAGCCCTTTCGTGATGTGTGTCCGCTTGTTTGAGGCCACATGTGCTGTGTTCCTCACCTTTCGCTGATGTGGCCCCACAGGTGTGAGGACACTCCTGCCTGGTTTCCATCCCCTTGGTGATGTGGGCGCACTGGTTAGAGTCTGATCCTGTTTGGGCTCCTCACACTTCTGTGAGGTGGGCCCTCTGCTGTGAGGTAACTCCTGCCTGGCTTGCTCCCATTGCCTTGGTGACGTCGGCCCTCTGGTGGCATTTGGAGCCTGCTGGGAACCTCCCCTCGGTGATGGGGGCCCTCTTGCGTCAGGCCCTAACTGCTGGGTACCCACATTTTCTGATACGTGCTAAGTGGTGCGAGGACACTCCTGCGAGGTTCCCATCCCCATGGGCATGCGAGCCTTCTGCTCTAAGGTCCCAACACCTGTGTTGTTCACCGTTTCATGATGTTGGCTCTCTGGTGTTAGTTCACTCAGGCCTAGATCCCATAGACTCTGTGCTCTGAGCGGCCTGCTGGGAGGTTCCTACTGCTGGATTCCTTACCTTTTTTTATTCTTTTGGTCGTGTGTTTTCATGCTCCTACTTCCTGACTCACTCCCAGCCCATTTGTGATGTAGGTCCTCTGGTTTAAGGCCACATGTACCGGTTTCCTCACCTTTATTGATGTGGCCCCACTGGTATGAGAACACTCCTGCCTGGTTCCCATCCCCTTGTTGATGGGGGCCCTCTGGTGAGAGTCTGATCCTGTCTGGATTCCTCACACTTCTGGGAGGTGGGCCCTCTGCTGTGAGGTCACTCCTGCCTGGCTGGCACACGTCACGTTGGCGATGTGGGCCCTCAGTTGGGAGTTGGTGCCTGCTGGGAGTCTCCTCCCCTCGGTAATGAGGGCCCTCTGGCGTCAGGCCCTAACTCATGGGCTCCCAAAATTTTCTGATGTGCGCCCTGTCGTGCGAGTACACTCCAGCCAGGGTCCCATCCCCATGGGGATGTGGGCTTTCTGCTCTGAGGTCCCAACGCCTGGGTTGCTCACAGTGTCAGAATGTGGGCCCTCTGCTGTGAGTTCACTCCGGCATGGATCCCATAGCCTCGGTGCTCTGGGCCACCTGCTTGGAGCTTCCATCTGCGGGGTTCCTCACCTTTTTTATTCTATGGGCGCTCTGTTGTGAGTCTCCTCCTGCATGCCTCACTCCCAGCCCTTTCGTGATGTGTGTCCGCTTGTTTGAGGCCACATGTGCTGTGTTCCTCACCTTTCGCTGATGTGGCCCCACAGGTGTGAGGACACTCCTGCCTGGTTTCCATCCCCTTGGTGATGTGGGCGCACTGGTTAGAGTCTGATCCTGTTTGGGCTCCTCACACTTCTGTGAGGTGGGCCCTCTGCTGTGAGGTAACTCCTGCCTGGCTTGCTCCCATTGCCTTGGTGACGTCGGCCCTCTGGTGGCATTTGGAGCCTGCTGGTAGCCTCCTCTCCTCCGTGATGAGGGCCCTCTGGCGTCAGGCCATAACTGCTGGGTTCCCACATTTTCTGATACGTGCTAAGTTGTGCGTGGACACTCCTGCGAGGTTCCCATCCCCATGGGGATGTGGGCCTTCTGCTCTGAGGTCCCAACGCCTGGGTTGCTCACAGTTTCATGATGTGGGCCCTCTGCTGTGAGTTCACCTTGGCCTGGATCACATAGACTCGGTGCTCTGGGCCGCCTGCTGGGAGGTTCCCACTGCAGGATTCCTCAGCTTTTTTATTCTATTGGCCCTGTGTTGTGAGGCTACTCTTGCCTGCCTCACTCCGAGCCCCTTGGAGATCTGGATCCTCTGGTTTAGGCCACATGTGCTGGGTTCCTCACCTTTCTATGATGTGGCCACCCTGGTGTGAAGACAGTCCTGCCTGGTTCTGATGCCCTTGGTGATGTGGGCCCTCTGGTGAGAGTCTTACCCTGGCTGGGTTCCTCACCATTCTGTGAGGTAGGCCCTCAGCTGTGAGGTCACTCCTGCCTGGCTGTTGCACGTCACCTTGGCGACATGGGCCCTCAGTTGGGAGTTGGTGCCTGCTTGGGGTCTCCTCCCCTTGGTAATGAGGGCTCTCTGGCGTCAGGCCCTAACTTCTGGGCTCCCAAAATTCTCTGATGTGCGCCCTGTGGTGCGAGTACACTTCTGCCAGGTTCCCAACCACATGGGAATGTGGGCCTTCTGCTCTAAGGTCCCAACGGCTGGGTTGCTCACAGTTTCAGGATGAGGGCCCTCTGTTTTGAGTTCAGTCAGGCCTGGATCCCATAGCCTCGCTGCTCCTGGCCACCTGCTTGGAGGTTCCAACTGCGGGATTCCTCACCTTTTTTACGCTATGGGCCCTCTGTTTGGAGGCTCCTCCTGCCTGCCTCACTCCCAGCCCCTTGGTGATGTGTGTCCTGTAGTTTGAGGCCACGTGTGCTGGGTCCGTCACATTTCGGTGATGTGGCCCCACTGGTGTGAGGACACTCCTGCCTGGTTTCCATTCCCTTGGTGATGTGGGCCCTCCGGTGAGTGTCTGATCCTCTTTGGGTTCCTCACACTTTTGTGTGGTTGGCCCTCTGCTCTGAGGTCACTCCTGCCTGGCTGGCACACCCCGCATTGGCGACATCGGCCTTCTGGTAGCAGTTGGAGCTTGCTGGGAGCCTCCTCTCCTCAGTGATGAGGGCCCTCTGGCGTCCGGCCCTAACTGCTGGGCTCCCCACATTTTCTGATGTGTGCCCACTGGTGCGATGACACTCCTGCTTGGTTCCCTTCCCCATGGGGATGTGGGCCTTGTGCTCTGAGGTTACAACGGCTGGGTTGCTTACAGTATCACGATGAGGGCCCTCTGTTGTGAGTTCATCACTGCCTGGATCCCATAGCCTCGGTGCTCTGGGCCGCCTGCTGGGATGTTCCAACTGCTGGATTCCTCACCTTTTTTATACAATGGGCCATGTGTTTTGAGGTTAATCCTGCCTGCCTTGCTCCGAGACCCATGGTGATGTGGGTCCTCTGGTTTGAGGCCACATGTGCTGGGTACCTCAACTTTCGATGATGTGGCCCCACGGGTGTGAGGACACTCCTGCCTGGTTCCCAGCCCCTTGCTTATGTGGGCACCCTGGTGAGAGTCTGATCCTGACTGGGTTCCTTACCCTTCTGTGAGGTGGGCCCTCTGATGTGAGGTCACTCTTGCCTGGATGGCTCAGGTCGCCTTGGCGACGTAGGCCCTCTGTTGGCCACTGAAGCATGCTGGGAGCCTCCTACCCTCTTTAATAAGGGCCCTGGAAGAAACGCATATGCCCTTTTTGAGCAAGTGCATCATTGTCGATGTTCTGCCTCTTCTCCTATACTTTCAGAGGACTTCCCGTCTACCTCCTGAAATCGTATTCCTGGAATTCTGCCCCGCGTTCAAGTCCTCTTTGCAGCCTTACTTCAATATATTTTTGGACGATAGCTGTCATTTATAACTCTGCAGGTTTGTGAATTACAGTGCCCCTGAGCTCCTTTCTTCAACTCGCTTTCTTGGGAGCTGGCCGCAAAACCGCAGGTTTGCTTCAGGCCCTAATCTGGTTCCGGCACGGCATGCTGAGCCTTTGGCTAATTCCTCTTCCTGGTGGGAAATGAGTGTTAAATTTGTTCGTGCAGACACCTACAGCTAATCTCTCATTGGTTCTCCCTATTCCTGTTCATCTTGCGCAGAAATTCCAAACTGTGCCAAACAGGAGGTTAAAGGCACTGACTCTCCAAGTGGGGAGAGTGTTAGTAAAGCGTCTGGAATCGTAAAACCGAGTACGAGGGGACGAAAACTGAGATGCATTTAAAAAGGTTTCCCGGTCATACGGTGGACCATATTCTGGGTTGCCCATGCATGTTTTACCTGAAGGAAGAATCCCTTCAACCTGGAGAGTTGGGACCCATGGAATGGGTACCATGCAGTATGACTTCAAAGGGTTGCCTTTGCTCACCGATGCTATCAGCCCGAAGTGTCCAGCCTTATGTCTCACACAGCTCTGCGTGTAGATGTGGTAAATCCAGGTTGCATCACAAGCCCTGAATGAATTATTTAAGAATTGCTCTCTATTTCACTATCATTGTGTTTTGTTTTTGAAATTTATTTTTGATAATGGGATTTATCGGATTTTCACTGCTGCGTTTAGGCCGCTGTACACACGCTTGATTTCCTTATGGAGACATATAAATCCATGGGTTTTAAGATTCTTACTTGTCAGGTATCTTGCCAGGCGTTGAATATGGGGTGTTGAGTCCATTTCGTTGAGCAAGGAGTAGGGCTTGTCTATTATATATTTGGCTTATGGAACGGTATCTGTGCTAATTTCAATCTCTGGTTTTATGCAGCACCCCAACTCACCTTTCCCCATAAGCAAGCATAAGTTGGTTTTCTAAATTTGAGACCCTGTTCTGTTTTGTAATTCAGTTCATGTGTAGCCAAGTTTACATTCCGTGTATTAGTGATATCTTATGATGTTTCTTTTTCTGTGTGACTTATTTCTCGTAGAATCATCGTACCTGAATCCACTCATTATGCCGCTACGGGCCTGATGACGTACATTTCACTGCTGAGTGATATTCCATTGTACGTGCGTACCACAACTTCTTTATCCATTTTTTGCTTTCTGGGATAGTTTACTTGTACAGTAGACGAGGTTCTTGTAAACAGAGCCGTCCCAAACTCTGGGGTGGCTGTGTGTTTTTGATTTTAATTTCCCTAAGCTATAGGACTATAAGTGGAAGTGCCATAGGCTGTGTTGCTTTGTTTCCTACGTGTTTCTGGAAACACCATACACTTCTCCAGAGTGGTTGTTGGCAATTTACATCCCGCCCATCAGCATGACAAGGCTCCCTGTTCTCCATGACCTGTCCTGACTTTCTGGATTTTACATTTTTTTCAGATGGCCCTTTTGACCGGGGGGCAGTGAGACTTCATTGTAGTGCAGATTTCCATTACACGCTTGCTTGGTTGGCCAAAAAGGGCGTATGCGTTTTTTCCTGAATATATTCAGGAAAAAACGCATACGCACTTTTTGGCCAAGTGCATCATTGTCGACATTCTGCCTCTTTTCCTATGCTTTTAGTACAATTCCAGTCTCCCCCCTGAAATCGTTTTCCTGAAATTCTGCCCCGCTTTCAAGTCCTCTTCGAAGACTTACTTAAATATATTTTTGGACGATAGCTGTCATTCATAACTCTGCAAGTTTGTGAATTACAGTGCCCCTGAGCTCATTTCTTCAACTCGCTTTCTTGTGAGCTGGCCGCAAAACCACAGGATTGCTTCAGGCCCTAATCTTTTTCCGGCAGGGCATGCTGAGCCTTTGGTTAATTCCTCTTCCTGGTGGGAAATGAGCGTTCCATTTGCCCGTGCAGACACCTACAGCTTGTCTCTCATTGCTTCTCCCTATTCCTGTTCATCTTGCACAGAAATTGCAAACTGTGCCAAACAGGAGGTTAATGGCACTGACTCTCCAAGTGGGGAGAGTGTTAGTAAAGCGTTCAAATGTTGAACCCGAGTACCAGGGGACGAAAACTGAGATGCATTTGAAAACGTTTCCCAATCACACGGTGGACCATACTCTAGGTTTCCCATGTATGTTTTAGCTGAAGGAAGAATCCCTTAAACCTGGAGAGTTGGGACCCATGGAATGGGTACCATGCAGTATGACTTCAAAGGGTCTGCGTTTGCTCACCGAACCTCACCAATGCTATCAGCCCGAAGTGTCCAGCCTTATGTCTCATCCAGCTCTGGGTGTAGATGTGGTAAATCCAGGTTGCATCACAAGCCCTGAATGAATTATTTAAGAATTGCTCTCTATTTCACTGTCATTGTGTTTTGTTTTTGAAATTTATTTTGATAATGGGATTTATCGGATTTTCACTGCTGCTTTTAGGCCACTGTACACACGCTTGATTTCCTTATGGAGACATATAAATCCATGGGGTTTAAGATTCTTACTTGTCAGGTATCTTCCCAGGTTTTGAATATAGGGTGTTGAGTACATTTCGTTGAGCAAGGAGTAGGTATTTTCTATTATATATTTGGCTTATGGAACGGTATCTGTGCTAATTTCAATCTCTGGTTTTATGCAGCATCCCAACTGACCTTTCCCCATAAGCAAGCATAAGTTGGTTTGCTAAATTTGAGACCCTGTTCTGTTTTGTAATTCAGTTCATGGGTAGCCAAGTTTACATTCCGTGTATTAGTGATAACTTATGATGTTTGTTTTTCTGTCTGACTTATTTCTCATAGAATCATCGTACCTGAATCCACTCATTATGCCGCTACGGTCCTGATGACGTAGATTTCATTGCTGAGTGATATTCCATTGTACGTGCGTACCACAACTTCTTTATCCATTTTATGCTTTCTGGGATATTTAACTGCTACCGTAGATGAGGTTCTTGTAAACAGAGCCATCCAAAACTTTGGGGTGGCTGTGTGTTTTTGATTTTAATTTCCCTAAGCTATAGGACCATAAGTGGAAGTGCCATAGGCTGTGTTGCTTTGTTTCCTACGTGTTTCAGGAAACACCATACACTTTTCCAGAGTGGCTGTTGGCAATTTAAATCCGCCCATCAGCATAACAAGGCTCCCTCTTCTCCATGACCTGTCCTGCCTTTCTGGATTTTACACTTTTTTCAGATGGCCCTTTTGACCGGGGGGCAGTGAGACTTCATTGTAGTGCAGATTTCCTTTACACGCTTGCTTGGTTGGCCAAAAAGTGCGTATGCGTTTTTTCCTGAATATATTCAGGAAAAAACGCATACGCCTTTTTTGGCCAAGTGCATCATTGTCAACATTCTGCCTCTTTTCCTATGCTTTAAGTGCAATTCCAGTCTACCCCCTGAAATCGTTTTCCTGAAATTCTGCCCCACTTTCAAGTCCTCTTCGAAGACTTACTTCTATACATTTTTGGACGATAGGTGTCATTCATAACTCTGCAGGTTTGTGAATTACAGTGCCCCTGAGCTCCTTCAACTCGCTTTCTTGTGAGCTGGCCGCAAAACCGCAGGATTGCTTCAGGCCCTAATCTCTTTCCACCAGGGCATGCTGAGCCTTTGTTTAATTCCTCTTCCTGGTCAGAAATGAGCGTTCCTTTTGCCCGTGCAGACCCCTACAGCTAGTCTCTCATTTCTTCTCCCTATTCCTGTACATCTTGCGCAGAAATTGCAAACTGTGCCAAACAGGAGGTTAATGGCACTGACTCTCCAAGTAGGGAGAGTGTTAGTAAAGCGTCTGGAATGGTGAACCCGAGTACCAGGGGACGATAACTGAGATGCATTTGAAAACGTTTCCCGGTCACACAGTGCACTGTACTGTGGGTTTCCCATGCATGTCTTAGCTGAAGGAAGAATTCCTTAAACCTGGAGAGTTGGGACCCATGGAATGGTTACCCTGCAGTATGAATTCAAAGGGTCTGCATTTGCTCACCGAACCTCACTAATGCTATCAGCCCGAAGTGTCCAGCCTTATGTCTCACCCAAATCTGGGTGTAGATGTGGTAAATCCAGGTTGCATCACAAGCCCTGAATGAATTATTTAAGAATTGCTCTCTATTTCACTGTCATTGTGTTTTGTTTTTGAAATTTATTTTGATAATGGGATTTATCGGATTTTCACTGCTGCGTTTAGGCTGCTGTACACATGCTTGATTTCCTTATGGAGACATATAAATCCATGGGTTTTAAGATTCTTACCTGTCAGGTATCTGGCCAGGCGTTGAATATGGGGTGTTGAGTCCATGTCGTTGAGCAAGGAGTAGGTCTTGTCTATTATATATTTGGCTTATGGAACGGTATCTGTGCTAATTTCAATCTCTTGTTTTATGCAGCACCCCAACTCACCTTTCCCCATAAGCAAGCATAAGTTGGTTTTCTAAATTTGAGACCCTGTTCTGTTTTGTAATTCAGTTCATGTGTAGCCAAGTTTACATTCCGTGTATTAGTGATATCTTATGATGTTTCTTTTTCTGTGTGACTTATTTCTCGTAGAATCATCGTACCTGAATCCACTCATTATGCCGCTACGGGCCTGATGACGTACATTTCACTGCTGAGTGATATTCCATTGTACGTGCGTACCACAACTTCTTTATCCATTTTTTGCTTTCTGGGATAGTTTACTTGTACAGTAGACGAGGTTCTTGTAAACAGAGCCGTCCCAAACTCTGGGGTGGCTGTGTGTTTTTGATTTTAATTTCCCTAAGCTATAGGACTATAAGTGGAAGTGCCATAGGCTGTGTTGCTTTGTTTCCTACGTGTTTCTGGAAACACCATACACTTCTCCAGAGTGGTTGTTGGCAATTTACATCCCGCCCATCAGCATGACAAGGCTCCCTGTTCTCCATGACCTGTCCTGACTTTCTGGATTTTACATTTTTTTCAGATGGCCCTTTTGACCGGGGGGCAGTGAGACTTCATTGTAGTGCAGATTTCCATTACACGCTTGCTTGGTTGGCCAAAAAGGGCGTATGCGTTTTTTCCTGAATATATTCAGGAAAAAACGCATACGCACTTTTTGGCCAAGTGCATCATTGTCGACATTCTGCCTCTTTTCCTATGCTTTTAGTACAATTCCAGTCTCCCCCCTGAAATCGTTTTCCTGAAATTCTGCCCCGCTTTCAAGTCCTCTTCGAAGACTTACTTAAATATATTTTTGGACGATAGCTGTCATTCATAACTCTGCAAGTTTGTGAATTACAGTGCCCCTGAGCTCATTTCTTCAACTCGCTTTCTTGTGAGCTGGCCGCAAAACCACAGGATTGCTTCAGGCCCTAATCTTTTTCCGGCAGGGCATGCTGAGCCTTTGGTTAATTCCTCTTCCTGGTGGGAAATGAGCGTTCCATTTGCCCGTGCAGACACCTACAGCTTGTCTCTCATTGCTTCTCCCTATTCCTGTTCATCTTGCACAGAAATTGCAAACTGTGCCAAACAGGAGGTTAATGGCACTGACTCTCCAAGTGGGGAGAGTGTTAGTAAAGCGTTCAAATGTTGAACCCGAGTACCAGGGGACGAAAACTGAGATGCATTTGAAAACGTTTCCCAATCACACGGTGGACCATACTCTAGGTTTCCCATGTATGTTTTAGCTGAAGGAAGAATCCCTTAAACCTGGAGAGTTGGGACCCATGGAATGGGTACCATGCAGTATGACTTCAAAGGGTCTGCGTTTGCTCACCGAACCTCACCAATGCTATCAGCCCGAAGTGTCCAGCCTTATGTCTCATCCAGCTCTGGGTGTAGATGTGGTAAATCCAGGTTGCATCACAAGCCCTGAATGAATTATTTAAGAATTGCTCTCTATTTCACTGTCATTGTGTTTTGTTTTTGAAATTTATTTTGATAATGGGATTTATCGGATTTTCACTGCTGCTTTTAGGCCACTGTACACACGCTTGATTTCCTTATGGAGACATATAAATCCATGGGGTTTAAGATTCTTACTTGTCAGGTATCTTCCCAGGTTTTGAATATAGGGTGTTGAGTACATTTCGTTGAGCAAGGAGTAGGTATTTTCTATTATATATTTGGCTTATGGAACGGTATCTGTGCTAATTTCAATCTCTGGTTTTATGCAGCATCCCAACTGACCTTTCCCCATAAGCAAGCATAAGTTGGTTTGCTAAATTTGAGACCCTGTTCTGTTTTGTAATTCAGTTCATGGGTAGCCAAGTTTACATTCCGTGTATTAGTGATAACTTATGATGTTTGTTTTTCTGTCTGACTTATTTCTCATAGAATCATCGTACCTGAATCCACTCATTATGCCGCTACGGTCCTGATGACGTAGATTTCATTGCTGAGTGATATTCCATTGTACGTGCGTACCACAACTTCTTTATCCATTTTATGCTTTCTGGGATATTTAACTGCTACCGTAGATGAGGTTCTTGTAAACAGAGCCATCCAAAACTTTGGGGTGGCTGTGTGTTTTTGATTTTAATTTCCCTAAGCTATAGGACCATAAGTGGAAGTGCCATAGGCTGTGTTGCTTTGTTTCCTACGTGTTTCAGGAAACACCATACACTTTTCCAGAGTGGCTGTTGGCAATTTAAATCCGCCCATCAGCATAACAAGGCTCCCTCTTCTCCATGACCTGTCCTGCCTTTCTGGATTTTACACTTTTTTCAGATGGCCCTTTTGACCGGGGGGCAGTGAGACTTCATTGTAGTGCAGATTTCCTTTACACGCTTGCTTGGTTGGCCAAAAAGTGCGTATGCGTTTTTTCCTGAATATATTCAGGAAAAAACGCATACGCCTTTTTTGGCCAAGTGCATCATTGTCAACATTCTGCCTCTTTTCCTATGCTTTAAGTGCAATTCCAGTCTACCCCCTGAAATCGTTTTCCTGAAATTCTGCCCCACTTTCAAGTCCTCTTCGAAGACTTACTTCTATACATTTTTGGACGATAGGTGTCATTCATAACTCTGCAGGTTTGTGAATTACAGTGCCCCTGAGCTCCTTCAACTCGCTTTCTTGTGAGCTGGCCGCAAAACCGCAGGATTGCTTCAGGCCCTAATCTCTTTCCGCCAGGGCATGCTGAGCCTTTGTTTAATTCCTCTTCCTGGTCAGAAATGAGCGTTCCTTTTGCCCGTGCAGACCCCTACAGCTAGTCTCTCATTTCTTCTCCCTATTCCTGTACATCTTGCGCAGAAATTGCAAACTGTGCCAAACAGGAGGTTAATGGCACTGACTCTCCAAGTAGGGAGAGTGTTAGTAAAGCGTCTGGAATGGTGAACCCGAGTACCAGGGGACGATAACTGAGATGCATTTGAAAACGTTTCCCGGTCACACAGTGCACTGTACTGTGGGTTTCCCATGCATGTCTTAGCTGAAGGAAGAATTCCTTAAACCTGGAGAGTTGGGACCCATGGAATGGTTACCCTGCAGTATGAATTCAAAGGGTCTGCATTTGCTCACCGAACCTCACTAATGCTATCAGCCCGAAGTGTCCAGCCTTATGTCTCACCCAAATCTGGGTGTAGATGTGGTAAATCCAGGTTGCATCACAAGCCCTGAATGAATTATTTAAGAATTGCTCTCTATTTCACTGTCATTGTGTTTTGTTTTTGAAATTTATTTTGATAATGGGATTTATCGGATTTTCACTGCTGCGTTTAGGCTGCTGTACACACGCTTGATTTCCTTATGGAGACATATAAATCCATGGGTTTTAAGATTCTTACCTGTCAGGTATCTGGCCAGGCGTTGAATATGGGGTGTTGAGTCCATGTCGTTGAGCAAGGAGTAGGTCTTGTCTATTATATATTTGGCTTATGGAACGGTATCTGTGCTAATTTCAATCTCTTGTTTTATGCAGCACCCCAACTCACCTTTCCCCATAAGCAAGCATAAGTTGGTTTTCTAAATTTGAGACCCTGTTCTGTTTTGTAATTCAGTTCATGGGTAGCCAAGTTTACATTCCGTGTATTAGTGATATCTTATGATGTTTCTTTTTCTGTGTGACTTATTTCTCGTAGAATCATCATACCTGAATCCACTCATTATGCCGCTACGGGCCTGATGACGTAGATTTCATTGCTGAGTGATATTCCATTGTACGTGCGTACCACAACTTCTTTATCCATTTCTTACTTTCTGGGATATTTTACTTGTACCGTAGACGAGGTTCTTGTAAACAGAGCCGTGCCAAACTCTGGGGTGGCTGTGTGTTTTTGATTTTAATTTCCCTAAGCTATAGGACCATAAGTGGAAGTGCCATAGGCTGTGTTGCTTTGTTTCCTACGTGTTTCTGGAAACACCATACACTTCTCCAGAGTGGTTGTTGGCAATTTACATCCCGCCCATCAGCATGACAAGGCTCCCTGTTCTCCATGACCTGTCCTGCCTTTCTGGATTTTACACTTTTTTCAGATGGCCCTTTTGACCAGGGGGCAGTGAGACTTCATTGTAGTGCAGATTTCCTTTACACGCTTGCTTGGTTGGCCAAAAAGTGCGTATGCGTTTTTCCCTGAATATATTCAGGAAAAAACGCATACGCCCTTTTTGGCCAAGTGCATCGTTGTCGACATTCTGCCTCTTTTCCTATGCTTTTAGTACAATTCCAGTCTACCCCCTGAAATCGTTTTCCTGAAATTCTGCCCCGCTTACAAGTCCTCTTGGAAGACTTACTTCAATACAGTTTTGGACGATAGCTGTCATTCATAACTCTGCAGGTTTGTGAATTACAGTGCCCTGAGCTCATGTCTTCAACTCGCTTTCTTGTGAGCTGGCCGCAAAACCGCAGGATTGCTTCAGGCCCTAATCTGTTTCCGGCATGGCACGCTGAGCCTTTGGTTAATTCCTTTCCTGGTGGGAAATGAGCGTTCAATTTGCCCGTGCAGACACCAACAGCTAGTCTCTCATTGGTTCTCCCTATGCCTGTTCATCTTGCGCAGAAATTGCAAACTGTGCCAAACAGGAGGTTAAATGCACTGACTCTCCAAGTGGGGAGAGTGTTAGTAAAGCGTCTGGAATGGTGAAACCAAGTACCAGGGGACGAAAACTGAGATGCATTTGAAAACGTTTCCCAAACACACAGCGGACGATAGTCTGGGTTTCCCATGCATGTTTTAGCTGAAGGAAGAATCCCTTAAACCTGGAGAGTTGGGACCTATGGAATGGGTACCATGCAGTATGAATTCAAAGGGTCTGCGTTTGCTCACCGAACCTCACCAATGCTATCAGCCCGAAGTGCCCAGCCTTATGTCTCACCCAGCTCTGGGTGTAGATGTGGAAAATCCAGGTTGCATCACAAGCCCTGAATGAATTATTTAAGAATTGCTCTCTATTTCACTGTCATTGTGTTTTGTTTTTGAAATTTATTTTGATAATGGGATTTATCGGATTTTCACTGCTTCGTTTAGGCCGCTGTACACACGCTTGATTTCCTTATGGAGACATATAAATCCATGGGTTTTAAGATTCTTACTTGTCAGGTATCTTGCCAGGCGTTGAATATGGGGTGTTGAGTCCATTTCGTTGAGCAAGGAGTAGGGCTTGTCTATTATATATTTGGCTTATGGAACGGTATCTGTGCTAATTTCAATCTCTGGTTTTATGCAACACCCCAACTCACCTTTCCCCATAAGCAAGAATAAGTTGGTTTTCTAAATTTGAGACCCTCTTCTGTTTTGTAATTCAGTTCATGTGTAGCCAACTTTACATTCCGTGTATTAGTGATATCTTATGATGTTTCTTTTTCTGTGTGACTTATTTCTCGTAGAATCATCGTACCTGAATCCATTCATTATGCCGCTACGGGCCTGATGACGTAGATTTCATTGCTGAGTGATATTCCATTGTACGTGCGTACCACAACTTCTTTATCCATTTTATGCTTTCTCGGATATTTATCTTCTACCGTAGATGAGGTTCTTGTAAACAGAGCCATCCCAAACTTTGGGGTGGCTGTGTGTTTTTGATTTTAATTTCCCTAAGTTATAGGACCATAAGTGGAAGTGCCATAGGCTGTGTTGCTTTGTTTCCTACGTGTTTCAGGAAACACCATACACTTTTCCAGAGTGGCTGTTGGCAATTTAAATCCGCCCATCAGCATAACAAGGCTCCCTCTTCTCCATGACCTGTCCTGCCTTTCTGGATTTTACACTTTTTTCAGATGGCCCTTTTGACCGGGGGGCAGTGAGACTTCATTGTAGTGCAGATTTCCTTTACACGCTTGCTTGGTTGGCCAAAAAGGGCGTATGCGTTTTTTCCTGAATATATTCATGAAAAAACGCATACGCCCTTTTTGGCCAAGTGCATCATTGTCGACATTCTGCCTCTTTTCCTATGCTTTAAGTGCAATTCCAGTCTACCCCCTGAAATCGTTTTCCTGAAATTCTGCCCCGCTTTCAAGTCCTCTTCGAAGACTTACTTCTATATATTTTTGGACGATAGCTGTCATTCATAACTCTGCAGGTTTGTGAATTACAGTGCCCCTGAGCTCATGTCTTCAACTCGCTTTCTTGTGATCTGGCCGCAGAACCGCAGGATTGCTTCAGCCCAAAGTCTCTTTCCAGCAGGGCACGCTGAGCCTTTGTTTAATTCCTCTTCCTGGTCGGAAATGAGCATTCCATTTGCCCGTGCAGACACCTACAGCTAGTCTCTCATTGCTTCTCCCTATTCCTGTTCATCTTGCGCAGAAATTGCAAAGTGTGCCAAACAGGAGGTTAAATGCACTGACTCTCCAAGTGGGGAGAGTGTTAGTAAAGCGTCTGGAATGGTGAACCCGAGTACCAGGGGACGAAAACTGAGATGCATTTGAAAACGTTTCCCAATCACACGGTGGACCATACTATGGGTTTCCCATGCATGTTTTAGCTGAAGGAAGAATCCCTTAAACCTGGAAATTTGGAACCCATAGAATGGGTACCATGCAGTATGACTTCAAAGGGTCTGCGTTTGCTCACCGAACCTCACCAATGCTATCAGCCCGAAGTGTCCAGCCTTATGTCTCACCCAGCTCTGGGTGTAGATGTGGGAAATCCAGGTTGCATCACAAGCCCTGAATGAATTATTTAAGAATTGCTCTCTATTTCACTGTCATTGTGTTTTGTTTTTGAAATTAATTTTGATAATGGGATTTATCGGATTTTCACTGCTGCGTTTAGGCCGCTGTACACACGCTTGATTTCCTTATGGAGACATATAAATCCATGGGTTTTAAGATTCTTACTTGTCAGGTATCTGGCCAGGCGTTGAATATGGGGTGTTGAGTCCATGTCGTTGAGCAAGGAGTAGGTCTTGTCTATTATATATTTGGATTATGGAACGGTATCTGTGCTAATTTCAATCTCTGGTTTTATGCAGCACCCCAACTCACCTTTCCCCATAAGCAAGCATAAGTTGGTTTTCTAAATTTGAGACCCTGTTCTGTTTTGTAATTCAGTTCATGGGTAGCCAAGTTTACATTCCGTGTATTAGTGATATCTTATGATGTTTCTTTTTCTGTGTGACTTATTTCTCGTAGAATCATCATACCTGAATCCACTCATTATGCCGCTACGGGCCTGATGACGTAGATTTCATTGCTGAGTGATATTCCATTGTACGTGCGTACCACAACTTCTTTATCCATTTCTTACTTTCTGGGATATTTTACTTGTACCGTAGACGAGGTTCTTGTAAACAGAGCCGTGCCAAACTCTGGGGTGGCTGTGTGTTTTTGATTTTAATTTCCCTAAGCTATAGGACCATAAGTGGAAGTGCCATAGGCTGTGTTGCTTTGTTTCCTACGTGTTTCTGGAAACACCATACACTTCTCCAGAGTGGTTGTTGGCAATTTACATCCCGCCCATCAGCATGACAAGGCTCCCTGTTCTCCATGACCTGTCCTGCCTTTCTGGATTTTACACTTTTTTCAGATGGCCCTTTTGACCAGGGGGCAGTGAGACTTCATTGTAGTGCAGATTTCCTTTACACGCTTGCTTGGTTGGCCAAAAAGTGCGTATGCGTTTTTCCCGAATATATTCAGGAAAAAACGCATACGCCCTTTTTGGCCAAGTGCATCGTTGTCGACATTCTGCCTCTTTTCCTATGCTTTTACTACAATTCCAGTCTACCCCCTGAAATCGTTTTCCTGAAATTCTGCCCCGCTTACAAGTCCTCTTGGAAGACTTACTTCAATACAGTTTTGGACGATAGCTGTCATTCATAACTCTGCAGGTTTGTGAATTACAGTGCCCTGAGCTCATGTCTTCAACTCGCTTTCTTGTGAGCTGGCCGCAAAACCGCAGGATTGCTTCAGGCCCTAATCTGTTTCCGGCATGGCACGCTGAGCCTTTGGTTAATTCCTTTCCTGGTGGGAAATGAGCGTTCAATTTGCCCGTGCAGACACCAACAGCTAGTCTCTCATTGGTTCTCCCTATGCCTGTTCATCTTGCGCAGAAATTGCAAACTGTGCCAAACAGGAGGTTAAATGCACTGACTCTCCAAGTGGGGAGAGTGTTAGTAAAGCGTCTGGAATGGTGAAACCAAGTACCAGGGGACGAAAACTGAGATGCATTTGAAAACGTTTCCCAAACACACAGCGGACGATAGTCTGGGTTTCCCATGCATGTTTTAGCTGAAGGAAGAATCCCTTAAACCTGGAGAGTTGGGACCTATGGAATGGGTACCATGCAGTATGAATTCAAAGGGTCTGCGTTTGCTCACCGAACCTCACCAATGCTATCAGCCCGAAGTGCCCAGCCTTATGTCTCACCCAGCTCTGGGTGTAGATGTGGAAAATCCAGGTTGCATCACAAGCCCTGAATGAATTATTTAAGAATTGCTCTCTATTTCACTGTCATTGTGTTTTGTTTTTGAAATTTATTTTGATAATGGGATTTATCGGATTTTCACTGCTTCGTTTAGGCCGCTGTACACACGCTTGATTTCCTTATGGAGACATATAAATCCATGGGTTTTAAGATTCTTACTTGTCAGGTATCTTGCCAGGCGTTGAATATGGGGTGTTGAGTCCATTTCGTTGAGCAAGGAGTAGGGCTTGTCTATTATATATTTGGCTTATGGAACGGTATCTGTGCTAATTTCAATCTCTGGTTTTATGCAACACCCCAACTCACCTTTCCCCATAAGCAAGAATAAGTTGGTTTTCTAAATTTGAGACCCTGTTCTGTTTTGTAATTCAGTTCATGTGTAGCCAACTTTACATTCCGTGTATTAGTGATATCTTATGATGTTTCTTTTTCTGTGTGACTTATTTCTCGTAGAATCATCGGACCTGAATCCATTCATTATGCCGCTACGGGCCTGATGACGTAGATTTCATTGCTGAGTGATATTCCATTGTACGTGCGTACCACAACTTCTTTATCCATTTTTTGCTTTCTGGGATATTTTACTTGTACCATAGACGAGGTTCTTGTAAACAGAGCCGTCCCAAACTCTGGGGTGGCTGTGTGTTTTAGATTTTAATTTCCCTAAGCTATAGGACCATAAGTGGAAGTGCCATAGGCTGTGTTGCTTTGTTTCCTACGTGTTTCTGGAAACACCATACACTTCTCCAGAGTGGTTGTTGGCAATTTACATCCCGCCCATCAGCATGACAAGGCTCCCTGTTCTCCATGACCTGTCTTGACTTTCTGGATTTTACATTTTTTTCAGATGGCCCTTTTGACTGGGGGGCAGTGAGACTTCATTGTAGTGCAGATTTCCATTACACGCTTGCTTGGTTGGCCAAAAATTGCGTATGCGTTTTTTCCTGAATATATTCAGGAAAAAACGCCTACACACTTTTTGGCCAAGTGCATCATTGTCGACATTCTGCCTCTTTTCCTATGCTGTTAGTACAATTCCAGTCTACCCCCTGAAATCGTTTTCCTGAAATTCTTCCCCGCTTTCAAGTCCTCTTCGAAGACTTACTTCAATACATTTTTGGACGATAGCTGTCATTCATAACTCTGCAGGTTTGTGAATTACAGTGCCCCTGAGCTCATTTCTTCAACTCGCTTTCTTGTGAGCTGGCCGCAAAACCGCAGGATTGCTTCAGGCCCTAATCTGTTTCCGGCAGGGCACGCTGAGACTTTGTTTAATTTCTCTTCCTGGTGGGAAATGAGCGTTCCATTTGCCCGTGCAGACACCTACAGCTAGTCTCTCATTGCTTCTCCCTATTTCTGTTCATCTTGCGCAGAAATTGCAAACTGTGCCAAACAGGAGGTTAATGGAACTGACTCTCCAAGTGGGGAGAGTGTTAGTAAAGCGTTCAAATGTTGAACCCGAGTACCAGGGGACGAAAACTGAGATGCATTTGAAAACGACTCCCAATCACATGGTGGACCATAGTCTGGGTTTCCCATGCATGTTTTAGCTGAAGGAAGAATCCCTTAAACCTGGAGAGTTGGGACCCATGGAATGGGTACCATGCAGTATGACTTCAAAGGGTCTGCGTTTGTTCACCGAACCTCACCAATGCTATCAGCCCGAAGTGTCCAGCCTTATGTCTCATCCAGCTCTGGGTGTAGATGTGGTAAATCCAGGTTGCATCACAAGCCCTGAATGAATTATTTAAGAATTGCTCTCTATTTCACTGTCATTGTGTTTTGTTTTTAAAATTCATTTTGATAATGGGATTTATCGGATTTTCACTGCTGCTTTTAGGCCACTGTACACACGCTTGATTTCCTTATAGAGACATATAAATCCATGGGTTTTAAGATTCTTACTTGTCAGGTATCTTGCCAGGCGTTGAATATGGGGTGTTGAGTCCATTTCGTTGAGCAAGGAGTAGGGCTTGTCTATTATATATTTGGCTTATGGAACGGTATCTGTGCTAATTTCAATCTCTGGTTTTATGCAGCACCCCAACTCACCTTTCCCCATAAGCAAGCATAAGTTGGTTTTCTAAATTTGAGACCCTGTTCTGTTTTGTAATTCAGTTCATGTGTAGCCAAGTTTACATTCCGTGTATTAGTGATATCTTATGATGTTTCTTTTTCTGTGTGACTTATTTCTCGTACAATCATCGTGCCTGAATCCACTCATTATGCCGCTACGGCCCTGATGACGTACATTTCATTGCTGAGTGATATTCCATTGTATGTGCGTACCACAACTTCTTTATCCATTTTTTGCTTTCTGGGATATTTTACTTGTACCATAGACGAGGTTCTTGTAAACAGAGCCGTCCCAAACACTGGGGTGGCTGTGTGTTTTTGATTTTAATTTCCCTAAGCTATAGGACCATAAGGGGAAGTGACATAGGCTGTGTTGCTTTGTTTCCTACGTGTTTCTGGAAACACCATACACTTCTCCAGAGTGGTTGTTGGCAATTTACATCCCGCCCATCAGCATGACAAGGCTCCCTGTTCTCCATGACCTGTCTTGACTTTCTGGATTTTACATTTTTTTCAGATGGCCCTTTTGACCGGGGGACAGTGAGACTTCATTGTAGTGCAGATTTCCTTTACACGCTTGCTTGGTTGGCCCAAAAGGGCGTATGCGTTTTTTCCTGAATATATTCAGGAAAAAACGCATACGCCCTTTTTGGCCAAGTGCATCATTGTTGACATTCTGCCTCTTTTCCTACGCTTTAAGTGCAATTCCAGTCTACCCCCTGAAATCGTTTTCCTGAAATTCTGCCCCGCTGTCAAGTCCTCTTTGAAGACTTACTTCAGTACATTTTTGGACGATAGCTGTCATTCATAACTCTGCAGGTTTGTGAATTACAGTGCCCCTGAGCTCCTTTCTTCAACTCCTTTTCTTGTGAGCTGGTCGCAAAACCGCAGGATTGCTTCAGGCCCTAATATGTTTCCGGCCGGGCACGCTGAGCCTTTGGTTAATTCCACTTCCTGGTGGGAAATGATCGTTCAATTTGCCGGTGCAGACACCAACAGCTAGTCTCTCATTGGTTCTCCCTATGCCTGTTCATCTTGCGCAGAAATTGCAAACTGTGCCAAACAGGAGGTTAAATGCACTGACTCTCCAAGTGGGGAGAGTGTTAGTAAAGCGTTCAAATGTTGAACCCGAGTACCAGGGGACGAAAACTGAGATGCATTTGAAAACGTTTCCCAATCACACGGTGGACGATAGTCTGGGTTTCCCATGCATGTTTTAGCTGAAGGAAGAATCCCTTAAACCTGGAGAGTTGGGACCCCTGGAATGGGTACCATGCAGTATGACTTCAAAGGGTCTGCGTTTGCTCACCGAACCTCACCAATGCTATCAGCCCGAAGTGTCCAGCCTTATGTCTCACCCAGCTCTGGTTGTAGATGTGGTAAATACAGGTTGCATCACAAGCCCTGAATGAATTATTTAAGAATTGCTCTCTATTTCACTGTCATTTTGTTTTGTTTTTGAAATTTATTTTGATAATGGGATTTATCGGATTTTCACTGCTGCGTTTAGGCCGCTGTACACACGCTTGATTTCCTTATGGAGACATATAAATCCATGGGTTTTAAGATTCTTACTTGTCAGGTATCTTGCCAGGCGTTGAATATGGGGTGTTGAGTCCATTTCGTTGAGCAAGGAGTAGGGCTTGTCTATTATATATTTGGCTTATGGAACGGTATCTGTGCTAATTTCAATCTCTGGTTTTATGTAGCACCCCATCTCACCTTTCCCCATAAGCAAGCATAAGTTGGTTTTCTAAATTTGAGACCCTGTTCTGTTTTGTAATTCAGTTCATGTGTAGCCAACTTTACATTCCGTGTATTAGTGATATCTTATGATGTTTCTTTTTCTGTGTGACTTATTTCTCGTAGAATCATCGTACCTGAATCCACTCATTATGCCGCTACGGGCCTGATGACGTAGATTTCCTTGCTGAGTGATATTCCATTGTACGTGCGTACCACAACTTCTTTATACATTTTTTGCTTTCTGGGATATTTTACTTGTACCGTAGACGAGGTGCTTGTAAACAGAGCCGTCCCAAACTCTGGGGTGGCTGTGTGTTTTTGAATTTAATTTCCCTAAGCTATAGGACCATAAGTGGAAGTGCCATAGGCTGTGTTGCTTTGTTTCCTACGTGTTACTGGAAACAGCATACACTTCTCCAGAGTGGTTGTTGGCAATTTACATCCCGCCCATCACCATGACAAGGCTCCCTGTTCTCCATGACCTGTCCTGACTTTCTGGATTTTACATTTTTTTCAGATGGCCCTTTTGACCAGGGGGCAGTGAGACTTCATTGTAGTGACAATTTCCTTTACACGCTTGCTTGGTTGGCCAAAAAGTGCGTATGCGTTTTTTCCTGAATATATTCAGGAAAAAACGCATACGCCCTTTTTGGCCAAGTGCATCATTGTCAACATTCTGCCTCTTTTCCTATGCTTTAAGTGCAATTCCACTCTAACCCCTGAAATCGTTTTCCTGAAATTCTGCCCCGCTTTCAAGTCCTCTTCGAAGACTTACTTCTATACATTTTTGCACGATAGGTGTCATTCATAACTCTGCAGGTTTGTGAATTACAGTGCCCCTGAGCTCCTTTCTTCAACTCGCTTTCTTGTGAGCTGGCCGCAAAACCGCAGGATTGCTTCAGGCCCTAGTCTCTTTCCGGCAGGGCACGCTGAGCTTTTGTTTAATTCATCTTCATGGTGGGAAATGAGCGTTCCATTTGCCCGTGCAGACACCAACAGCTAGTCTCTCATTGCTTCTCCCTATGCCTGTTCATCTTGCGCAGAAATTGCAAAGTGTGCCAAACAGGAGGTTAAATGCACTGACTCTCCAAGTGGGGAGAGTGTTAGTAAAGCGTCTGGAATGGTGAACCCGAGTACCAGGGGACGAAAACTGAGATGCATTTGAAAACGTTTCCCAATCCCATGGTGGACCATACTATGGGTTTCCCATGCATGTTTTAGCTGAAGGAAGAATCCCTTAAACCTGGAGAGTTGGGACCTATGGAATGGGTACCATGCAGTATGACTTCAAAGGGTCTGCGTTTGCTCACCGAACCTCACCAATGCTATCAGCCTGAAGTGTCCATCCTTATGTCTCATCCAGCTCTGGGTGTAGATGTGGTAAATACAGGTTGCATCACAAGCCTTGAATGAATTATTTAAGAATTGCTCTCTATTTCACTGTCATTGTGTTTTGTTTTTGAAATTCATTTTGATAATGGGATTTATCGGATTTTCACTGCTGCTTTTAGGCCACTGTACACACGGTTGATTTCCTTATGGAGACATATAAATCCATGGGTTTTAAGAGTCTTACTTGTCAGGTATCTTCCCAGGCGTTGAATATTGGGTGTTGAGTCCATTTCGTTGAGCAAGGAGTAGGTTTTGTCTATTATATATTTGGCTTATGGAACGGTATCTGTGCTAATTTCAATCTCTGGTTTTATGCAACATCCCAACTGACCTTTCCCCATAAGCAAGCATAAGTTGGTTTGCTAAATTTGAGACCCTGTTCTGTTTTGTAATTCAGTTCATGGGTAGCCAAGTTTACATTCCGTGTATTAGTGATATCTTATGATGTTTCTTTTTCTGTGTGACTTATTTCTCGTAGAATCATCATACCTGAATCCACTCATTATGCCGCTACGGGCCTGAAGACGTAGATTTCATTGCTGAGTGATATTCCATTGTACATGCGTACCAGATATTCTTTATCCATTTTTTCCTTTCTCGGATATTTAACTTGTACCGTAGACAAGGTTCTTGTAAACAGAGCCATCCCAAACTTTGGGGTGGCTGTGTGTTTGTGATTTTAATTACCCTAAGCTATAGGACCATAGTGGAAGTGACATAGGCTGTGTTGCTTTGTTTCCTACGTGTTTCAGGATACACCATACATTTCTCCAGAGTGGCTGTAGGCAATTTACATCCCGCCCATCAGCATAACAAGGCTCCCTGTTCTCCAAGACCTGTTCTGCCTTTCTGGATTTTACACTTTTTTCAGATGGCCCTTTTGACCGGGGGGCAGTGAGACTTCATTGTAGTGCAGATTTCCTTTACACGCTTGCTTGGTTGGCCAAAAAGGGCGTATGCGTTTTTTCCTGAATATATTCAGGAAAAATCGCATACGCCCTTTTTGGCCAAGTGCATCATTTTCGACATTCTGCCTCTTTTCCTATGCTTTAAGTGCAATTCCAGTCTACCCCCTGAAATCGTTTTCCTGAAATTCTGCCCCGCTTTCAAGTCCTCTTTGAAGACTTACTTCAGTACATTTTTGGACGATAGCTGTCATTCATAACTCTGCATGTTTGTGAATTACAGTGCCCCTGAGCTCCTTTCTTCAACTCCTTTTCTTGTGAGCTGGCCGCAAAACCGCACGATTGCTTCAGGCACTAATATGTTTCCGGCCGGGCACGCTGAGCCTTTGGGTAATTCCTCTTCCTGGTGGGAAATGATCGTTCAATTTGCCCGTGCAGACACTAACAGCTAGTCTCTCATTGCTTCTCCCTATTCCTGTTCATCTTGCGCAGAAATTGCAAACTGTGCCAAACAGGAGGTTAATGGCACTGACTCTCCAAGTGGGGAGAGTGTTAGTAAAGCGTTCAAATGTTGAACCCGAGTACCAGGGGACGAAAACTGAGATGCATTTGAAAACGTTTCCCAATCACACGGTGGACCATACTCTGGGTTTCCCATGCATGTTTTAGCTGAAGGAAGAATCCCTTAAACCTGGAGAGTTGGGACCCATGGAATGGGTACCATGCAGTATGACTTCAAAGGGTCTGCGTTTGCTCACCGAACCTCACCAATGCTATCAGCCCGAAGTGTCCAGCCTTATGTCTCATCCAGCTCTGGGTGTAGATGTGGTAAATACAGGTTGCATCACAAGCCCTGAATGAATTATTTAAGAATTGCTCTCTATTTCACTGTCATTGTGTTTTGTTTTTGAAATTCATTTTGATAATGGGATTTATCGGATTTTCACTGCTGCTTTTAGGCCACTGTACACACGCTTGATTTCCTTATGGAGACATATAAATCCATGGGTTTTAAGATTCTTACTTGTCAGGTATCTTCCCAGGCGTTGAATATAGGGTGTTGAGTCCATTTCGTTGAGCAAGGAGTAGGTTTTGTCTATTATATATTTGGCTTATGGAACGGTATCTGTGCTAATTTCAATCTCTGGTTTTATGCAGCATCCCAACTGACCTTTCCCCATAAGCAAGCATAAGTTGGTTTGCTAAATTTGAGACCCTGTTCTGTTTTGTAATTCAGTTCATGGGTAGCCAAGTTTACATTCCGTGTATTAGTGATAACTTATGATGTTTCTTTTTCTGTCTGAATTATTTCTCATAGAATCATCGTACCTGAATCCACTCATTTTGCCGCTACGGTCCTGATGACGTAGATTTCATTGCTGAGTGATATTCCATTGTACGTGCGTACCACAACTTCTTTATCCATTTTATGCTTTCTGGGATATTTAACTGCTACCATAGATGAGGTTCTTGTAAACAGAGCCATCCCAAACTTTGGGGTGGCTGTGTGTTTTTGATTATAATTTCCCTAAGCTATAGGACCATTAGTGGAAGTGCCATAGGCTGTGTTGCTTTGTTTCCTACATGTTTCAGGAAACACCATACACTTTTCCAGAGTGGCTGTTGGCAATTTAAATCCGCCCATCAGCATAACAAGGCTCCCTGTTCTCCATGACCTGTCCTGCCTTTCTGGATTTTACACTTTTTTCAGATGGGCCTTTTGACCGGGGGGCAGTGAGACTTCATTGTAGTGCAGATTTCCTTTACACGCTTGCTTGGTTGGCCAAAAAGTGCGTATGCGTTTTTTCCTGAATATATTCAGGAAAAAACGCATACGCCCTTTTTGGCCAAGTGCATCATTGTCAACATTCTGCCTCTTTTCCTATGCTTTAAGTGCAATTCCAGTCTACCCCCTGAAATCGTTTTCCTGAAATTCTGCCCCGCTTTCAAGTCCTCTTCGAAGACTTACTTCTATACATTTTTGGACGATAGGTGTCATTCATAACTCTGCAGGTTTGTGAATTACAGTGCCCCTGAGCTCCTTTCTTCAACTCGCTTTCTTGTGAGCTGGCCGCAAAACCGCAGGATTGCTTCAGGCCCTAGTCTCTTTCCCGCAGGGCACGCTGAGCCTTTGGTTAATTCCACTTCCTGGTGGGAAATGAGCGTTCCATTTGCCCGTGCAGACACCTACAGCTAGTCTCTCATTGCTTCTCCCTATGCCTGTTCATCTTGCGCAGAAATTGCAGTGTGCCAAACAGGAGGTTAAATGCACTGACTCTCCAAGTGGGGAGAGTGTTAGTAAAGCGTCTGGAATGGTGAACCCGAGTACCAGGGGACGAAAACTGAGATGCATTTGAAAACGTTTCCCAATCACACGGTGGACCATACTATGGGTTTCCCATGCATGTTTTAGCTGAAGGAAGAATCCCTTAAACCTGGAAATTTGGGACCCATGGAATGGGTACCATGCAGTATGACTTCAAAGGGTCTGCGTTTGCTCACCGAACCTCACCAATGCTATCACCCCGAAGTGTCCAGCCTTATGTCTCACCCAGCTCTGGGTGTAGATGTGGTAAATCCAGGTTGCATCACAAGCCCTGAATGAAATATTTAAGAATTGCTCTCTATTTCACTGTCATTTTGTTTTGTTTTTGAAATTTATTTTGATAATGGGATTTATCGGATTTTCACTGCTGCGTTTAGGCCGCTGTACACACGCTTGATTTCCTTATGGAGACATATAAATCCATGGGTTTTAAGATTCTTACTTGTCAGGTATCTTGCCAGGCGTTGAATATGGGGTGTTGAGTCCATTTCGTTGAGCAAGGAGTAGGTCTTGTCTATTATATATTTGGCTTATGGAATGGTATCTGTGCTAATTTCAATCTCTGGTTTTATGCAGCACCCCAACTCACCTTTCCCCATAAGCAAGCATAAGTTGGTTTTCTAAATTTGAGACCCTGTTCTGTTTTGTAAATCAGTTCATGGGTAGCCAAGTTTACATTCCGTGTATTAGTCATATCTTATGATGTTTCTTTTTCTGTGTGACTTATTTCTCGTAGAATCATCGTACCTGAATCCACTCATTATGCCGCTATGGAGCTGATGACGTAGATTTCATTGCTGAGTGATATTCCATTGTACGTGCGTACCACAACTTCTTTATCCATTTTTTACTTTCTGGGATATTTTACTTGTACCGTAGACGAGGTTCTTGTAAACAGAGCCGTCCCAAACTCTGGGGTGGCTGTGTGTTTTTGATTTTAATTTCCCTAAGCTATAGGACCATAAGTGGAAGTGCCGTAGGCTCCGTTGCTTTGTTTCCTACGTGTTTCTGGAAACACCATACACTTCTCCAGAGTGGTTGTTGGAAATTTACATCCCGCCCATCAACATGACAAGGCTCCCTGTTCTCCATGACCTGTCCTGCCTTTCTGGATTTTACACTTTTTTCAGATGGCCCTTTTGACCGGGGGGCAGTGAGACTTCATTGTAGTGCAGATTTCCTTTACACGCTTGCTTGGTTGGCCAAAAAGGGCGTATGCGTTTTTTTCTGAATATATTCAGGAAAAAACGCATACGCCCTTTTTGGCCAAGTGCATCGTTGTCGACATTCTGCCTCTTTTCCTATGCTTTTAGTACAATTCCAGTCTACCCCCTGAAATCGTTTTCCTGAAATTCTGCCCCGCTTACAAGTCCTCTTCGAAGACTTACTTCAATACATTTTTGGACGATAGGTGTCATTCATAACTCTGCAGGTTTGTGAATTACAGTGCCCCTGAGCTCATTTCTTCAACTCGCTTTCTTGTGAGCTGGCCGCAAAACCGCAGGATTGCTTCAGGCCATAATCTCTTTCTGGCAGGGCATGCTGAGCCTTTGTTTAATTCCTCTTCCTGGTCGGAAATGAGTGTTCTTTTGCCCGTGCAGGCACCTACAGCTAGTCTCTCATTGGTTCTCCCTATTCCTGTACATCTTGCGCAGAAATTGCAAACTGTGCCAAACAGGAGGTTAATGGCACTGACTCTCCAAGTGGGGAGAGTGTTAGTAAAGCGTCTAAAATGGTGAACCCGAGTACCAGGGGACGATAACTGAGATGCATTTGAAAACGTTTCCCGGTCACACAGTGCACTGTACTGTGGGTTTCCCATGCATGTTTTAGCTGAAGGAAGAATTCCTTAAACCTGGAGAGTTGGGACCCATGGAATATTTACCATGCAGTATGACTTCAAAGGGTCTGCGTTTGCTCACCGAACCTCACCAATGCTATCAGCCCGAAGTGTCCAGCCTTATGTCTCACCCAGCTCTGGGTGTAGATGTGGTAAATCCAGGTTGCATCACAAACCCTGAATGAATTATTTAAGAATTGCTCTCTATTTCGCTGTCATTTTGTTTTGTTTTTGAATTTTATTTTGATAATGGGATTTATCGGATTTTCACTGCTGCATTTAGGCCGCTGTACACACGCTTGATTTCCTTATGGAGACATATAAATCCATGGGTTTTAAGATTCTTACTTGTCAGGTATCTTGCCAGGCGTTGAATATGGGGTGTTGAGTCCATTTCGTTGAGCAAGGAGTAGGGCTTGTCTATTATATATTTGGCTTATGGAACGGTATCTGTGCTAATTTCAATCTCTGGTTTTATGCAGCACCCCAACTCACCTTTCCCCATAAGCAAGCATAAGTTGGTTTTCTAAATTTGAGACCCTGTTCTGTTTTGTAATTCAGTTCATGTGTAGCCAAGTTTACATTCCGTGTATTAGTGATATCTTATGATGTTTCTTTTTCTGTGTGACTTATTTCTCGTAGAATCATCGTACCTGAATCCACTCATTATGCCGCTACGGGCCTGATGACGTAGATTTCATTGCTGAGTGATATTCCATTGTACGTGCGTACCACAACTTCTTTATACATTTTTTGCTTTCTGGGATATTTTACTTGTACCGTAGACGAGGTTCTTGTAAACAGAGCCGTCGCAAACACTGGGGTGGCTGTGTGTTTTTGAATTTAATTTCCCTAAGCTATAGGACCATAAGTGGAAGTGCCATAGGCTGTGTTGCTTTGTTTCCTACGTGTTTCTGGAAACACCATACACTTCTCCTGAGTGGTTGTTGGCAATTTACATCCCGCCCATCAGCATGACAAGGATCCCTGTTCTCCATGACCTGTCCTGGCTTTCTGGATTTTACATTTTTTTCAGATGGCCCTTTTGACCAGGGGGCAGTGAGACTTCATTGTAGTGCAGATGTCCTTTACACGCTTGCTTGGATGGCCAAAAAGGGCGTATGCGTTTTTTCCTGAATATATTCAGGAAAAAACGCATACGCCCTTTTTGGCCAAGTGCATCATTGTCTACATTCTCCCTCTTTTCCTATGCTTTTAGTACAATTCCAGTCTACCCCCTAAAATCGTATTCCTGAAATTCTGCTCCGCTTTCAAGTCCTCTTCGAAGACTTACTTCAATACATTTTTGGATGATAGCTGTCATTCATAACTCTGCAGGTTTGTGAATTACAGTGCCCCTGAGCTCATTTCTTCAACTCGCTTTCTTGTGAGCTGGCCGCAAAACCGCAGGATTGCTTCAGGCCCTAATCTGTTTCCGGCAGGGCACGCTGAGCCTTTGGATAATTCCTCTTCCTGGTGGGCAATGAGCGTTCCATTTGCCCGTGCAGACACCTACAGCTAGTCTCTCATTGCTTCTCCCTATTCCTGTTCATCTTGCACAGAAATTGCAAACTGTGCCAAACAGGAGGTTAATGGCACTGACTCTCCAAGTGGGGAGAGTGTTAGTAAAGCGTTCAAATGTTGAACCCGAGTACCAGGGGACGAAAACTGAGATGCATTTGAAAACGTTTCCCAATCACATGGTGGACCATACTCTGGGTTTCCCATGCATGTTTTAGCTGAAGGAAGAATCCCTTAAACCTGGAGAGTTGGGACCTATGGAATGGGTACCATGCAGTATGACTTCAAAGGGTCTGCGTTTGCTCACCGAACCTCACCAATGCTATCAGCCTGAAGTGTCCAGCCTTATGTCTCATCCAGCTCTGGGTGTAGATGTGGTAAATACAGGTTGCATCACAAGCCCTGAATGAATTATTTAAGAATTGCTCTCTATTTCACTGTCATTGTGTTTGGTTTTGAAATTCATTTTGATAATGGGATTTATCGGATTTTCACTGCTGCTTTTAGGCCACTGTACACACGCTTGATTTCGTTATGGAGACATATAAATCCATGGGTTTTAAGAGTCTTACTTGTCAGGTATCTTCCCAGGCGTTGAATATTGGGTGTTGAGTCCATTTCGTTGAGCAAGGAGTAGGTTTTGTCTATTATATATTTGGCTTATGGAACGGTATCTGTGCTAATTTCAATCTCTGGTTTTATGCAGCATCCCAACTGACCTTTCCCCATAAGCAAGCATAAGTTGGTTTGCTAAATTTGAGACCCTGTTCTGTTTTGTAATTCAGTTCATGGGTAGCCAAGTTTACATTCCGTGTATTAGTGATAACTTATGATGTTTCTTTTTCTGTCTGACTTATTTCTCATAGAATCATCGTACCTGAATCCACTCATTATGCCGCTACGGTCCTGATGACGTAGATTTCATTGCTGAGAGATATTCCATTGTACGTGCGTACCACAACTTCTTTATCCATTTTATGCTTTCTCGGATATTTAACTTCTACCGTAGATGAGGTTCTTGTAAACAGAGCCATCCCAAACTCTGGGGTGGCTGTGTGTTTTTGATTTTAATTTCCCTAAGCTATAGGACCATAAGTGGAAGTGCCATAAGCTGTGTTGCTTTGTTTCCTACGTGTTTCTGGAAACACCATACACTTCTCCAGAGTGGTTGTTGGCAATTTACATCCCGCCCATCAGCATGACAAGGCTCCCTGTTCTCCATGACCTGTCCTGCATTTCTGGATTTTACACTTTTTTCAGATGGCTCTTTTGACCGGGGGGGCAGTGAGACTTCATTGTAGTGCAGATTTCCTTTACATGCTTGCTTGGTTCGCCAAAAACAGCGTATGCGTTTTTTCCTGAATATATTCAGGAAAAAACGCATACGCCCTTTTTGGCCAAGTGCATCGTTGTCGACATTCTGCCTCTTTTCCTATGCTTTTAGTACAATTCCAGTCTACCCCCTGAAATCGTTTTCCTGAAATTCTGCCCCGCTTTCAAGTCCTCTTGGAAGACTTAATTCAATACATTTTTGGACGATAGCTGTCATTCATAACTCTGCAGGTTTGTGAATTACAGTGCCCCTGAGCTCCTTTCTTCAACTCGCTTTCTTGTGAGCTGGCCGCAAAACCGCAGGATTGCTTCAGGCCATAATCTCTTTCCAGGGGGGGAACGCTGAGGCTTTGGTTAATTCCTCTTCCTGGTGGGAAATGAGCGTTCCATTTGCCCGTGCAGACACCTACAGCTAGTCTCTCATTGCTTCTCCCTATTCCTGTTCATCTTGCGCAGAAATTGCAAAGTGTGCCAAACAGGAGGTTAAATGCACTGACTCTCCAAGTGGAGAGAGTGTTAGTAAAGCGTCTGGAATGGTGAACCCGAGTACCAGGGGACGAAAACTCAGATGCATTTGAAAACGTTTCCCAATCACACGGTGGACCATACTATGAGTTTCCCATGCATGTTTTAGCTGAAGGAAGAATCCCTTAAACCTGGAAATTTGGAACCCGTGGAATGGGTACCATGCAGTATGACTTCAAAGGGTCTGCGTTTGCTCACCGAACCTCACCAATGCTATCAGCCCGAAGTGTCCAGCCTTATGTCTCACCCAGCTCTGGGTGTAGATGTGGGAAATCCAGGTTGCATCACAAGCCCTGAATGAATTATTTAAGAATTGCTCTCTATTTCACTGTCATTTTGTTTTGTTTTTGAAATTTATTTTGATAATGGGATTTATCGGACTTTCACTGCTGCGTTTAGGCCGCTGTACACACGCTTGATTTCCTTATGGAGACATATAAATCCATGGGTTTTAAGATTCTTACTTGTCAGGTATCTTGCCATGCGTTGAATATGGGGTGTTCAGGCCATTTTGTTGAGCAAGGAGTAGGGCTTGTCTATTATATATTTGGCTTATGGAACGGTATGTGTGCTAATTTCAATCTCTGGTTTTATGCAGCACCCCAACTCACCTTTCCCCATAAGCAAGCATAAGTTGGTTTTCTAAATTTGAGACCCTGTTCTGTTTTGGAATTCAGTTTATGTGTAGCCAAGTTTACATTCCGTGTATTACTGATATATTATGATGTTTCTTTTTCTGTGTGACTTATTTCTCGTAGAATCATCGTACCTGAATCCACTCATTATGCCGCTACGGGCCTGAAGACGTAGATTTCATTGCTGAGTGATATTCCATTGTACGTGCGTACCAGATATTCTTTATCTATATTTTCCTTTCTCGGATATTTAACTTGTACCGTAGAAAAGGTTCTTGTAAACAGAGCCATCCCAAACTTTGTGGTGGCTGTGTGTTTGTGATTTTAATTACCCTAAGCTATAGGACCATAGTGGAAGTGACATAGGCTGTGTTGCTTTGTTTCCTACGTGTTTCAGGATACACCATATATTTCTCCAGTGTGGCTGTTGGCAATTTACATCCTGCCCATCAGCATAACAAGGCTCCCTGTTCTCCAAGACCTGTCCTGCCTTTCTGGATTTTACACTTTTTTCAGATGGCCCTTTTGACCGGGGGGCAGTGAGACTTCATTGTAGTGCAGATTTCCTTTACACGCTTGCTTGGTTGGCAAAAAGGGCGTATGCGTTTTTTCCTGAATATATTCAGGAAAAAACGCATACGCCCTTTTTGGCCAAGTGCATCATTGTTGACATTCTGCCTCTTTTCCTACGCTTTAAGTGCAATTCCAGTCTACCCCCTGAAATCGTTTTCCTGAAATTCTGCCCCGCATTCAAGTCCTCTTTGAAGACTTACTTCAGTACATTTTTGGACGATAGCTGTCATTCATAACTCTGCAGGTTTGTGAATTACAGTGCCCCTGAGTCCCTTTCTTCAACTCGTTTTCTTGTGAGCTGACGGCAAAACCGCAGGATTGCTTCAGGCCCTAATCTCTTTCCAGCAGGGCACGCTGAGGCTTTGGTTAATTCCTCTTCCTGGTGGGAAATGAGCGTTCCATTTGCCCGTGCAGACACCAACAGCTAGTCTCTCATTGGTTCTCCCTATGCCTGTTCATCTTGCGCAGAAATTGCAAACTGTGCCAAACAGGAGGTTAAAGGCACTGACTCTCCAAGTGGGGAGAGTGTTAGTACAGCGTCTGGAATGGTGAACCCGAGTACCTGGGGACGAAAACTGAGATGCATTTGAAAACGTTTCCCAATCACACGGCGGACGATAGTCTGCGTTTCCCATGCATGTTTTAGCTGAAGGAAGAATCCCTTAAACCTGGAGAGTTGGGACCCATGGAATGGGTACCATGAATTTGACTTCAAAGGGTCTGCGTTTGCTCACCGAACCTCACCAATGCTATCAGCCCGAAGTGGCCAGCCTTATGTCTCACCCAGCTCTGGGTGTAGATGTGGTAAATCCAGGTTGCATCACAAGCTCTCAATGAATTATTTAAGAATTGCTCTCTATTTCACTGTCATTGTGTTTTGTTTTTGAAATTTATTTTGATAATGGGATTTATCGGATTTTCACTGCTGCGTTTAGGCCGCTGTACACACGCTTGATTTCCTTATGGAGACATATAAATCCATGGGTTTTAAGATTCTTACTTGTCAGGTATCTTGCCAGGCGTTGAATATGGGGTGTTGAGTCCATTTCGTTGAGCAAGGAGTAGGGCTTGTCTATTATATATTTGGCTTATGGAACGGTATCTGTGCTAATTTCAATCTCTGGTTTTATGCAGCACCCCAACTCACCTTTCCCCATAAGCAAGCATAAGTTGGTTTTCTAAATTTGAGACCCTGTTCTGTTTTGTAATTCAGTTCATGTGTAGCCAACTTTACATTCCGTGTATTAGTGATATCTTATGATGTTTCTTTTTCTGTGTGACTTATTTCTTGTAGAATCATCGTACCTGAATCCACTCATTATGCCGCTACGGGCCTGATGCCGTAGATTTCATTGCTGAGTCATATTCCATTGTACGTGCGTACCACAACTTCTTTATCCATTTTTTGCTTTCTGGGATATTTTACTTGTACCGTAGACGAGGTTCTTGTAAACAGAGCCGTCCCAAACACTGGGGTGGCTGTGTGTTTTTGAATTTAATTTCCCTAAGCTATAGGACAATAAGTGGAAGTGCCATAGGCTGTGTTGCTTTGTTTCCTATGTGTTTCTGGAAAAACCATACACTTCTCCAGAGTGGTTGTTGGCAAGTTACATCCCGCCCATCAGCATGACAAGGCTCCCTGTTCTCCATGACCTGTCCTGTCTTTCTGGATTTTACACTTTTTTCAGATGGCCCTTTTGACCGGGGGGCAGTGAGACTTCATTGTAGTGCAGATTTCCTTTACACGCTTGCTTGGTTGGCCAAAAAGGGCGTATGCGTTTTTTCCTGAATATATTCAGGAAAAAACGCATACGCCCTTTTTGGCCAAGTGCATCATTGTCGACATTCTGCCTCTTTTTCTACGCTTTAAGTGCAATTCCAGTCTACCCCCTGAAATCGTTTTCCTGAAATTCTGCCCCGCTTTCAAGTCCTCTTTGAAGACTTACTTCAGTACATTTTTGGACGATAGCTGTCATTCATAACTCTGCAGGTTTGTGAATTACAGTGCCCCTGAGCTCATTTCTTCAACTCGCTTTCTTGTGAGCTGGCCGCAAAACCGCAGGATTGCTGCAGGCCCTAATCTGTTTCCGGCACGGCATGTTGAACCTTTGGCTAATTCCTCTTCCTGATGGGAAATGAGCGTTAAATTTGCTCGTGCAGACACCTACAGCTAATCTCTCATTGGTTCCCCCTATTCCTGTTCATCTTGCTCAGAAATTCCAAACTGTGCCAAACAGGAGGTTAAAGGCACTGACTCTCCAATTGGGGAAAGAGTTAGTAAAGCGTCTGGAATGGTAAAACCGAGTATGAGGGGGAGAAAACTGAGATGCATTTAAAAAGGTTTCCCGGTCACACGGTGGACCATATTCTGGGTTTCCCATGCGTGTTTTACCTGAAGGAAGAATCCCTTAAACCTGGAGAGGTGGGACCCATGCAATGGGTACCATGCAGTATGACTTCAAATGGCCTGCATTTTCTCACCGAACCTCACCAATGCTATCAGCCCAAAGTGTCGAACCTTATGTCTCACTCAGCTCTAGGTGTAGATGTGGTAAATCCAGGTTGCATCACAAGCCCTGAATGAATTATTTAAGAATTGCTCTCTATTTCACTGTCATTGTGTTTGTTTTTGTAGTTTATTTTGATAATGGGATTTATCGGATTTTCTCTGCTGCCTTCATGCAGCTGTACACACACTTGATTCTCTTACGGAGACATATAAGTCCATGGGTTTGAAGATTCTTACTAGTCATGTGTAATCCTAGGAGTTGAATATGGTGTGTTTAGTCCATTTCATTGAGCAAGGTGTAAGTCTTGACTATTACATATTTGGCTTATGGAAAGGTATGTGTGCTAATTTCTATCTCTGGTTTTATGCAGCACCCCACCTCACCTTTCCCCATAAGCAAGCATAAGTTGGTGTTCTAAATTTGAGACCCTGTTCTGTTTTGTACTTCAGTTCATGTGTAGCCAAGTTTACATTCCGTGTATGAGTGATATCTTATGATGTTTCATTTTCTGTGTGACTTATTTCACTTAGAATCATCGTACCTGGATCCACTCAATATGCCGCGACGGGCCTGATGACATAGATTTCATTGGTGAGTGATATTCCATTGTACGTGCGTACCACAACTTCTTTAACCATTTTTCATATTCTGGGATATTTAACTTGTACCGTAGACGACGTTCTTGTAAACAGAGCTGTCCCAAACTTTGGGGTGGCTGTGTGTTTTTGATTTTAATTTCACTAAGCTATAGGACCATAAGTGGAAGTGACATAGGCTCTGTTGCTTTGTTTCCTACGTGTTTCAGGAAACCCCATACACTTCTCCAGAGTGGCTGTTTGCAATTTACATCCCCCCCATCAGCATAACAAGTCTCCCTGTTCTCCATGACCTGTCCTGCCTTTCTGGATTTTACACTTTTTCAGATGGCCCTTTTGACCGGGGGGCAGTGAGACTTCATTGTAGTGCAGATTTCATTTACCTGCTTGCTTGCTTGGCCAAAAATGGCGTATGCGTTTTTTCCTGAATATATTCAGGAAAAAACGCATACGCACTTTTTGGCCAGTGCATCATTGTCGACATTCTGCCTCTATTCCTATGCTTTAAGTGCAATTCCAGTCTACCCCCTGAAATCGTTTTCCTGAAATTCTGCCCCGGTTTCAAGTCCTATTCGAAGACTTACTTCAATACATTTTTGGACGATAGCTGTCATTCATAACTCTGCAGGTTTGTGAATTACAGTGCCCCTGAGCTCGTTTCCTCAACTCGCTTTCTTGTGAGCTGGCCGCAAAACTGCAGGATTGCTGCAGGCCCTAATCTGTTTCCGTCAGGGCACACTGAGCGTTTGGTGAATTCCTCTTCCTGGTGGGAAATGAGCGTTCCATTTGCCCGTGCAGAAACCTACAGCTAGTCTCTCATTGTTTCTCCCTATTCCTGTTAATCTTGCGTAGAAATTGCAAACTGTGCCAAACAGGAGGTTAAAGGCACTGACTCTCCAAGTGGGGAGAATGTTACTAAAGTGTCTGGAATGGTGAACCCGAGTACCAGGGTTCGAAAACTGAGATATATTTGAAAACGTTTCCCAATCACACGGTGGACAATACTCTGGGTTTCCCATGCATGTCTTAGCTGAAGGAAGAATCCCTTAAACCTGGAGAGCTGGGAACCATGGAATGGGTACCATGCAGTATGACTACAAAGGGTCTGCGTTTGCTCACCGAACCTCACAAATGCTATCAGCCCGAAGTGTCCAGCCGTACATCTCACCCAGCTCTGGGTGTAGATGTGGTAAATCCAGGTTGCATCACAAGCCCTGAATGAATTATTTAAGAATTGCTCTCTATTTTACTGTCAATGGGTTTTGGTTTTGAAATTTATTTTGATAATGAAATTTATCGGATTTTCACTGCTGCGTTTAGGCTGCTGTACACACGCTTGATTTCCTTATGGAGACATATAAATCCATGGGTTTTAAGATTCTTACTTGTCAGGTATATTCCCAGGCTTTGAGTCCGTTACGTTGAGCAAGGAGTAGGTCTTGTCTATTATATATTTGGCTTATGGAACGGTATCTGTGCTAATTTCAATCTCTGGTTTTATGCAGCACCCCAACTCACCTTTCCCCATAAGCAAGCATAAGTTGGTTTTCGAAATTTGAGACCCTGTTCTGTTTTGTAATTCAGTTCATGGGTAGCCAAGTTTACATTCCGTGTATTACTCATATCTTATGATGTTTCTTTTTCTGTGTGACTTATTTCTCGTAGAATCATCATACCTGAATCCACTCATTATGCCGCTACGGGCCTGATGAAGTAGATTTCATTGCTGAGTGATATTCCATTGTACGTGCGTACCACAACTTCTTTATCCATTTTTTACTTTCTGGGATATTTTACTTGTACCGTAGACGAGGTTCTTGTAAACAGAGCCGTCCCAAACTCTGGGGTGGCTGTGTGTTTTTGATTTTAATTTCCCTAAGCTATAGGACCATAAATGGAAGTGACATAGGCTGTGTTGCTTTGTTTCCTACGTGTTTCTGGAAACACCATACACTTCTCCAGAGTGGTTGTTGGCAATTTACATCCCGCCCATCAGCATGACAAGGCTCCCTGTTCTCCATGACCTGTCCTGCCTTTCTGGATTTTACACTTTTTTCAGATGGCCCTTTTGACCGGGGGGGCAGTGAGACTTCATTGTAGTGCAGATTTCCTTTACACGCTTGCTTGGTTGGCCAAAAAGGGCGTATGCGTTTTTTCCTGAATATATTCAGGAAAAAACGCATACGCCCTTTTTGGCCAAGTGCATCGTTGTCGACATCCTGCCTCTTTTCCTATGCTTTTAGTACAATTCCAGTCTACCCCCTGAAATCGTTTTCCTGAAATTCTGCCCCGCATTCAAGTCCTCTTCGAAGACTTACTTCAATACATTTTTGGACGATAGCTGTCATTCATAACTCTGCAGGTTTGTGAATTACAGTGCCCCTGAGCTCATGTCTTCAACTCGTTTTCTTGTGAGCTGGCCGCAAAACCGCAGGATTGCTTCAGGCCGTAATCTCTTTCCGGCAGGGCTTGCTGAGCCTTTGTTTAATTCCTCTTCCTGGTCGGAAATGAGCATTCCTTTTGCCCATGCAGGCACCAACAGCTAGTCTCTCATTGGTTCTCCCTATTCCTGTACATCTTGCGCAGAAATTGCAAACTGTGCCAAACAGGAGGTTAATGGCACTGACTCTCCAAGTGGGGAGAGTGTTAGTAAAGCGTCTGGAATGGTGAACCCGAGTACCAGGGGACGAAAACTGAGATGCATTTGAAGACGTTTCCCAGTCACACAGTGCACTGTACTGTGGGTTTCCCATGCATGTTTTAGCTGAAGGAAGAATCCCTTAAACCTGGAGAGTTGGGACCCATGGAATGGGTACCATGCAGTTTGACTTCAAAGGGTCTGCGTTTGCTCACCGAACCTCACCAATGCTATCAGCCCGAAGTGTCCAGCCTTATGTCTCACCCAGCTCTGGGTGTAGATGTGGTAAATCTAGGTTGCATCACAAGCCCTGAATGAATTATTTAAGAATTGCTCTCTATTTCACTGTCATTGTGTTTTGTTTTTGAAATTTATTTTGATAATGGGATTTATCGGATTTTCACTGCTGCATTTACGCCGTTGTACACACGTTTGATTTCATTATGGAGACATATAAATCCATGGGTTTTAAGATTCTTACTTGTTAGGTATCTTGCAAGGCGTTGAATATGGGGTGTTGAGTCCATTTCGTTGAGCAAGGAGTAGGTCTTGTCTATTATATATTTGGCTTATGGAACAGTATCAGTGCTAATTTCAATCTCTGGTTTTATGCAGCACCCCAACTCACCTTTCCCCATTAGCAAGCATAAGTTGGTTTTCTAAATTTGAGATCCTGTTCTGTTTTGTAATTCAGTTTATGTGTAGCCAAGTTTACATTCCGTGTATTACTTCTATATTATGATGTTTCTTTTTCTGTGTGACGTATTTCTCGTAGAATCATCGTACCTGAATCCACTCTTTATGCCCCTATGGGCCTGAAGACGTAGATTTCTTTGCTGAGTGATATTCCATTGTACGTGCGTACCAGAACTTCTTTATCCATTTTTTCCTTTCTCGGATATTTAACTTGTACCGTAGACAAGGTTCTTGTAAACAGAGCCATCCCAAACTTTGGGGTGGCTGTGTGTTTGTGATTTTAATTACCCTAAGCTATAGGACCATAGTGGAAGTTACATAGGCTGTGTTGCTTTGTTTCCTACGTGTTTCAGGATACACCATACATTTCTCCAGAGTGGCTGTTGGCAATTTACATCCCGCCCATCAGCATAACAAGGCTCCCTGTTCTCCAAGACCTGTCCTGCCTTTCTGGATTTTACACTTTTTTCAGATGGCCCTTTTGACCGGGGGGCAGTGAGACTTCATTGTAGTGCAGATTTCCTTTACACGCTTGCTTGGTTGGCCAAAAAGGGCGTATGCGTTATTTCCTGAATATATTCAGGAAAAAACGCATACGCCCTTTTTGGCCAAGTGCATCGTTGTGGACATTCTGCCTCTTTTCCTATGCTTTAAGTGCAATTCCAGTCTACCCCCTGAAATCGTTTTCCTGAAATTCTGCCCCGCTTTCAAGTCCTCTTTGAAGACTTACTTCAGTACATTTTTGAACGATAGCTGTCATTCATAACTCTGCAGGTTTGTGAATTACAGTGTCCCTGGGCTCCTTTCTTCAACTCCTTTTCTTGTGAGCTGGCCGCAAAACCGCAGGATTGCTTCAGGCCCTAATCTGTTTCCGGCCGGGCACGATGAGCCTTTGGTTAATTCCTCTTCCTGGTGGGAAATGAGCGTTCAATTTGCCCGTGCAGACACCAACAGCTAGTCTCTCATTGCTTCTCCCTATGCCTGTTCATCTTGCGCAGAAATTGCAAACTGTGCCAAACAGGAGGTTAAATGCACTGACTCTCCAAGTGGGGAGAGTGTTAGTAAAGCGTCTGGAATGGTGAACCCGAGTACCAGGGGACGAAAACTGAGATGCATTTGAAAACGTTTGCCAATCACACGGTGGACCATACTATGGGTTTCCCATGCATGTTTTAGCTGAAGGAAGAATCCCTTAAACCTGGAGAGTTGGGACCCATGGAATGGGTACCATGCAGTGTGACTTCAAAGGGTCTGCGTTTGCTCACCGAACCTCACCAATGCTATCAGCCCGAAGTGTCCAGCCTTATGTCTCATCCAGCTCTGGGTGTAGATGTGGTAAATCCAGGTTGCATCACAAGCCCTGAATGAATTATTTAAGAATTGCTCTCTATTTCACTGTCATTGTGTTTTGTTTTTGAAATTCATTTTGATAATGGGATTTATCGGATTTTCACTGCTGATTTTAGGCCACTGTACACACGCTTGATTTCCTTATAGAGACATATAAATCCATGGGTTTTAAGATTCTTACTTGTCAGGTATCTTCCCAGGCGTTGAATATAGGGTGTTGAGTCCATTTCGTTGAGCAAGGAGTAGGTTTTGTCTATTATATATTTGGCTTATGGAACGGTATCTGTGCTAATTTCAATCTCTGGTTTTATGCAGCATCCCAACTGACCTTTCCGCATAAGCAAGCATAAGTTGGTTTTCTAAATTTGAGACCCTGTTCTGTTTTGTAATTCAGTTCATGGGTAGCCAAGTTTACATTCCGTGTATTAGTGATATCTTATAATGTTTCTTTTTCTGTGTGACTTATTTCTCGTAGAATCATCATACCTGAATCCACTCATTATGCCGCTACGGGCCTGATGACGTAGATTTCATTGCTGAGTGATATTCCATTGTACGTGCGTACCACAACTTCTTTATCCATTTCTTACTTTCTGGGATATTTTACTTGTACCGTAGACGAGGTTGTTGTAAACAGAGCCGTCCCAAACTCTGGGGTGGCTGTGTGTTTTTGATTTTAATTTCCCTAAGCTATAGGAACATAAGTGGAAGTGCCATAGGCTGTGTTGCTTTGTTTCCTACGTGTTTCTGGAAACACCATACACTTCTCCAGAGTGGTTGTTGGCAATTTACATCCCGCCCATCAGCATGACAAGGCTCCCTGTTCTCCATGAACTGTCCTGCCTTTCTGGATTTTACACTTTTTTCAGATGGCCCTTTTGACCGGGGGGGGCAGTGAGACTTCATTGTAGTGCAGATTTCCTTTACACGCTTCCTTGGTTGGCCAAAAAGGGCGTATGCGTTTTTTCCTGAATGTATTCAGGAAAAAACGCATACGCCCTTTTTGGCCAAGTGCATCGTTGTCGACATTCTGCCTCTTTTCCTATGCTTTTAGTACAATTCCAGTCTACCCCCTGAAATCGTTTTCCTGAAATTCTGCCCCGCTTACAAGTCCTCTTGGAAGACTTACTTCAATACATTTTTGGACGATAGCTGTCATTCATAACTCTGCAGGTTTGTGAATTACAGTGCCCTGAGCTCATGTCTTCAACTCGCTTTCTTGTGAGCTGGCCGCAAAACCGCAGGATTGCTTCAGGCCAAAGTCTCTTTCCGGCAGGGCATGCTGAGCCTTTGTTTAATTCCTCTTCATGGTCGGAAATGAGCGTTCCGTTTGCCCGTGCAGGCACCTACAGCTAGTCTCTCATTGGTTCTCCCTATTCCTGTACATCTTGCGCAGAAATTGCAAACTGTGCCAAACAGGAGGTTAATGGCACTGACTCTCCAAGTGGGGAGAGTGTTAGTAAAGCGTCTGGAATGGTGAACCCGAGTACCAGGGGACGAAACCTGAGATGCATTTGAAAACATTTACCCGTCACACAGTGCACTGTACTGTGGGTTTCCCTTGCATGTTTTAGCTGAAGGAAGAATCCCTTAAACCTGGAGATTTGGGACCCATGGAATGGGTACCATGCAGTATGACTTCAAAGGGTCTGCGTTTGCTCACCGAACCTCACCAATGTTATCAGCCTGAAGTGTCCAGCCTAATGTCTCACCCACCTCTGGGTGTAGATGCGGGAAATCCAGGTTGCATCACAAGCCCTGAATGAATTATTTAAGAATTGCTCTCTATTTCACTGTCATTGTGTTTTGTTTTTGAAATTTATTTTGATAATGGGATTTATCGGATTTTCACTGCTGCGTTTAGGCCGCTGTACACACGCTTGATTTCCTTATGGAGACATATAAATCCATGGGTTTTAAGATTCTTACTTGTCAGGTATCTTGCCAGGCGTTGAATATGGGGTGTTGAGTCCATTTCGTTGAGCAAGGAGTAGGGCTTGTCTATTATATATTTGGCTTATGGAACGGTATCTGTTCTAATTTCAATCTCTGGTTTTATGCAGCACCCCAACTCACCTTTCCCCATAAGCAAGCATAAGTTGGTTTTCTAAATTTGAAACCCTGTTCTGTTTTGTAATTCAGTTTATGTGTAGCCAAGTTTACATTCCGT
Organism: Delphinapterus leucas; assembly: GCF_059928025.1. NCBI lineage: Eukaryota > Metazoa > Chordata > Mammalia > Artiodactyla > Monodontidae > Delphinapterus > Delphinapterus leucas. The sequence continues at coordinate 384,490 of NW_028322275.1, forward strand.
GTATTACTGATATATTATGATGTTTCTTTTTCTGTGTGACTTATTTCTCGTAGAATCTTCGTACCTGAATCCACTCATTATGCCGCTATGGGCCTGAAGACGAAGATTTCTTTGCTGAGTGATATTCCATTGTACGTGCGTACCAGAACTTCTTTACCCATTTTTTCCTTTCTCAGATATTTAACTGCTACCGTAGATGAGGCTCTTGTAAACAGAGCCATCCCAAACTTAGGGGTGGCTGTGTGTTTGTGATTTTAATTTCCCTAAGCTATAGGACCATAAGTGGAAGTGCCATAGGCTGTGTTGCTTTGTTTCCTACGTGTTTCTGGAAACACCATACACTTCTCCAGAGTGGTTGTTGGCAATTTACATCCCGCCCATCAGCATGACAAGGCTCCCTGTTCTCCATGACCTGTCCTGACTTTCTGGATTTTACATTTTTTTCAGATGGCTCTTTTGACCGGGGGGGCAGTGAGACTTCATTGTAGTGCAGATTTCCTTTACACGCTTGCTTGGTTGGCCAAAAAGGGCGTATGCGTTTTTTCCTGAATATATTCAGGAAAAAACGCATACGCCCTTTTTGGCCAAGTGCATCATTGTCAACATTCTGCCTCTTTTCCTATGCTTTAAGTGCAATTCCAGTCTACCCCCTGAAATCGTTTTCCTGAAATTCTGCCCCGCTTTCAAGTCCTCTTCGAAGACTTACTTCTATAAATTTTTGGACGATAGGTGTCATTCATAACTCTGCAGGTTTGTGAATTACAGTGCCCCTGAGCTCCTTTCTTCAACTCGCTTTCTTGTGAGCCTGCCGCAAAACCGCAAGATTGCTTCAGGCCCTAATCTGTTTCCGGCAGGGCACGCTGAGCCTTTGGTTAATTCCTCTTCCTGGTGGGAAATGAGCGTTCCATTTGCCCGTGCAGACACCTACAGCTAGTCTCTCATTGCTTCTCCCTATTCCTGTTCATCTTGCGCAGAAATTGCCAAGTGTGCCAAACAGGAGGTTAAATGCACTGACTCTCCAAGTGGGGAGAGTGTTAGTAAAGCGTCTGGAATGGTGAACCCGAGTACCAGGGGACGAAAACTGAGATGCATTTGAAAACGTTTCCCAATCACACGGTGGACCACACTATGGGTTCCCCAGGCATGTTTTAGCTGAAGGAAGAATCCCTTAAACCTGGAAATTTGGGACGCATGGAATGGGTACCATGCAGTATGACTTCAAAGGGTCTGCGTTTGCTCACCGAACCTCACCAATGCTATCAGCCCGAAGTGTCCAGCCTTATGTCTCACCCAGCTCTGGGTGTAGATGTGGTAAATCCAGGTTGCATCACAAGCCCTGAATGAATTATTTAAGAATTGCTCTCTATTTCACTGTCATTTTGTTTTGTTTTTGAAATTTATTTTGATAATGGGATTTATCGGATGTTCACTGCTGCGTTTAGACCGCTGTACACACGCTGGATTTCCTTATGGAGACATATAAATCCATGGGTTTTAAGATTCTTACTTGTCAGGTATCTTGCCAGGCGTTGAATATGGGGTGTTGAGTCCATTTCGTTGAGCAAGGAGTAGGTCTTGTCTATTATATATTTGGCTCATGGAACGGTATCTGTGCTAATTTCAATCTCTGGTTTTATGCAGCACCCCAACTCACCTTTCCGCATAAGCAAGCATAAGTTGGTTTTCTAAATTTGAGACCCTGTTCTGTTTTGTAATTCAGTTCATGTGTAGTCAAGTTTACATTCCGTGTATTAGTGATATCTTATGATGTTTCTTTTTCTGTGTGACTTATTTCTCGTAGAATCATCGTACCTGAATCCACTCATTATGCCGCTACGGGCCTGATGACGTAGATTTCATTGCTGAGTGATATTCCATTGTACGTGCGTACCACAACTTCTTTATCCATTTTTTACTTTCTGGGATATTTTACTTGTACTGTAGACGAGGTTCTTGTAAACAGAGCCGTCCCAAACTCTGGGGTGGCTGTGTGTTTTTGATTTTAATTTCCCTAAGCTATAGGACCATAAGTGGAAGTGCCATAGGCTGTGTTGCTTTGTTTCCTACGTGTTTCTGGAAACACCATACACTTCTCCAGAGTGGTTGTTGGCAATTTACATCCCGCCCATCAGGATGACAAGGCTCCCTGTTCTCCATGATCTGTCCTGCCTTTCTGGATTTTACACTTTTTTCAGATGGCCCTTTTGACCGGGGGGGCAGTGAGACTTCCTTGTAGTGCAGAGTTCCTTTACACGCTTGCTTGGTTGGCCAAAAAGGGCGTATGCGTTTTTTCCTGAATATATTCAGGAAAAAACGCATACGCCCTTTTTGGCCAAGTGCATCGTTGTCGACATTCTGCCTCTTTTCCTATGCTTTTAGTACAATTCCAGTCTACCCCCTGAAATCGTTTTCCTGAAATTGTGCCCCGCTTTCAAGTCCTCTTCAAAGACTTACTTCAATACATTTTTGGACGATAGCTGTCATTCATAACTCTGCAGGTTTGTGAATTACTGTGCCCCTGAGCTCATGTCTCCAACTCGCTTTCTTGTGAGCCGGCCTCAAAACTGCAGGATTGCTTCAGGCCCTAATATGTTTCCGGCCGGGCACGCTGAGCCTTTGGTTAATTCCTCTTCCTGGTGGGAAATGAGCGTTCAATTTGCCCGTGCAGACACCAACAGCTAGTCTCTCATTGGTTCTCCCTATGCCTGTTCATCTTGCGCAGAAATTGCAAAGTGTGCCAAACAGGAGGTTAAATGCACTGACTCTCCAAGTGGGGAGAGTGTTAGTAAAGCGTCTGGAATGGTGAACCCGAGTACCAGGGGACGAAAACTGAGATGCATTTGAAAACGTTTCCCAATCACACGGTGGACCATACTATGGGTTTCCCATGCATGTTTTAGCTGAAGGAAGAATCCCTTAAACCTGGAAATTTGGAACCCATGGAATGGGTACCATGCAGTATGACTTCAAAGGGTCTGCGTTTGCTCACCGAACCTCACCAATGCTATCAGCCCGAAGTGTCCAGCCTTATGTCTCACCCAGCTCTGGGTGTAGATGTGGGAAATCCAGGTTGCATCACAAGCCCTGAATGAATTATTTAAGAATTGCTCTCTATTTCACTGTCATTGTGTTTTGTTTTTGAAATTTATTTTGATAATGGGATTTATCGGATTTTCACTTCTGCCTTTAGGCCGCTGTACACACGCTTGATTTCCTTATGGAGACATATAAATCCATGGGTTTTAAGATTCTTACTTGTCAGGTATGTTGCCAGGCGTTGAATATGGGGTGTTGAGTCCATCTCGTTGAGCAAGGAGTAGGTCTTGTCTATTATATATTTGGCTTATGGAACGGTATCTGTGCTAATTTCAAGCTCTGGTTTTATGCAGCACCCCAACTCACCTTTCCCCATAAGCAAGCATAAGTTGGTTTTCTAAATTTGAGACCCTGTTCTGTTTTGTAATTCAGTTTATGTGTAGCCAAGTTTACATTCCGTGCATTACTGATATATTATGATGTTTCTTTTTCTGTGTGACTTATTTCTCGTAGAATCATCGTACCTGAATCCACTCATTATGCCGCTATGGGCCTGAAGACGTAGATTTCATTGCTGACTGATATTCCATTGTACGTGCGTACCAGAACTTCTTTATCCATTTTTTCCTTTCTCGGATATTTAACTTGTACCGTAGACAAGGTTCTTGTAAACAGAGCCATCCCAAACTTTGGGGTGGCTGTGTGTTTTTGATTTTAATTTCCCTAAGCTATAGGACCATAAGTGGAAGTGACATAGGCTGTGTTGCTTTGTTTCCTACGTGTTTCAGGATACACCATACATTTCTCCAGAGTGGCTGTTGGCAATTTACATCCCGCCCATCAGCATAACAAGGCTCCCTGTTCTCCATGACCTGTCCTGTCTTTCTGGATTTTACTCTTTTTTCAGATGGCCCTTTTGACCGGGGGGCAGTGAGACTTCATTGTAGTGCAGATTTCCTTTACACGCTTGCTTGGTTGGCCAAAAAGGGCGTATGCGTTTTTTCCTGAATATGTTCAGGAAAAAACGCATACGCCCTTTTTGGCCAAGTGCATCATTGTTGACATTCTGCCTCTTTTTCTACGCTTTAAGTGCAATTCCAGTCTACCCCCTGAAATCGTTTTCCTGAAATTCTGCCCCGCTTTCAAGTCCTCTTTGAAGACTTACTTCAGTACATTTTTGGACGATAGCTGTCATTCATAACTCTGCAGGTTTGTGAATTACAGTGCCCCTGAGCTCCTTTCTTCAACTCGTTTTCTTGTGAGCTGGCCGCAAAACCGCAGGATTGCTTCAGGCCTTAATATGTTTCCCGCCGGGCACGCTGAGCCTTTGGTTAATTCCTCTTCCTGGTGGGAAATGAGCGTTCAATTTGCCCGTGCAGACACCAACAGCTAGTCTCTCATTGCTTCTCCCTATTCCTGTTCATCTTGCGCAGAAATTGCAAACTGTGCCAAACAGGAGGTTAATGGCACTGACTCTCCAAGTGGGGAGAGTGTTAGTAAAGCGTTCAAATGTTGAACCCAAGTACCAGGGGACGAAAACTGAGATGCATTTGAAAACGTTTCCCAATCACATGGTGGACCATACTCTGGGTTTCCCATGCATGTTTTAGCTGAAGGAAGAATCCCTTAAACCTGGAGAGTTGGGACCCATGGAATGGGTACCATGCAGTATGACTTCAAAGGGTCTGCGTTTGCTCACCGAACCTCACCAATGCTATCAGCCCGAAGTGTCCAGCCTTATGTCTCATCCAGCTCTGGGTGTAGATGTGGTAAATACAGGTTGCATCACAAGCCCTGAATGAATTATTTAAGAATTGCTCTCTATTTCACTGTCATTGTGTTTTGTTTTTGAAATTCATTTTGATAATGGGATTTATCGGATTTTCACTGCTGCTTTTAGGCCACTGTACACACGCTTGATTTCCTTATGGAGACATATAAATCCATGGGTTTTAAGATTCTTACTTGTCAGGTATCTTCCCAGGCGTTGAATATAGGGTGTTGAGTCCATTTCGTTGAGCAAGGAGTAGGGCTTGTCTATTATATATTTGGCTTATGGAACGGTATCTGTGCTAATTTCAATCTCTGGTTTTATGCAGCACCCCAACTCACCTTTCTCCATAAGCAAGCATAAGTTGGTTTTCTAAATTTGAGACCCTGTTCTGTTTTGTAATTCAGTTCATGGGTAGCCAAGTTTACATTCCGTGTATTAGTGATATCTTATGATGTTTCTTTTTCTGTGTGACTTATTTCTCGTAGAATCATCGTACCTGAATCCATTCATTATGCCGCTACGGGCCTGATGACGTAGATTTCATTGCTGAGTGATATTCCATTGTACGTGCGTACCACAACTTTTTATCCATTTCTTGCTTTCTGGGATATTTTACTTGTACCGTAGACGAGGTTCTTGTAAACAGAGCCGTCCCAAACTCTGGGGTGGGTGTGTGTTTTTGATTTTAATTTCCCTAAGCTATAGGACCATAAGTGGAAGTGCCATAGGCTGTGTTGCTTTGTTTCCTACGTGTTTCTGGAAACACCATACACTTCTCCAGAGTGGTTGTTGGCAATTTACATCCCGCCCATCAGCATGACTAGTCTCCATGTTCTCCATGACCTGTCCTGCCTTTCTGGATTTTACACTTTTTTCAGATGGCCCTTTTGACCGGGGGGGCAGTGAGACTTCCTTGTAGTGCAGATTTCCTTTACACGCTTGCTTGGTTGGCCAAAAAGGGCGTATGCGTTTTTTCCTGAATATATTCAGGAAAAAACGCATACGCCCTTTTTGGCCAAGTGCATCGTTGTCGACATTCTGCCTCTTTTCCTATGCTTTTAGTACAATTCCAGTCTACCCCCTGAAATCGTTTTCCTGAAATTCTGCCCCGCTTACAAGTCCTCTTGGAAGCCTTACTTCAATACATTTTTGGACGATAGCTGTCATTCATAACTCTGCAGGTTTGTGAATTACAGTGCCCCTGAGCTCGTTTCCTCAACTCGCTTTCTTGTGAGCTGGCCGCAAAACCGCAGGATTGCTGCAGGCCCTAATCTGTTTCCGTCAGGGCACACTGAGCCTTTGGTGAATTCCTCTTCCTGGTGGGAAATGAGCGTTCCATTAGCCCGTACAGACACCTACAGCTAGTCTCTCATTGTTTCTCCCTATTCCTGTTAATCTTGCGTAGAAATTGCAAACTGTGCCAAACAGGAGGTTAAAGGCACTGACTCTCCAAGTGGGGAGAATGTTAGTAAAGTGTCTGGAATGGTGAACCCGAGTACCAGGGTTCGAAAACTGAGATATATTTGAAAACGTTTCCCAATCACACGGTGGACAATACTCTGGGTTTCCCATGCATGTCTTAGCTGAAGAAAGAATCCCTTAAACCTGGAGAGCTGGGAACCATGGAATGGGTACCATGCAGTATGACTACAAAGGGTCTGCGTTTGCTCACCGAACCTCACCAATGCTATCAGCCCGAAGTGTCCAGCCGTATATCTCACCCAGCTCTGGGTGTAGATGTGGTAAATCCAGGTTGCATCACAAGCCTTGAATGAATTATTTAAGAATTGTTCTCTATTTCACTGTCAATGTGTTTTGGTTTTGAAATTTATTTTGATAATGAAATTTATCGGATTTTCACTGCTGCGTTTAGGCTGCTGTACACACGCTTGATTTCCTTATGGAGACATATAAATCCATGGGTTTTAAGATTCTTACTTGTCAGGTATATTCCCAGGTTTGAGTCCGTTTCGTTGAGCAAGGAGTAGGTCTTGTCTATTATATATTTGGCTTATGGAACGGTATCTGTGCTAATTTCAATCTCTGGTTTTATGCAGCACCCCAACTCACCTTTCCCCATACGCAAGCATAAGTTGGTTTTCTAAATTTGAGACCCTGTTCTGTTTTGTAATTCAGTTCATGGGTAGCAAAGTTTACATTCCGTGTATTAGTCATATCTTATGATGTTTCTTTTTCTGTGTGACTTATTTCTCGTAGAATCATCATACCTGAATCCACTCATTATGCCGCTACGGGCCTGATGAAGTAGATTTCATTGCTGAGTGATATTCCATTGTACGTGCGTACCACAACTTCTTTATCCATTTTTTGCTTTCTGGGATATTTTACTTGTACCGTAGACGAGGTTCTTGTAAACAGAGCCGTCCCAAACTCTGGGGTGGCTGTGTGTTTTTGATTTTAATTTCCCTAAGCTATAGGACCATAAGTGGAAGTGACATAGGCTGTGTTGCTTTGTTTCCTACGTGTTTCTGGAAACACCATACACTTCTCCAGAGTGGTTGTTGGCAATTTACATCCCGCCCATCAGCATGACAAGGCTCCCTGTTCTCCATGACCTGTCCTGCCTTTCTGGATTTTACACTTTTTTCAGATGGCCCTTTTGACCGGGGGGGCAGTGAGACTTCATTGTAGTGCAGATGTCCTTTACACGCTTGCTTGTTTGGCCAAAAAGGGCGTATGCGTTTTTTCCTGAATATATTCAGGAAAAAACGCATACGCCCTTTTTGGCCAAGTGCATCATTGTCGACATTCTGCCTCTTTTCCTATGCTTTTAGTACAATTCCAGTCTACCCCCTGAAATCGTTTTCCTGAAATTCTGCCCCGCATTCAAGTCCTCTTCGAAGACTTACTTCAATACATTTTTGGACGATAGCTGTCATTCATAACTCTGCAGGTTTGTGAATTACAGTGCCCCTGAGCTCCTTTCTTCAACTCGTTTTCTTGTGAGCTGGCCGCAAAACCGCAGGATTGCTTCAGGCCGTAATCTCTTTCTGGCAGGGCTTGCTGAGCCTTTGTTTAATTCCTCTTCCTGGTCGGAAATGAGCGTTCCTTTTGCCCGTGCAGGCACCAACAGCTAGTCTCTCATTGGTTCTCCCTATTCCTGTACATCTTGCGCAGAAATTGCAAACTGTGCCAAACAGGAGGTTAATGGCACTGACTCTCCAAGTGGGGAGAGTGTTAGTAAAGCTTCTGGAATGGTGAACCGGAGTACCAGGGGACGAAAACTGAGATGCATTTGAAAACGTTTCCCGGTCACACAGTGCACTGTACTGTGGGTTTCCCATGCATGTTTTAGCTGAAGGAAGAATCCCTTAAACCTGGAGAGTTGGGACCCATGGAATGTGTACCATGCAGTTTGACTTCAAAGGGTCTGCGTTTGCTCACCGAACCTCACCAATGCTATCAGCCCGAAGTGTCCAGCCTTATGTCTCATCCAGCTCTGGGTGTAGATGTGGTAAATCCAGGTTGCATCACAAGCCCTGAATGAATTATTTAAGAATTGCTCTCTATTTCACTGTCATTGTGTTTTGTTTTTGAAATTTATTTTGATAATGGGATTTATCGGATTTTCACTGCTGCATTTACGCCGTTGTACACACGCTTGATTTCATTATGGAGACATATAAATCCATGGGTTTTAAGATTCTTACTTGTTATGTATCTTGCAAGGCGTTGAGTATGGGGTGTTGAGTCCATTTCGTTGAGCAAGGAGTAGGTCTTGTCTATTATATATTTGGCTTATGGAACGGTATCTGTGCTAATTTCAATCTCTGGTTTTATGCAGCACCCCAACTCACCTTTCCCCATTAGCAAGCATAAGTTGGTTTTCTAAATTTGAGATCCTGTTCTGTTTTGTAATTCAGTTTATGTGTAGCCAAGTTTACATTCCGTGTATTACTTATATATTATGATGTTTCTTTTTCTGTGTGACGTATTTCTCGTAGAATCATCGTACCTGAATCCACTCATTATGCCGCTATTGGCCTGAAGACGTAGATTTCTTTGCTGAGTGATATTCCATTGTACGTGCGTACCAGAACTTCTTTATCCATTTTTTCCTTTCTCGGATATTTAACTTGTACCGTAGACAAGGTTCTTGTAAACAGAGCCATCCCAAACTTTGGGGTGGCTGTGTGTTTGTGATTTTAATTACCCTAAGCTATAGGACCATAGTGGAAGTTACATAGGCTGTGTTGCTTTGTTTCCTACGTGTTTCAGGATACACCATACATTTCTCCAGAGTGGCTGTTGGCAATTTACATCCCGCCCATCAGCATAACAAGGCTCCCTGTTCTCCAAGACCTGTCCTGCCTTTCTGGATTTTACACTTTTTTCAGATGGCCCTTTTGACCGGGGGGCAGTGAGACTTCATTGTAGTGCAGATTTCCTTTACACGCTTGCTTGGTTGGCCAAAAAGTGCGTATGCGTTTTTTCCTGAATATATTCAGGAAAAAACGCATACGCCCTATTTGGCCAAGTGCATCATTGTCGATATTCTGCCTCTTTTCCTATGCTTTAAGTGCAATTCCAGTCTACCCCCTGAAATCGTTTTCCTGAAATTCTGCCCCGCTTTCAAGTCCTCTTTGAAGACTTACTTCAGTACATTTTTGAACGATAGCTGTCATACATAACTCTGCAGGTTTGTGAATTACAGTGCCCCTGAGCTCCTTTCTTCAACTCCTTTTCTTGTGAGCTGGCTGCAAAACCGCAGGATTGCTTCAGGCCGTAATATGTTTCCGGCCGGGCACGCTGAGCCTTTGGTTAATTCCACTTCCTGGTGGGAAATGATCGTTCAATTTGCCCGTGCAGACACCAACAGCTAGTCTCTCATTAGTTCTCCCTATGCCTGTTCATCTTGCGCAGAAATTGCCAAGTGTGCCAAACAGGAGGTTAAATGCACTGACTCTCCAAGTGGGGAGAGTGTTAGTAAAGCGTCTGGAATGGTGAACCCGAGTACCAGGGGACGAAAACTGAGATGCATTTGAAAACGTTTCCCAATCACACGGTGGACCACACTATGGGTTCCCCAGGCATGTTTTAGCTGAAGGAAGAATCCCTTAAACCTGGAAATTTGGGACGCATGGAATGGGTACCATGCAGTATGACTTCAAAGGGTCTGCGTTTGCTCACCGAACCTCACCAATGCTATCAGCCCGAAGTGTCCAGCCTTATGTCTCACCCAGCTCTGGGTGTAGATGTGGTAAATCCAGGTTGCATCACAAGCCCTGAATGAATTATTTAAGAATTGCTCTCTATTTCACTGTCATTTTGTTTTGTTTTTGAAATTTATTTTGATAATGGGATTTATCGGATGTTCACTGCTGCGTTTAGACCGCTGTACACACGCTGGATTTCCTTATGGAGACATATAAATCCATGGGTTTTAAGATTCTTACTTGTCAGGTATCTTGCCAGGCGTTGAATATGGGGTGTTGAGTCCATTTCGTTGAGCAAGGAGTAGGTCTTGTCTATTATATATTTGGCTCATGGAACGGTATCTGTGCTAATTTCAATCTCTGGTTTTATGCAGCACCCCAACTCACCTTTCCGCATAAGCAAGCATAAGTTGGTTTTCTAAATTTGAGACCCTGTTCTGTTTTGTAATTCAGTTCATGTGTAGTCAAGTTTACATTCCGTGTATTAGTGATATCTTATGATGTTTCTTTTTCTGTGTGACTTATTTCTCGTAGAATCATCGTACCTGAATCCACTCATTATGCCGCTACGGGCCTGATGACGTAGATTTCATTGCTGAGTGATATTCCATTGTACGTGCGTACCACAACTTCTTTATCCATTTTTTACTTTCTGGGATATTTTACTTGTACTGTAGACGAGGTTCTTGTAAACAGAGCCGTCCCAAACTCTGGGGTGGCTGTGTGTTTTTGATTTTAATTTCCCTAAGCTATAGGACCATAAGTGGAAGTGCCATAGGCTGTGTTGCTTTGTTTCCTACGTGTTTCTGGAAACACCATACACTTCTCCAGAGTGGTTGTTGGCAATTTACATCCCGCCCATCAGGATGACAAGGCTCCCTGTTCTCCATGATCTGTCCTGCCTTTCTGGATTTTACACTTTTTTCAGATGGCCCTTTTGACCGGGGGGGCAGTGAGACTTCCTTGTAGTGCAGAGTTCCTTTACACGCTTGCTTGGTTGGCCAAAAAGGGCGTATGCGTTTTTTCCTGAATATATTCAGGAAAAAACGCATACGCCCTTTTTGGCCAAGTGCATCGTTGTCGACATTCTGCCTCTTTTCCTATGCTTTTAGTACAATTCCAGTCTACCCCCTGAAATCGTTTTCCTGAAATTGTGCCCCGCTTTCAAGTCCTCTTCAAAGACTTACTTCAATACATTTTTGGACGATAGCTGTCATTCATAACTCTGCAGGTTTGTGAATTACTGTGCCCCTGAGCTCATGTCTCCAACTCGCTTTCTTGTGAGCCGGCCTCAAAACTGCAGGATTGCTTCAGGCCCTAATATGTTTCCGGCCGGGCACGCTGAGCCTTTGGTTAATTCCTCTTCCTGGTGGGAAATGAGCGTTCAATTTGCCCGTGCAGACACCAACAGCTAGTCTCTCATTGGTTCTCCCTATGCCTGTTCATCTTGCGCAGAAATTGCAAAGTGTGCCAAACAGGAGGTTAAATGCACTGACTCTCCAAGTGGGGAGAGTGTTAGTAAAGCGTCTGGAATGGTGAACCCGAGTACCAGGGGACGAAAACTGAGATGCATTTGAAAAGGTTTCCCAATCACACGGTGGACCATACTATGGGTTTCCCATGCATGTTTTAGCTGAAGGAAGAATCCCTTAAACCTGGAAATTTGGAACCCATGGAATGGGTACCATGCAGTATGACTTCAAAGGGTCTGCGTTTGCTCACCGAACCTCACCAATGCTATCAGCCCGAAGTGTCCAGCCTTATGTCTCACCCAGCTCTGGGTGTAGATGTGGGAAATCCAGGTTGCATCACAAGCCCTGAATGAATTATTTAAGAATTGCTCTCTATTTCACTGTCATTGTGTTTTGTTTTTGAAATTTATTTTGATAATGGGATTTATCGGATTTTCACTTCTGCCTTTAGGCCGCTGTACACACGCTTGATTTCCTTATGGAGACATATAAATCCATGGGTTTTAAGATTCTTACTTGTCAGGTATGTTGCCAGGCGTTGAATATGGGGTGTTGAGTCCATCTCGTTGAGCAAGGAGTAGGTCTTGTCTATTATATATTTGGCTTATGGAACGGTATCTGTGCTAATTTCAAGCTCTGGTTTTATGCAGCACCCCAACTCACCTTTCCCCATAAGCAAGCATAAGTTGGTTTTCTAAATTTGAGACCCTGTTCTGTTTTGTAATTCAGTTTATGTGTAGCCAAGTTTACATTCCGTGCATTACTGATATATTATGATGTTTCTTTTTCTGTGTGACTTATTTCTCGTAGAATCATCGTACCTGAATCCACTCATTATGCCGCTATGGGCCTGAAGACGTAGATTTCATTGCTGACTGATATTCCATTGTACGTGCGTACCACAACTTCTTTATCCATTTTTTCCTTTCTCGGATATTTAACTTGTACCGTAGACAAGGTTCTTGTAAACAGAGCCATCCCAAACTTTGGGGTGGCTGTGTGTTTTTGATTTTAATTTCCCTAAGCTATAGGACCATAAGTGGAAGTGACATAGGCTGTGTTGCTTTGTTTCCTACGTGTTTCAGGATACACCATACATTTCTCCAGAGTGGCTGTTGGCAATTTACATCCCGCCCATCAGCATAACAAGGCTCCCTGTTCTCCATGACCTGTCCTGTCTTTCTGGATTTTACTCTTTTTTCAGATGGCCCTTTTGCCCGGGGGGCAGTGAGACTTCATTGTAGTGCAGATTTCCTTTACACGCTTGCTTGGTTGGCCAAAAAGGGCGTATGCGTTTTTTCCTGAATATGTTCAGGAAAAAACGCATACGCCCTTTTTGGCCAAGTGCATCATTGTTGACATTCTGCCTCTTTTTCTACGCTTTAAGTGCAATTCCAGTCTACCCCCTGAAATCGTTTTCCTGAAATTCTGCCCCGCTTTCAAGTCCTCTTTGAAGACTTACTTCAGTACATTTTTGGATGATAGCTGTCATTCATAACTCTGCAGGTTTGTGAATTACAGTGCCCCTGAGCTCCTTTCTTCAACTCGTTTTCTTGTGAGCTGGCCGCAAAACCGCAGGATTGCTTCAGGCCTTAATATGTTTCCCGCCGGGCACGCTGAGCCTTTGGTTAATTCCTCTTCCTGGTGGGAAATGAGCGTTCAATTTGCCCGTGCAGACACCTACAGCTAGTCTCTCATTGCTTCTCCCTATTCCTGTTCATCTTGCGCAGAAATTGCAAACTGTGCCAAACAGGAGGTTAATGGCACTGACTCTCCAAGTGGGGAGAGTGTTAGTAAAGCGTTCAAATGTTGAACCCAAGTACCAGGGGACGAAAACTGAGATGCATTTGAAAACGTTTCCCAATCACATGGTGGACCATACTCTGGGTTTCCCATGCATGTTTTAGCTGAAGGAAGAATCCCTTAAACCTGGAGAGTTGGGACCCATGGAATGGGTACCATGCAGTATGACTTCAAAGGGTCTGCGTTTGCTCACCGAACCTCACCAATGCTATCAGCCCGAAGTGTCCAGCCTTATGTCTCATCCAGCTCTGGGTGTAGATGTGGTAAATACAGGTTGCATCACAAGCCCTGAATGAATTATTTAAGAATTGCTCTCTATTTCACTGTCATTGTGTTTTGTTTTTGAAATTCATTTTGATAATGGGATTTATCGGATTTTCACTGCTGCTTTTAGGCCACTGTACACACGCTTGATTTCCTTATGGAGACATATAAATCCATGGGTTTTAAGATTCTTACTTGTCAGGTATCTTCCCAGGCGTTGAATATAGGGTGTTGAGTCCATTTCGTTGAGCAAGGAGTAGGGCTTGTCTATTATATATTTGGCTTATGGAACGGTATCTGTGCTAATTTCAATCTCTGGTTTTATGCAGCACCCCAACTCACCTTTCTCCATAAGCAAGCATAAGTTGGTTTTCTAAATTTGAGACCCTGTTCTGTTTTGTAATTCAGTTCATGGGTAGCCAAGTTTACATTCCGTGTATTAGTGATATCTTATGATGTTTCTTTTTCTGTGTGACTTATTTCTCGTAGAATCATCGTACCTGAATCCACTCATTATGCCGCTACGGGCCTGATGACGTAGATTTCATTGCTGAGTGATATTCCATTGTACGTGCGTACCACAACTTTTTATCCATTTCTTGCTTTCTGGGATATTTTACTTGTACCGTAGACGAGGTTCTTGTAAACAGAGCCGTCCCAAACTCTGGGGTGGGTGTGTGTTTTTGATTTTAATTTCCCTAAGCTATAGGACCATAAGTGGAAGTGCCATAGGCTGTGTTGCTTTGTTTCCTACGTGTTTCTGGAAACACCATACACTTCTCCAGAGTGGTTGTTGGCAATTTACATCCCGCCCATCAGCATGACAAGTCTCCCTGTTCTCCATGACCTGTCCTGCCTTTCTGGATTTTACACTTTTTTCAGATGGCCCTTTTGACCGGGGGGGCAGTGAGACTTCATTGTAGTGCAGATTTCCTTTACACGCTTGCTTGGTTGGCCAAAAAGGGCGTATGCGTTTTTTCCTGAATATATTCAGGAAAAAACGCATACGCCCTTTTTGGCCAAGTGCATCGTTGTCGACATTCTGCCTCTTTTCCTATGCTTTTAGTACAATTCCAGTCTACCCCCTGAAATCGTTTTCCTGAAATTCTGCCCCGCTTACAAGTCCTCTTGGAAGACTTACTTCAATACATTTTTGGACGATAGCTGTCATTCATAACTCTGCAGGTTTGTGAATTACAGTGCCCCTGAGCTCATTTCTTCAACTCGCTTTCTTGTGAGCTCGCCGCAAAACAGCAGGATTGCTTCAGGCCCTAATCTGTTTCCGGCAGGGCACGCTGAGACTTTGGTTAATTCCTCTTCCTGGTGGGAAATGAGCGTTCCATTTGCCCGTGCAGACACCTACAGCTAGTCTCTCATTGCTTCTCCCTATTCCTGTTCATCTTGCGCAGAAATTGCAAACTGTGCCAAACAGGAGGTTAATGGCACTGACTCTCCAAGTGGGGAGAGTGTTAGTAAAGCGTTCAAATGTTGAACCCGAGTACCAGGGGACGAAAACTGAGATGCATTTGAAAACGTTTCCCAATCACACGGTGGACCATACTATGGGTTTCCCATGCATGTTTTAGCTGAAGGAAGAATCCCTTAAACCTGGAGAGTTGGGACCCATGGAATGGGTACCATGCAGTGTGACTTCAAAGGGTCTGCGTTTGCTCACCGAACCTCACCAATGCTAGCAGCCCGAAGTGTCCAGCCTTATGTCTCATCCAGCTCTGGGTGTAGATGTGGTAAATCCAGGTTGCATCACAAGCCCTGAATGAATTATTTAAGAATTGCTCTCTATTTCACTGTCATTGTGTTTTGTTTTTGAAAATCATTTTGATAATGGGATTTATCGGATTTTCACTGCTGCTTTTAGGCCACTGTACACACGCTTGATTTCCTTATGGAGACATAAAAATCCATGGGTTTTAAGATTCTTACTTGTCAGGTATCTTCCCAGGCGATGAATATAGGGTGTTGAGTCCATTTCGTTGAGCAAGGAGTAGGTTTTGTCTATTATATATTTGGCTTCTGGAACGGTATCTGTGCTAATTTCAATCTCTGGTTTTATGCAGCATCCCAACTGACCTTTCCCCATAAGCAAGCATAAGTTGGTTTGCTAAATTTGAGACCCTGTTCTGTTTTGTAGTTCAGTTCATGGGTAGCCAAGTTTACATTCCGTGTATTAGTGATAACTTATGATGTTTCTTTTTCTGTCTGACTTATTTCTCATAGAATCATCGTACCTGAATCCACTCATTATGCCGCTACGGTCCTGAAGACGTAGATTTCATTGCTGAGTGATATTCCATTGTACGTGTGTACCAGAAATTCTTTATCCATTTTTTCCTTTCTCGGATATTTAACTTGTACCGTAGACAAGGTTCTTGTAAACAGAGCCATCCCAAACTTTGGGGTGGCTGTGTGTTTTTTATTTTAATTTCCCTAAGCTATAGGACCATAAGTGGAATTGCCATAGGCTGTGTTGCTTTGCTTCCTACGTGTTTCAGGATACACCATACATTTCTCCAGAGTGGCTGTTGGCAGTTTACATCCCGCCCATCAGCATAACAAGGCTCCCTGTTCTCCATGACCTGTCCTGTCTTTCTGGAGTTTACACTTTTTTCAGATGGCCCTTTTGACCGGGGGGCAGTGAGACTTCATTGTAGTGCAGATTTCCTTTACACGCTTGCTTGGTTGGCCAAAAAGGGCGTATGCGTTTTTTCCTGAATATATTCAGGAAAAAACGCATACGCCCTTTTTGGCCAAGTGCATCATTGTTGACATTCTGCCTCTTTTCCTACGCTTTAGGTGCAATTCCAGTCTACCCACTGAAATCGTTTTCCTGAAATTCTGCCCCGCTTTCAAGTCCTCTTTGAAGACTTACTTCAGTACATTTTTGGACGATAGCTGTCATTCATAACTCTGCAGGTTTGTGAATTACAGTGCCCCTGAGCTCCTTTCTTCAACTCGTTTTCTTGTGAGCTGGCCGCAAATCCGCAGGATTGCTTCAGGCCCTAATATGTTTCCGGCCGGGCACACTGAGCCTTTGGTTAATTCCTCTTCCTGGTGGGAAATGATCGTTCAATTTGCCCGTGCAGACACCAACAGCTAGTCTCTCATTGGTTCTCCCTATGCCTGTTCATCTTGCGCAGAAATTGCAAACTGTGCCAAATAGGAGGTTAAAGGCACTGACTCTCCAAGTGGGGAGAGTGTTAGTAAAGCGTCTGGAATGGTGAACCCGAGTACCAGGGGACGAAAACTGAGATGCATTTGAAAACGTTTCCCAATCACACGGCGGACGATAGTCTGGGTTTCCCATGCATGTTTTAGCTGAAGGAAGAATCCCTTAAACGTGGAGAGTTGGGACCCATGGAATGGGTACCATGCAGTATGACTTCAAAGGGTCTGCGTTTGCTCACCGAACCTCACCAATGCTATCAGCCCGAAGTGTCCAGCCTTATGTCTCACCCAGCTCTGGGTGTAGATGTGGGAAATCCAGGTTGCATCACAAGCCCTGAAGGAATTATTTAAGAATTGCTCTCTATTTCACTGTCATTGTGTTTTGTTTTTGAAATTTATTTTGATAATGGGATTTATCGGATTTTCACTGCTGCGTTTAGGCCGCTGTACACACGCTTGATTTCCTTATGGAGACATATAAGTCCATGGGTTTTAAGATTCTTACTCGTCAGGTATCTTGCCAGGCGTTGAATATGGGGTGTTCAGTCCATTTCGTTGAGCAAGGAGTAGGGCTTGTCTATTATATATTTGGCTTATGGAACGGTATCTGTGCTAATTTCAATCTCTGGTTTTATGCAGCACCCCAACTCACCTTTCCCCATAAGCAAGCATAAGTTGGTTTTCTAAATTTGAGACCCTGTTCTGTTTTGTAATTCAGTTCATGTGTATCCAACTTTACATTCCGTGTATTAGTGATATATTACGATGTTTCTTTTTCTGTGTGACTTATTTCTCGTAGAATCATCGTACCTGAATCCACTCATTATGCCGTTACGGGCCTGATGACGTAGATTTCATTGCTGAGTGATATTCCATTGTACGTGCGTACCACAACTTCTTTATCCATTTTTTGCTTTCTGGGATATTTTACTTGTACCGTAGACGAGGTTCTTGTAAACAGAGCCGTCCCAAACTCTGGGGTGGCTGTGTGTTTTTGATTTTAATTTCCCTAAACTATAGGACCATAAGTGGAAGTGCCATAGTTGGTGTTGCTTTGTTTCCTACGTGTTTCTGGAAACACCATACACTTCTCCAGAGTGGTTGTTGGCAATTTACATCCCGCCCATCAGCATGACAAGGCTCCCTGTTCTCCATGACCTGTCCTGACTTTCTGGATTTTACATTTTTTTCAGATGGCCCTTTTGACCGGGGGGCAGTGAGACTTCACTGAAGTGCAGAATTCCTTTACACGCTTGCTTGGTTGGCCAAAAAGGGCGTATGCGTTATTTCCTGAATATATTCAGGAAAAAACGCATACGCCCTTTTTGGCCAAGTGCATCATTGTCGACATTCTCCCTCTTTTCCTATGCTTTTAGTACAATTCCAGTCTACCCCCTGAAATCGTTTTCCTGAAATTCTGCCCCGCTTTCAAGTCCTCTTCGAAGACTTACTTCAATACATTTTTGGACGATAGCTGTCATTCATAACTCTGCAGGTTTGTGAATTACAGTGCCCCTGAGCTCATTTCTTCAACTCGCTTTCTTGTGAGCTGGCCGCAAAACCGCAGGATTGCTTCAGGCCCTAATCTGTTTCCGGCAGGGCACACTGAGCCTTTGGTTAATTCCTCTTCCTGGTGGGAAATGAGCGTTCCATTTGCCTGTGCAGACACCTACAGCTAGTCTCTCATTGCTTCTCCCTATTCCTGTTCATCTTGCGCAGAAATTGCAAACTGTGCCAAACAGGAGGTTAATGGCTCTGACTCTCCAAGTGGGGAGAGTGTTAGTAAAGCGTTCAAATGTTGAACCCGAGTACCAGGGGACGAAAACTGAGATGCATTTGAAAACGTTTCCCAATCACACGGTGGACCATACTATGGGTTTCCCATGCATGTTTTAGCTGAAGGAAGAATCCCTTAAACCTGGAGAGTTGGGACCCATGGAATGGGTACCATGCAGTGTGACTTCAAAGGGTCTGCGTTTGCTCACCGAACCTCACCAA
The DNA here is from genome assembly GCF_059928025.1 of Delphinapterus leucas. Taxonomy (NCBI): domain Eukaryota; kingdom Metazoa; phylum Chordata; class Mammalia; order Artiodactyla; family Monodontidae; genus Delphinapterus; species Delphinapterus leucas. The sequence goes on from NW_028322275.1 coordinate 403,197, forward strand.
TGCTATCAGCCCGAAGTGTCCAGCCTTATGTCTCATCCAGCTCTGGGTGTAGATGTGGTAAATCCAGGTTGCATCACAAGCCCTGAATGAATTATTTAAGAATTGCTTTCTATTTCACTGTCATTGTGTTTTGTTTTTGAAAATCATTTTGATAATGGGATTTATCGGATTTTCACTGCTGCTTTTAGGCCACTGTACACACGCTTGATTTCCTTATAGAGACATATAAATCCATGGGTTTTAAGATTCTTACTTGTCAGGTATCTTCCCAGGCGTTGAATATGGGGTGTTGAGTCCATTTCGTTGAGCAAGGAGTAGGGCTTCTCTATTATATATTTGGCTTATGGAACGGTATCTGTGCTAATTTCAATCTCTGGTTTTATGCAGCACCCCAACTCACCTTTCCCCATAAGCAAGCATAAGTTGGTTTTCTAAATTTGAGACCCTGTTCTGTTTTGTAATTCAGTTCATGGGTAGCCAAGTTTACATTCCGTGTATTAGTGATATCTTATGATGTTTCTTTTTCTGTGTGACTTATTTTTCGTAGAATCATCATACCTGAATCCACTCATTATGCCGCTATTGGCCTGAAGACGTAGATTTCATTGCTGAGTGATATTCCATTGTACGTGCGTACCACAACTTCTTTATCCATTTTTTACTTTCTGGGATATTTTACTTGTACCGTAGACGAGGTTCTTGTAAACAGAGCCGTCCCAAACACTGGGGTGGCTGTGTGTTTTTGATTTTAATTTCCCTAAGCTATAGGACCATAAGTGGAAGTGCCATAGGCTGTGTTGCTTTGTTTCCTACGTGTTTCAGGATACACCATACATTTCTCCAGAGTGGCTGTTGGCACTTTACATCCCACCCATCAGCATAACAAGGCTCCCTGTTCTCCAAGACCTGTCCTGAATTTCTGGATTTTACATTTTTTTCAGATGGCCCTTTTGACCGGGGGGCAGTGAGACTTCATTGTAGTGCAGATTTCCTTTACACGCTTGCTTGTTTGGCCAAAAAGGGCGTATGCGTTTTTTCCTGAATATATTCAGGAAAAAACGCATACGCCCTTTTTGGCCAAGTGCATCATTGTCGACATTCTCCCTCTTTTCCTATGTTTTTAGTACAATTCCAGTCTACCCCCTGAAATCGTTTTCCTGAAATTCTGCCCCGCTTTCAAGTCCTCTTCGAAGACTTACTTCAATACATTTTCGGACGATAGCTGTCATTCATAACTCTGCAGGTTTGTGAATTACAGTGCCCCTGAGCTCATTTCTTCGACCCGCTTTCTTGTGAGCTGGCCGCAAAACCGCAGGATTGCTTCAGGCCCTAATCTGTTTCCGGCCGGGCACGCTGAGCCTTTGGTTAATTCCTCTTCCTGGAGGGAAATGAGCGTTCAATTTGCCCGTGCAGACACCTACAGCTAGTCTCTCATTGCTTCTCCCTATTCCTGTTCATCTTGCGCAGAAATTGCAAACTGTGCCAAACAGGAGGTTAATGGCACTGACTCTCCAAGTGGGGAGAGTGTTAGTAAAGCGTTCAAATGTTGAACCCGAGTACCAGGGGACGAAAACTGAGATGCATTTGAAAACGTTTCCCAATCACATGGTGGACCATACTCTGGGTTTCCCATGCAGGTTTTAGCTGAAGGAAGAATCCCTTAAACCTGGAGAGTTGGGACCCATGGAATGGGTACCATGCAGTGTGACTTCAAAGGGTCTGCGTTTGCTCACCGAACCTCACCAATGCTATCAGCCCGAAGTGTCCAGCCTTATGTCTCATCCAGCTCTGGGTGTAGATGTGGTAAATCCAGGTTGCATCACAAGCCCTGAATGAATTATTTAAGAATTGCTCTCTATTTCACTGTCATTGTGTTTTGTTTTTGAAATTCATTTTGATAATGGGATTTATCGGATTTTCACTGCTGATTTTAGGCCACTGTACACACGCTTGAATTCCTTATGGAGACATATAAATCCATGGGTTTTAAGATTCTTACTTGTCAGGTATCTTCCCAGGCGTTGAATATAGGGTGTTGAGTCCATTTCGTTGAGCAAGGAGTAGGGCTTCTCTATTATATATTTGGCTTATGGAACGGTATCTGTGCTAATTTCAATCTCTGGTTTTATGCAGCATCCCAACTGACCTTTCCCCATAAGCAAGCATAAGTTGGTTTGCTAAATTTGAGACCCTGTTCTGTTTTGTAATTCAGTTCATGGGTAGCCAAGTTTACATTCCGTGTATTAGTGATATCTTATAATGTTTCTTTTTCTGTGTGACTTATTTCTCGTAGAATCATCATACCTGAATCCACTCATTATGCCGCTACGGGCCTGATGACGTAGATTTCATTGCTGAGTGATATTCCATTGTACGTGCGTACCACAACTTCTTTATCCATTTCTTACTATCTGGGATATTTTACTTGTACCGTAGACGAGGTTGTTGTAAACAGAGCCGTCCCAAACTCTGGGGTGGCTGTGTGTTTTTGATTTTAATTTCCCTAAGCTATAGGAACATAAGTGGAAGTGCCATAGGCTGTGTTGCTTTGTTTCCTACGTGTTTCTGGAAACACCATACACTTCTCCAGAGTGGTTGTTGGCAATTTACATCCCGCCCATCAGCATGACAAGGCTCCCTGTTCTCCATGAACTGTCCTGCCTTTCTGGATTTTACACTTTTTTCAGATGGCCCTTTTGACCGGGGGGGCAGTGAGACTTCATTGTAGTGCAGATTTCCTTTACACGCTTCCTTGGTTGGCCAAAAAGGGCGTATGCGTTTTTTCCTGAATGTATTCAGGAAAAAACGCATACGCCCTTTTTGGCCAAGTGCATCGTTGTCGACATTCTGCCTCTTTTCCTATGCTTTTAGTACAATTCCAGTCTACCCCCTGAAATCGTTTTCCTGAAATTCTGCCCCGCTTACAAGTCCTCTTGGAAGACTTACTTCAATACATTTTTGGACGATAGCTGTCATTCATAACTCTGCAGGTTTGTGAATTACAGTGCCCTGAGCTCATGTCTTCAACTCGCTTTCTTGTGAGCTGGCCGCAAAACCGCAGGATTGCTTCAGGCCAAAGTCTCTTTCCGGCAGGGCATGCTGAGCCTTTGTTTAATTCCTCTTCCTGGTCGGAAATGAGCGTTCCGTTTGCCCGTGCAGGCACCTACAGCTAGTCTCTCATTGGTTCTCCCTATTCCTGTACATCTTGCGCAGAAATTGCAAACTGTGCCAAACAGGAGGTTAATGGCACTGACTCTCCAAGTGGGGAGAGTGTTAGTAAAGCGTCTGGAATGGTGAACCCGAGTACCAGGGGACGAAACCTGAGATGCATTTGAAAACATTTACCCGTCACACAGTGCACTGTACTGTGGGTTTCCCTTGCATGTTTTAGCTGAAGGAAGAATCCCTTAAACCTGGAGATTTGGGACCCATGGAATGGGTACCATGCAGTATGACTTCAAAGGGTCTGCGTTTGCTCACCGAACCTCACCAATGTTATCAGCCTGAAGTGTCCAGCCTAATGTCTCACCCAGCTCTGGGTGTAGATGCGGGAAATCCAGGTTGCATCACAAGCCCTGAATGAATTATTTAAGAATTGCTCTCTATTTCACTGTCATTGTGTTTTGTTTTTGAAATTTATTTTGATAATGGGATTTATCGGATTTTCACTGCTGCGTTTAGGCCGCTGTACACACGCTTGATTTCCTTATGGAGACATATAAATCCATGGGTTTTAAGATTCTTACTTGTCAGGTATCTTGCCAGGCGTTGAATATGGGGTGTTGAGTCCATTTCGTTGAGCAAGGAGTAGGGCTTGTCTATTATATATTTGGCTTATGGAACGGTATCTGTGCTAATTTCAATCTCTGGTTTTATGCAGCACCCCAACTCACCTTTCCCCATAAGCAAGCATAAGTTGGTTTTCTAAATTTGAGACCGTGTTCTGTTTTGTAATTCAGTTTATGTGTAGCCAAGTTTACATTCCGTGTATTACTGATATATTATGATGTTTCTTTTTCTGTGTGACTTATTTCTCGTAGAATCATCGTACCTGAATCCACTCATTATGCTGCTATGGGCCTGAAGACGTAGATTTCATTGCTGACTGATATTCCATTGTACGTGCGTACCAGAACTTCTTTATCCATTTTTTCCTTTCTCGGATATTTAACTTGTACCGTAGACAAGGTTCTTGTAAACAGAGCCATCCCAAACTCTGGGGTGGCTGTGTGTTTTTGATTTTAATTTCCCTAATCTATAGGACCATAAGTGGAAGTGACATAGGCTGTGTTGCTTTTTTTCCTACGTGTTTCAGGATACACCATACATTTCTCCAGAGTGGCTGTTGGCAATTTACATCCCGCCCATCAGCATAAAAAGGCTCCCTGTTCTTCATGACCTGTCCTGTCTTTCTGGATTTTACTCTTTTTTCAGATGGCCCTTTTGACTGGGGGGCAGTGAGACTTCATTGTAGTGCAGATTTCCTTTACACGCTTGCTTGGTTGGCCAAAAAGTGCGTATGCGTTTTTTCCTGAATATATTCAGGAAAAAACGCATACGCCCTATTTGGCCAAGTGCATCATTGTCGATATTCTGCCTCTTTTCCTATGCTTTAAGTGCAATTCCAGTCTACCCCCTGAAATCGTTTTCCTGAAATTCTGCCCCGCTTTCAAGTCCTCTTTGAAGACTTACTTCAGTACATTTTTGGACGATAGCTGTCATTCATAACTCTGCAGGTTTGTGAATTACAGTGCCCCTGAGCTCCTTTCTTCAACTCGTTTTCTTGTGAGCTGGCCGCAAAACCTCAGGATTGCTTCAGGCCCTAATCTGTTTCCGGCATGGCACGCTGAGCCTTTGGTTAATTCCTCTTCCTGGTGGGAAATGAGCGTTCAATTTGCCCGTGCAGACACCAACAGCTAGTCTCTCATTGGTTCTCCCTATGCCTGTTCATCTTGCGCAGAAATTGCAAACTGTGCCAAACAGGAGGTTAAAGGCACTGACTTTCCAAGTGGGGAGAGTGTTAGTAAAGCGTCTGGAATGGTGAAACCAAGTACCAGGGGACGAAAACTGAGATGCATTTGAAAACGTTTCCCAATAACACAGCGGACGATAGTCTGGGTTTCCCATGCATGTTTTAGCTGAAGGAAGAATCCCTTAAACCTAGAAAGGTGGGACCCATGGAATGGGTACCATGCAGTATGACTTCAAAGGGTCTGCGTTTCCTCACCGAACCTCACCAATGCTATCAGCCCGAAGTGTCCAGCCTTATGTCTCACCCAGCTCTGGGTGTAGATGTGGGAAATCCAGGTTGCATCACAAGCCCTGAATGAATTATTTAAGAATTGCTCTCTATTTCACTGTCATTGTGTTTTGTTTTTGAAATTTATTTTGATAATGGGATTTATCGGATTTTCACTGCTGCGTTTAGGCCGCTGTACACACGCTTGATTTCCTTATGGAGACATATAAATCCATGGGTTTTAAGATTCTTACTTGTCAGGTATCTTGCCAGGCGTTGAATATGGGGTGTTGAGTCCATTTCGTTGAGCAAGGAGTAGGGCTTGTCTATTATATATTTGGCTTATGGAACGGTATCTGTGCTAATTTCAATCTCTGGTTTGATGCAGCACCCCAACTCACCTTTCCCCATAAGCAAGCATAAGTTGGTTTTCTAAATTTGAGACCCTGTTCTGTTTTGTAATTCAGTTCATGTGTATCCAACTTTACATTCCGTGTATTAGTGATATCTTATGATGTTTCTTTTTCTGTGTGACTTATTTCTCATAGAATCATCGTACCTGAATCCACTCATTATGCCGCTACGGGCCTGATGACGTAGATTTCATTGCTGAGTGATATTCCATTGTACGTGCGTACCACAACTTCTTTATCCATTTTTTGCTTTTTGGGATATTTTACTTGTACCATAGACGAGATTCTTGTAAACAGAGCCGTCCCAAACTCTGGGGTGGCTGTGTGTTTTTGATTTTAATTTCCCTAAGCTATAGGACCATAAGTGGAAGTGCCATAGGCTGTGTTGCTTTGTTTCCTACGTGTTTCTGGAAACACCATACACTTCTCCAGAGTGGTTGTTGGCAATTTACATCCCGCCCATCAGCATGACAAGGCTCCCTGTTCTCCATGACCTGTCCTGACTTTCTGGATTTTACATTTTTTTCAGATGGCCCTTTTGACCGGGGGGGCAGTGAGACTTCATTGTAGTGCAGATTTCCATTACACGCTTGCTTGGTTGGCCAAAAAGGGCTTATGCGTTTTTCCCTGAATATATTCAGGAAAAAACACATACGCCCTTTTTGGCCAAGTGCATCACTGTCGACATTCTGCCTCTTTTCCTTTGCTGTTAGTACAATTCCAGTCTACCCCCTGAAATCGTTTTCCTGAAATTCTGCCCCGCTTTCAAGTCCTCTTCGAAGACTTACTTCAATATATTTTTGGACGATAGCTGTCATTCATAACTCTGCAGGTTTGTGAATTACAGTGCCCCTGAGCTCCTTTCTTCAACTCGTTTTCTTGTGAGCTGGCCGCAAAACCGCAGGATTGCTTCAGGCCCTAATCTGTTTCCGGCATGGCACGCTGAGCCTTTGGTTAATTCCTCTTCCTGGTGGGAAATGAGCGTTCAATTTGCCCGTGCAGACACCAACAGCTAGTCTCTCATTGGTTCTCCCTATGCCTGTTCATCTTGCGCAGAAATTGCAAAGTGTGCCAAACAGGAGGTTAAATGCACTGACTCTCCAAGTGGGGAGAGTGTTAGTAAAGCGTTCAAATGTTGAACCCGAGTACCAGGGTCGAAAACTGAGATGCATTTGAAAACGTTTCCCAATCACATGGTGGACCATACTCTGGGTTTCCCATGCATGTTTTAGCTGAAGGAAGAATCCCTTAAACCTGGAGAGTTGGGACCCATGGAATGGGTACCATGCAGTATGACTTCAAAGGGTCTGCGTTTGCTCACCGAACCTCACCAATGCTATCAGCCCGAAGTGTCCAGCCTTATGTCTCATCCAGCTCTGGGTGTAGATGTGGTAAATCCAGGTTGCATCACAAGCCCTGAATGAATTATTTAAGAATTGCTCTCTATTTCACTGTCATTGTGTTTTGTTTTTGAAATTCATTTTGATAATGGGATTTATCGGATTTTCACCGCTGCGTTTAGGCCGCTGTACACACGCTTGATTTCCTTATGGAGACATATAAATCCATGGGTTTTAAGATTCTTACTTGTCAGGTATCTTGCCAGGCGTTGAATATGGGGTGTTGAGTCCATTTCGTTGAGCAAGGAGTAGGATTTGTCTATTATATATTTGGCTTATGGAACGGTATCTGTGCTAATTTCAATCTCTGGTTTTATGCAGCACCCCAACTCACCTTTCCCCATAAGCAAGCATAAGTTGGTTTTCTAAATTTGAGACCCTGTTCTGTTTTGTAATTCAGTATATGTGTAGCCAAGTTTACATTCCGTGTATTAGTGATATCTTATGATGTTTCTTTTTCTGTGTGACTTATTTCTCGTAGAATCATCGTACCTGAATCCACTCATTATGCCGCTATGGGCCTGAACACGAAGATTTCATTGCTGAGTGATATTCCATTGTACGTTCGTACCAGAACTTCTTTACCCATTTTTTCCTTTCTCAGATATTTAACTGCTACCGTAGATGAGGCTCTTGTAAACAGAGCCATCCCAAACTTAGGGGTGGCTGTGTGTTTGTGATTTTAATTTCCCTAAGCTATAGGACCATAAGTGGAAGTGCCATAGGCTGTGTTGCTTTGTTTCCTACGTGTTTCTGGAAACACCATACACTTCTCCAGAGTGGTTGTTGGCAATTTACATCCCGCCCATCAGCATGACAAGGCTCCCTGTTCTCCATGACCTGTCCTGACTTTCTGGATTTTACATTTTTTTCAGATGGCCCTTTTGACCGGGGGGGCAGTGAGACTTCATTGTAGTGCAGATTTCCTTTACACGCTTGCTTGGTTGGCCAAAAAGGGCGTATGCGTTTTTTCCTGAATATATTCAGGAAAAAACGCATACGCCCTTTTTGGCCAAGTGCATCATTGTCAACATTCTGCCTCTTTTCCTATGCTTTAAGTGCAATTCCAGTCTACCCCCTGAAATCGTTTTCCCGAAATTCTTCCCCGCTTTCAAGTCCTCTTCGAAGACTTACTTCTATAAATTTTTGGACGATAGGTGTCATTCATAACTCTGCAGGTTTGTGAATTACAGTGCCCCTGAGCTCCTTTCTTCAACTCGCTTTCTTGTGAGCCTGCCGCAAAACCGCAAGATTGCTTCAGGCCCTAATCTGTTTCCGGCAGGGCACGCTGAGCCTTTGGTTAATTCCTCTTCCTGGTGGGAAATGAGCGTTCCATTTGCCCGTGCAGACACCTACAGCTAGTCTCTCATTGCTTCTCCCTATGCCTGTTCATCTTGCGCAGAAATTGCCAAGTGTGCCAAACAGGAGGTAAAAGGCACTGACTCTCCAAGTGGGGAGAGTGTTAGTAAAGCGTCTGGAATGGTGAACCCGAGTACCAGGGGACGAAAACTGAGATGCATTTGAAAACGTTTCCCAATCACACAGTGGACCACACTATGGGTTCCCCAGGCATGTTTTAGCTGAAGGAAGAATCCCTTAAACCTGGAAATTTGGGACGCATGGAATGGGTACCATGCAGTATGACTTCAAAGGGTCTGCGTTTGCTCACCGAACCTCACCAATGCTATCAGCCCGAAGTGTCCAGCCTTATGTCTCACCCAGCTCTGGGTGTAGATGTGGTAAATCCAGGTTGCATCACAAGCCCTGAATGAATTATTTAAGAATTGCTCTCTATTTCACTGTCATTTTGTTTTGTTTTTGAAATTTTTTTTGATAATGGGATTTATCGGATGTTCACTGCTGCGTTTAGACCGCTGTACACACGCTGGATTTCCTTATGGAGACATATAAATCCATGGGTTTTAAGATTCTTACTTGTCAGGTATCTTGCCAGGCGTTGAATATGGGGTGTTGAGTCCATTTCGTTGAGCAAGGAGTAGGGCTTGTCTATTATATATTTGGCTCATGGAACGGTATCTGTGCTAATTTCAATCTCTGGTTTTATGCAGCACCCCAACTCACCTTTCCGCATAAGCAAGCATAAGTTGGTTTTCTAAATTTGAGACCCTGTTCTGTTTTGTAATTCAGTTCATGTGTAGTCAAGTTTACATTCCGTGTATTAGTGATATCTTATGATGTTTCTTTTTCTGTGTGACTTATTTCTCGTAGAATCATCGTACCTGAATCCACTCATTATGCCGCTACGGGACTGATGACGTAGATTTCATTGCTGAGTGATATTCCATTGTACGTGCGTACCACAACTTCTTTATCCATTTTTTCCTTTCTCGGATATTTAACTTGTACCGCAGACAAGGTTCTTGTAAACAGAGCCATCCCAAACTTTGGGGTGGCTGTGTGTTTTTGATTTTAATTTCCCTAAGCTATAGGACCATAAGTGGAAGTGACATAGGCTGTGTTGCTTTGTTTCCTACGTGTTTCAGGATACACCATACATTTCTCCAGAGTGGCTGTTGGCAATTTACATCCCGCCCATCAGCATAACAAGGCTCCCTGTTCTCCATGACCTGTCCTGTCTTTCTGGATTTTACTCTTTTTTCAGATGGCCCTTTTGACCGGGGGGCAGTGAGACTTCATTGTAGTGCAGATTTCCTTTACACGCTTGCTTGTTTGGCCAAAAAGGGCGTATGCGTTTTTTCCTGAATATATTCAGGAAAAAACGCATACGCCCTTTTTGGCCAAGTGCATCATTGTTGACATTCTGCCTCTTTTTCTACGCTTTAAGTGCAATTCCAGTCTACGCCCTGAAATCGTTTTCCTGAAATTCTGCCCCGCTTTCAAGTCCTCTTTGAAGACTTACTTCAGTACATTTTTGGACGATAGCTGTCATTCATAACTCTGCAGGTTTGTGAATTACAGTGCCCCTGAGCTCCTTTCTTCAACTCGTTTTCTTGTGAGCTGGCCGCAAAACCGCAGGATTGCTTCAGGCCCTAATATGTTTCCCGCCGGGCACGCTGAGCCTTTGGTTAATTCCTCTTCCTGGTGGGAAATGAGCGTTCAATTTGCCCGTGCAGACACCAACAGCTAGTCTCTCATTGCTTCTCCCTATTCCTGTTCATCTTGCGCAGAAATTGCAAACTGTGCCAAACAGGAGGTTAATGGCACTGACTCTCCAAGTGGGGAGAGTGTTAGTAAAGCGTTCAAATGTTGAACCCGAGTACCAGGGGACGAAAACTGAGATGCATTTGAAAACGTTTCCCAATCACATGGTGGACCATACTCTGGGTTTCCCATGCATGTTTTAGCTGAAGGAAGAATCCCTTAAACCTGGAGAGTTGGGACCCATGGAATGGGTACCATGCAGTATGACTTCAAAGGGTCTGCGTTTGCTCACCGAACCTCACCAATGCTATCAGCCCGAAGTGTCCAGCCTTATGTCTCATCCAGCTCTGGGTGTAGATGTGGTAAATACAGGTTGCATCACAAGCCCTGAATGAATTATTTAAGAATTGCTCTCTATTTCACTGTCATTGTGTTTTGTTTTTGAAATTCATTTTGATAATGGGATTTATCGGATTTTCACTGCTGCTTTTAGGCCACTGTACACACGCTTGATTTCCTTATGGAGACATATAAATCCATGGGTTTTAAGATTCTTACTTGTCAGGTATCTTCCCAGGCGTTGAATATAGGGTGTTGAGTCCATTTCGTTGAGCAAGGAGTAGGGCTTGTCTATTATATATTTGGCTTATGGAACGGTATCTGTGCTAATTTCAATCTCTGGTTTTATGCAGCATCCCAACTGACCTTTCCCCATAAGCAAGCATAAGTTGGTTTGCTAAATTTGAGACCCTGTTCTGTTTTGTAATTCAGTTCATGGGTAGCCAAGTTTACATTCCGTGTATTAGTGATAACTTATGATGTTTCTTTTTCTGTGTGACTTATTTCTCGTAGAATCATCGTACCTGAATCCACTCATTATGCCGCTATGGGCCTGAAGACGTAGATTTCATTGCTGAATGATATTCCATTGTACGTGCGTACCAGAACTTCTTTATCCATTTTTTCCTTTCTCGGATATTTAACTTGTACCGTAGACAAGGTTCTTGTAAACAGAGCCATCCCAAACTTTGGGGTGGCTGTGTGTTTTTGATTTTAATTTCCCTAAGCTATAGGACCATAAGTGGAAGTGACATAGGCTGTGTTGCTTTGTTTCCTACGTGTTTCAGGATACACCATACATTTCTCCAGAGTGGCTGTTGGCAATTTACATCCCGCCCATCAGCATAACAAGGCTCCCTGTTCTCCATGACCTGTCCTGTCTTTCTGGATTTTACTCTTTTTTCAGATGGCCCTTTTGACCGGGGGGCAGTGAGACTTCATTGTAGTGCAGATTTCCTTTACACGCTTGCTTGGTTGGCCAAAAAGGGCGTATGCGTTTTTTCCTCAGGAAAAAACGCATACGCCCTTTTTGGCCAAGTTCATCATTGTCAACATTCTGCCTCTTTTCCTATGCTTTAAGTGCAATTCCAGTCTACCCCCTGAAATCGTTTTCCTGAAATTCTGCCCCGCTTTCAAGTCCTCTTCGAAGACTTACTTCTATACATTTTTGGACGATAGCTGTCATTCATAACTCTGCAGGTTTGTGAATTACAGTGCCCCTGAGCTCCTTCCTTCAACTCGCTTTCTTGTGAGCTGGCCGCAAATCCGCAGGATTGCTTCAGGCCCTAATCTCTTTCCGCCAGGGCACGCTGAGCCTTTGGTTAATTCCTCTTCCTGGTGGGAAATGAGCGTTCCTTTTGCCCGTGCAGACACCTACAGCTAGCCTCTCATTGCTTCTCCCTATTCCTGTTCATCTTGCGCAGAAATTGCAAAGTGTGCCAAACAGGAGGTTAAATGCACTGACTCTCCAAGTGGGGAGAGTGTTAGTAAAGCGTCTGGAATGGTGAACCCGAGTACCAGGGGACGAAAACTGAGATGCATTTGAAAATGTTTCTCAATCACACGGTGGACCATACTATGGGTTTCCCATGCATGTTTTAGCTGAAGGAAGAATCCCTTAAACCTGGAAATTTGGAACCCATGGAATGGGTACCATGCAGTATGACTTCAAAGGGTCTGCGTTTGCTCACCGAACCTCACCAATGCTATCAGCCCTAAGTGTCCAGCCTTATGTCTCACCCAGCTCTGGGTGTAGATGTGGTAAATCCAGGTTGCATCACAAGCCCTGAATGAATTATTTAAGAATTGCTCTCTATTTCACTGTCATTTTGTTTTGTTTTTGAAATTTATTTTGATAATGGGATTTATCGGATTTTCACTGCTGCGTTTAGGCCGCTGTACACACGCTTGATTTCCTTATGGAGACATATAAATCCATGGGTTTTAAGATTCTTACTTGTCAGGTATCTTCCCAGGCGTTGAATATGGGGTGTTGAGTCCATTTCGTTGAGCAAGGAGTAGGGCTTGTCTATTATATATTTGGCTTATGGAACGGTATCTGTGCTAATTTCAATCTCTGGTTTTATGCAGCACCCCAACTCACCTTTCCCCATAAGCAAGCATAAGTTGGTTTTCTAAATTTGAGACCCTGTTCTGTTTTGTAATTCAGTTCATGGGTAGCCAAGTTTACATTCCGTGTATTAGTGATATCTTATGATGTTTCTTTTTTGTGTGACTTATTTCTCGTAGAATCATCATACCTGAATCCACTCCTTATGCCTCTACGGGCCTGATGACGTAGATTTCATTGCTGAGTGATATTCCATTGTACGTGCGTACCACAACTTCTTTATCCATTTTTAACTTTCTGGGATATTTTACTTGTACCGTAGACGAGGTTCTTGTAAACAGAGCCGTCCCAAACTCTGGGGTGGCTGTGTGTTTTTGATTTTAATTTCCCTAAGCTATAGGACCATAAGTGGAAGTGCCATAGGCTGTGTTGCTTTGTTTCCTACGTGTTTCTGGAAACACCATACACTTCTACAGTGTGGTTGTTGGCAATTTACATCCCGCCCATCAGCATGACAAGGCTCCCTGTTCTCCATGACCTGTCTTGACTTTCTGGATTTTACATTTTTTTCAGATGGCCCTTTTGACCGGGGGGCAGTGAGACTTCATTGTAGTGCAGATTTCTTTTACACGCTTGCTTGGTTGGCCAAAAAGGGCGTATGCGTTTTTTCCTGAATATATTCAGGGAAAAACGCATACGCCCTTTTTAGCCAAGTGCATCGTTGTCGACATTCTGCCTCTTTTCCTATGCTTTTAGTACAATTCCAGTCTACCCCCTGAAATCGTTTTCCTGAAATTCTGCCCCGCTTTCAAGTCCTCTTGGAAGACTTACTTCAATACATTTTTGGACGATAGCTGTCATTCATAACTCTGCAGGTTTGTGAATTACAGTGCCCCTGAGCTCATGTCTTCAACTCGCTTTCTTGTGAGCTGGCCGCAAAACCGCAGGATTGCTTCAGGCCAAAGTCTCTTTCTGGCAGGGCACGCTGAGCCTTTGTTTAATTCCTCTTCCTGGTCGGAAATGAGCGTTCCATTTGCCCGTGCAGACACCTACAGCTAGTCTCTCATTGCTTCTCCCTATTCCTGTTCATCTTGCACAGAAATTGCAAAGTGTGCCAAACAGGAGGTTAAATGCACTGACTCTCCAAGTGGGGAGAGTGTTAGTAAAGCGTCTGGAATGGTGAACCCGAGTACCAGGGGACGAAAACTGAGATGCATTCGAAAACGTTTCCCAATCACACGGTGGACCATACTATGGGTTTCCCATGCATGTTTTAGCTGAAGGAAGAATCCCTTAAACCTGGAGAGTTTGGACCCATGGAATGGGTACCATGAAGTATGACTTCAAAGGGTCTGCGTTTGCTCACCGAACCTCAACAATGCTATCAGCCCGAAGTGCCCAGCCTTATGTCTCACCCAGCTCTGGGTGTAGATGTGGGAAATCCAGGTTGCATCACAAGCCCTGAATGAATTATTTAAGAATTGCTCTCTATTTCACTGTCATTGTGTTTTGTTTTTGAAATTTATTTTGATAATGGGATTTATCGGATTTTCACTGCTGCCTTTAGGCCGCTGTACACACGCTTGATTTCCTTATGGAGACATATAAATCCATGGGTTTTAAGATTCTTACTTGTCAGGTATCTTGCCAGGCGTTGAATATGGGGTGTTGAGTCCATTTCGTTGAGCAAGGAGTAGGGCTTGTCTATTATATATTTGGCTTATGGAACGGTATCTGTGCTAATTTCAATCTCTGGTTTGATGCAGCACCCCAACTCACCTTTCCCCATAAGCAAGCATAAGTTGGTTTTCTAAATTTGAGACCCTGTTCTGTTTTGTAATTCAGTTCATGTGTATCCAACTTTACATTCCGTGTATTAGTGATATCTTATGATGTTTCTTTTTCTGTGTGACTTATTTCTCGTAGAATCATCGTACCTGAATCCACTCATGCCGCTACGGGCCTGATGACGTAGATTTCATTGCTGAGTGATATTCCATTGTACGTGCGTACCACAACTTCTTTATCCATTTTTTGCTTTCTGGGATATTTTACTTGTACCATAGACGAGGTTCTTGTAAACAGAGCCGTCCCAAACTCTGGGGTGGCTGTGTGTTTTTGATTTTAATTTCCCTAAGCTATAGGACCATAAGTGGAAATGCCATAGGCTGTGTTGCTTTTTTTCCTACGTGTTTCTGGAAACACCATACACTTCTCCAGATTGGTTGTTGGCAGTTTACATCCCGCCCATCAGCATGACAAGGCTCCCTGTTCTCCATGACCTGTCTTGACTTTCTGGATTTTACATTTTTTTCAGATGGCCCTTTTGACCGTGGGGCAGTGAGACTTCATTGTAGTGCAGATTTCCCTTACACACTTGCTTGGTTGGCCAAAAAGGGCGTATCAGTTTTTTACCTGAATATATTCAGGAAAAAACGCATACGCCCTTTTTGGCCAAGTGCATCATTGTTGACATTCTGCCTCTTTTCCTACGCTTTAAGTGCAATTCCAGTCTACCCCCTGAAATCGTTTTCCTGAAATTCTGCCCCGCTTTTAAGTCCTCTTTGAAGACTTACTTCAATACATTTTTGGACGATAGCTGTCATTCATAACTCTGCAGTTTTGTGAATTACAGTGCCCCTGAGCTCCTTTCTTCAACTCGTTTTCTTGTGAGCTGGCCGCAAAACCGCAGGATTGCTTCAGGCCCTAATATGTTTCCGGCATGGCACGCTGAGCCTTTGGTTAATTCCTCTTCCTGGTGGGAAATGAGCGTTCAATTTGCCCGTGCAGACACCAACAGCTAGTCTCTCATTGCTTCTCCCTATTCCTGTTCATCTTGCGCAGAAATTGCAAAGTGTGCCAAACAGGAGGTTAAATGCACTGACTCTCCAAGTGGGGAGAGTGTTAGTAAAGCGTTCAAATGTTGAACCCGAGTACCAGGGGACGAAAACTGAGATGCATTTGAAAACGTTTCCCAATCACATGGTGGACCATATTCTGGGTTTCCCATGCATGTTTTAGCTGAAGGAAGAATCCCTTAAACCTGGAGAGTTGGGACCCATGGAATGGGTACCATGCAGTATGACTTCAAAAGGTCTGCGTTTGCTCACCGAACCTCAACAATGCTATCAGCCCGAAGTGTCCAGCCTTATGTCTCATCCAGCTCTGGGTGTAGATGTGGTAAATACAGGTTGCATCACAAGCCCTGAATGAATTATTTAAGAATTGCTCTCTATTTCACTGTCATTGTGTTTTGTTTTTGAAATTCATTTTGATAATGGGATTTATCGGATTTTCACTGCTGCTTTTAGGCCACTGTACACACGCTTGATTTCCTTATGGAGACATATAAATCCATGGGTTTTAAGATTCTTACTTGTCAGGTATCTTCCCAGGCGTTGAATATAGGGTGTTGAGTCCATTTCGTTGAGCAAGGAGTAGGTTTTGTCTATTATATATTTGGCTTATGGAACGGTATCTGTGCTAATTTCAATCTCTGGTTTTATGCAGCATCCCAACTGACCTTTCCCCATAAGCAAGCATAAGTTGGTTTGCTAAATTTGAGACCCTGTTCTGTTTTGTAATTCAGTTCATGGGTAGCCAAGTTTACATTCCGTGTATTAGTGATAACTTATGATGTTTCTTTTTCTGTCTGACTTATTTCTCATAGAATCATCGTACCTGAGTCCACTCATTATGCCGCTACGGTCCTGATGACGTAGATTTCATTGCTGAGAGATATTCCATTGTACGTGCGTACCACAACTTCTTTATCCATTTTATGCTTTCTCGGATATTTAACTTCTACCGTAGATGAGGTTCTTGTAAACAGAGCCATCCCAAACTTTGGGGTGGCTGTGTGTTTTTGATTTTAATTTCCCTAAGCTATAGGACCATAAGTGGAAGTGCCATAGGCTGTGTTGCTTTGTTTCCTACGTGTTTCAGGAAACACCATACACTTTTCCAGAGTGGCTGTTGGCAATTTAAATCCGCCCATCAGCATAACAAGGCTCCCTGTTCTCCATGACCTGTCCTGCCTTTCTGGATTTTACACTTTTTTCAGATGGCCCTTTTGACCGGGGGGCAGTGAGACTTCATTGTAGTGCAGATTTCCTTTACACGCTTGCTTGGTTGGCCAAAAAGGGCGTATGCGTTTTTTCCTCAGGAAAAAACGCATACGCCCTTTTTGGCCAAGTGCATCATTGTCAACATTCTGCCTCTTTTCCTATGCTTTAAGTGCAATTCCAGTCTACCCCCTGAAATCGTTTTCCTGAAATTCTGCCCCACTTTCACGTCCTCTTCGAACACTTACTTCTATACATTTTTGGACGATAGCTGTCATTCATAACTCTGCAGGTTTGTGAATTACAGTGCCCCTGAGCTCCTTCCTTCAACTCGCTTTCTTGTGAGCTGGCCGCAAATCCGCAGGATTGCTTCAGGCCCTAATCTCTTTCCGGCAGGGCATGCTGAGCCTTTGGTTAATTCCTCTTCCTGGTGGGAAATGAGCGTTCCTTTTGCCCGTGCAGACACCTACAGCTAGCCTCTCATTGCTTCTCCCTATTCCTGTTCATCTTGCGCAGAAATTGCAAAGTGTGCCAAACAGGAGGTTAAATGCACTGACTCTCCAAGTGGGGAGAGTGTTAGTAAAGCGTCTGGAATGGTGAACCCGAGTACCAGGGGACGAAAACTGAGATGCATGTGAAAACGTTTCCCAATCACTCGGCAGACGATAGTCTGGGTTTCCCATTCATGTTTTAGCTGAAGGAAGAATCCCTTAAACCTGGAGAGTTGGGACACATGGAATGGGTACTATGCAGTATGACTTCAAAGGGTCTGCGTTTGCTCACCGAACCTCACCAATGCTATCAGCCCGAAGTGCCCAGCCTTATGTCTCACCCAGCTCTGGGTGTAGATGTGGTAAATCCAGGTTGCATCACAAGCCCTGAATGAATTATTTAAGAATTGCTCTCTATTTCACTGTCATTGTGTTTTGTTTTTGAAATTTATTTTGATAATGGGATTTATCGGATTTTCACTGCTGCATTTAGGCCGCTGTACACATGCTTGATTTCCTTATGGAGACATATAAATCCATGGGTTTTAAGATTCTTACTTGTCAGGTATCTTGCCAGGCGTTGAATATGGGGTGTTGAGGCCATTTTGTTGAGCAAGGAGTAGGGCTTGTCTATTATATATTTGGCTTATGGAACGGTATCTGTGCTAATTTCAATCTCTGGTTTTATGCAGCACCCCAACTCACCTTTCCCCATAAGCAAGCATAAGTTGGTTTTCTAAATTTGAGACCCTGTTCTGTTTTGTAATTCAGTTTATGTGTAGCCAAGTTTACATTCCGTGTATTACTGATATATTATGATGTTTCTTTTTCTGTGTGACTTATTTCTCGTACAGTCATCATACCTGAATCCACTCATTATGCCGCTATGGGAGTGAAGACGTAGATTTCATTGCTGAGTGATATTCCATTGTACGTGCGTACAACAACTTCTTTATCCATTTTTTCCTTTCTCGGATATTTAACTTGTTCCGTAGACAACGTTCTTGTAAACAGAGCCATCCCAAACTTTGGGGTGGCTCTGTGTTTGTGATTTTAATTTCCCTAAGCTATAGGACCATAAGTGGAAGTGACATAGGCTGTGTTGCTTTGTTTCCTACGTGTTTCTGGAAACACCATACACTTCTCCAGAGTGGTTGTTGGCAATTTACATCCCGCCCATCAGGATGACAAGGCTCCCTGTTCTCCATGATCTGTCCTGCCTTTCTGGATTTTACACTTTTTTCAGATGGCCCTTTTGACCGGGGGGGCAGTGAGACTTCCTTGTAGTGCAGAGTTCCTTTACACGCTTGCTTGGTTGGCCAAAAAGGGCGTATGCGTTTTTTCCTGAATATATTCAGGAAAGAACGCATACGCCCTTTTTGGCCAAGTGCATCGTTGTCGACATTCTGCCTCTTTTCCTATGCTTTTAGTACAATTCCAGTCTACCCCCTGAAATCGTTTTCCTGAAATTCTGCCCCGCTTACAAGTCCTCTTCGAAGACTTACTTCAATACATTTTTGGACGATAGCTGTCATTCATAACTCTGCAGGTTTGTGAATTACAGTGCCCCTGAGCTCATGTCTTCAACTCGCTTTCTTGTGAGCTGGCTGCAAAACCGCAGGATTGCTTCAGGCCCTAATATGTTTCCGGCCGGGCACGCTGAGCCTTTGGTGAATTCCTCTTCCTGGTGGGAAATGAGCGTTCAATTTGCCCGTGCAGACACCAACAGCTAGTCTCTCATTGCTTCTCCCTATTCCTGTTCATCTTGCGCAGAAATTGCAAAGTGTGCCAAACAGGAGGTTAAATGCACTGACTCTCCAAGTGGGGAGAGTGTTAGTAAAGCGTTCAAATGTTGAACCCGAGTACCAGGGGACGAAAACTGAGATGCATTTGAAAACGTTTCCCAATCACATGGTGGACCATATTCTGGGTTTCCCATGCATGTTTTAGCTGAAGGAAGAATCCCTTAAACCTGGAGAGTTGGGACCCATGGAATGGGTACCATGCAGTATGACTTCAAAAGGTCTGCGTTTGCTCACCGAACCTCAACAATGCTATCAGCCCGAAGTGTCCAGCCTTATGTCTCATCCAGCTCTGGGTGTAGATGTGGTAAATACAGGTTGCATCACAAGCCCTGAATGAATTATTTAAGAATTGCTCTCTATTTCACTGTCATTGTGTTTTGTTTTTGAAATTCATTTTGATAATGGGATTTATCGGATTTTCACTGCTGCTTTTAGGCCACTGTACACACGCTTGATTTCCTTATGGAGACATATAAATCCATGGGTTTTAAGATTCTTACTTGTCAGGTATCTTGCCAGGCGTTGAATATGGGGTGTTGAGTCCATTTCGTTGAGCAAGGAGTAGGGCTTGTCTATTATATATTTGGCTTATGGAACGGTATCTGTGCTAATTTCAATCTCTGGTTTGATGCAGCACCCCAACTCACCTTTCCCCATAAGCAAGCATAAGTTGGTTTTCTAAATTTGAGACCCTGAACTGTTTTGTAATTCAGTTCATGTGTAGCCAACTTTACATTCCGTGTATTAGTGATATCTTATGATGTTTCTTTTTCTGTGTGACTTATTTCTCATAGAATCATCGTACCTGAATCCACTCATTATGCCGCTACGGGCCTGATGACGTAGATTTCATTGCTGAGTGATATTCCATTGTACGTGCGTACCACAACTTCTTTATCCATTTTTTGCTTTCTGGGATATTTTACTTGTACCATAGACGAGATTCTTGTAAACAGAGCCGTCCCAAACTCTGGGGTGGCTGTGTGTTTTTGATTTTAATTTCCCTAAGCTATAGGACCATAAGTGGAAGTGCCATAGGCTGTGTTGCTTTGTTTCCTACGTGTTTCTGGAAACACCATACACTTCTCCAGAGTGGTTGTTGGCAATTTACATCCCGCCCATCAGCATGACAAGGCTCCCTGTTCTCCATGACCTGTCCTGACTTTCTGGATTTTACATTTTTTTCAGATGGCCCTTTTGACCGGGGGGGCAGTGAGACTTCATTGTAGTGCAGATTTCCATTACACGCTTGCTTGGTTGGCCAAAAAGGGCTTATGCGTTTTTCCCTGAATATATTCAGGAAAAAACGCATACGCCCTTTTTGGCCAAGTGCATCACTGTCGACATTCTGCCTCTTTTCCTTTGCTGTTAGTACAATTCCAGTCTACCCCCTGAAATCGTTTTCCTGAAATTCTGCCCCGCTTTCAAGTCCTCTTCGAAGACTTACTTCAATATATTTTTGGACGATAGCTGTCATTCATAACTCTGCAGGTTTGTGAATTACAGTGCCCCTGAGCTCCTTTCTTCAACTCGTTTTCTTGTGAGCTGGCCGCAAAACCGCAGGATTGCTTCAGGCCCTAATCTGTTTCCGGCATGGCACGCTGAGCCTTTGGTTAATTCCTCTTCCTGGTGGGAAATGAGCGTTCAATTTGCCCGTGCAGACACCAACAGCTAGTCTCTCATTGGTTCTCCCTATGCCTGTTCATCTTGCGCAGAAATTGCAAAGTGTGCCAAACAGGAGGTTAAATGCACTGACTCTCCAAGTGGGGAGAGTGTTAGTAAAGCGTTCAAATGTTGAACCCGAGTACCAGGGTCGAAAACTGAGATGCATTTGAAAACGTTTCCCAATCACATGGTGGACCATACTCTGGGTTTCCCATGCATGTTTTAGCTGAAGGAAGAATCCCTTAAACCTGGAGAGTTGGGACCCATGGAATGGGTACCATGCAGTATGACTTCAAAGGGTCTGCGTTTGCTCACCGAACCTCACCAATGCTAGCAGCCCGAAGTGTCCAGCCTTATGTCTCATCCAGCTCTGGGTGTAGATGTGGTAAATCCAGGTTGCATCACAAGCCCTGAATGAATTATTTAAGAATTGCTCTCTATTTCACTGTCATTGTGTTTTGTTTTTGAAATTCATTTTGATAATGGGATTTATCGGATTTTCACCGCTGCGTTTAGGCCGCTGTACACACGCTTGATTTCCTTATGGAGACATATAAATCCATGGGTTTTAAGATTCTTACTTGTCAGGTATCTTGCCAGGCGTTGAATATGGGGTGTTGAGTCCATTTCGTTGAGCAAGGAGTAGGATTTGTCTATTATATATTTGGCTTATGGAACGGTATCTGTGCTAATTTCAATCTCTGGTTTTATGCAGCACCCCAACTCACCTTTCCCCATAAGCAAGCATAAGTTGGTTTTCTAAATTTGAGACCCTGTTCTGTTTTGTAATTCAGTATATGTGTAGCCAAGTTTACATTCCGTGTAATAGTGATATCTTATGATGTTTCTTTTTCTGTGTGACTTATTTCTCGTAGAATCATCGTACCTGAATCCACTCATTATGCCGCTATGGGCCTGAACACGAAGATTTCATTGCTGAGTGATATTCCATTGTACGTTCGTACCAGAACTTCTTTACCCATTTTTTCCTTTCTCAGATATTTAACTGCTACCGTAGATGAGGCTCTTGTAAACAGAGCCATCCCAAACTTAGGGGTGGCTGTGTGTTTGTGATTTTAATTTCCCTAAGCTATAGGACCATAAGTGGAAGTGCCATAGGCTGTGTTGCTTTGTTTCCTACGTGTTTCTGGAAACACCATACACTTCTCCAGAGTGGTTGTTGGCAATTTACATCCCGCCCATCAGCATGACAAGGCTCCCTGTTCTCCATGACCTGTCCTGACTTTCTGGATTTTACATTTTTTTCAGATGGCCCTTTTGACCGGGGGGGCAGTGAGACTTCATTGTAGTGCAGATTTCCTTTACACGCTTGCTTGGTTGGCCAAAAAGGGCGTATGCGTTTTTTCCTGAATATATTCAGGAAAAAACGCATACGCCCTTTTTGGCCAAGTGCATCATTGTCAACATTCTGCCTCTTTTCCTATGCTTTAAGTGCAATTCCAGTCTACCCCCTGAAATCGTTTTCCCGAAATTCTTCCCCGCTTTCAAGTCCTCTTCGAAGACTTACTTCTATAAATTTTTGGACGATAGGTGTCATTCATAACTCTGCAGGTTTGTGAATTACAGTGCCCCTGAGCTCCTTTCTTCAACTCGCTTTCTTGTGAGCCTGCCGCAAAACCGCAAGATTGCTTCAGGCCCTAATCTGTTTCCGGCAGGGCACGCTGAGCCTTTGGTTAATTCCTCTTCCTGGTGGGAAATGAGCGTTCCATTTGCCCGTGCAGACACCTACAGCTAGTCTCTCATTGCTTCTCCCTATGCCTGTTCATCTTGCGCAGAAATTGCCAAGTGTGCCAAACAGGAGGTAAAAGGCACTGACTCTCCAAGTGGGGAGAGTGTTAGTAAAGCGTCTGGAATGGTGAACCCGAGTACCAGGGGACGAAAACTGAGATGCATTTGAAAACGTTTCCCAATCACACAGTGGACCACACTATGGGTTCCCCAGGCATGTTTTAGCTGAAGGAAGAATCCCTTAAACCTGGAAATTTGGGACGCATGGAATGGGTACCATGCAGTATGACTTCAAAGGGTCTGCGTTTGCTCACCGAACCTCACCAATGCTATCAGCCCGAAGTGTCCAGCCTTATGTCTCACCCAGCTCTGGGTGTAGATGTGGTAAATCCAGGTTGCATCACAAGCCCTGAATGAATTATTTAAGAATTGCTCTCTATTTCACTGTCATTTTGTTTTGTTTTTGAAATTTTTTTTGATAATGGGATTTATCGGATGTTCACTGCTGCGTTTAGACCGCTGTACACACGCTGGATTTCCTTATGGAGACATATAAATCCATGGGTTTTAAGATTCTTACTTGTCAGGTATCTTGCCAGGCGTTGAATATGGGGTGTTGAGTCCATTTCGTTGAGCAAGGAGTAGGTCTTGTCTATTATATATTTGGCTCATGGAACGGTATCTGTGCTAATTTCAATCTCTGGTTTTATGCAGCACCCCAACTCACCTTTCCGCATAAGCAAGCATAAGTTGGTTTTCTAAATTTGAGACCCTGTTCTGTTTTGTAATTCAGTTCATGTGTAGTCAAGTTTACATTCCGTGTATTAGTGATATCTTATGATGTTTCTTTTTCTGTGTGACTTATTTCTCGTAGAATCATCGTACCTGAATCCACTCATTATGCCGCTACGGGACTGATGACGTAGATTTCATTGCTGAGTGATATTCCATTGTACGTGCGTACCACAACTTCTTTATCCATTTTTTCCTTTCTCGGATATTTAACTTGTACCGTAGACAAGGTTCTTGTAAACAGAGCCATCCCAAACTTTGGGGTGGCTGTGTGTTTTTGATTTTAATTTCCCTAAGCTATAGGACCATAAGTGGAAGTGACATAGGCTGTGTTGCTTTGTTTCCTACGTGTTTCAGGATACACCATACATTTCTCCAGAGTGGCTGTTGGCAATTTACATCCCGCCCATCAGCATAACAAGGCTCCCTGTTCTCCATGACCTGTCCTGTCTTTCTGGATTTTACTCTTTTTTCAGATGGCCCTTTTGACCGGGGGGCAGTGAGACTTCATTGTAGTGCAGATTTCCTTTACACGCTTGCTTGGTTGGCCAAAAAGGGCGTATGCGTTTTTTCCTGAATATATTCAGGAAAAAACGCATACGCCCTTTTTGGCCAAGTGCATCATTGTTGACATTCTGCCTCTTTTTCTACGCTTTAAGTGCAATTCCAGTCTACGCCCTGAAATCGTTTTCCTGAAATTCTGCCCCGCTTTCAAGTCCTCTTTGAAGACTTACTTCAGTACATTTTTGGACGATAGCTGTCATTCATAACTCTGCAGGTTTGTGAATTACAGTGCCCCTGAGCTCCTTTCTTCAACTCGTTTTCTTGTGAGCTGGCCGCAAAACCGCAGGATTGCTTCAGGCCCTAATATGTTTCCCGCCGGGCACGCTGAGCCTTTGGTTAATTCCTCTTCCTGGTGGGAAATGAGCGTTCAATTTGCCCGTGCAGACACCAACAGCTAGTCTCTCATTGCTTCTCCCTATTCCTGTTCATCTTGCGCAGAAATTGCAAACTGTGCCAAACAGGAGGTTAATGGCACTGACTCTCCAAGTGGGGAGAGTGTTAGTAAAGCGTTCAAATGTTGAACCCGAGTACCAGGGGACGAAAACTGAGATGCATTTGAAAACGTTTCCCAATCACATGGTGGACCATACTCTGGGTTTCCCATGCATGTTTTAGCTGAAGGAAGAATCCCTTAAACCTGGAGAGTTGGGACCCATGGAATGGGTACCATGCAGTATGACTTCAAAGGGTCTGCGTTTGCTCACCGAACCTCACCAATGCTATCAGCCCGAAGTGTCCAGCCTTATGTCTCATCCAGCTCTGGGTGTAGATGTGGTAAATACAGGTTGCATCACAAGCCCTGAATGAATTATTTAAGAATTGCTCTCTATTTCACTGTCATTGTGTTTTGTTTTTGAAATTCATTTTGATAATGGGATTTATCGGATTTTCACTGCTGCTTTTAGGCCACTGTACACACGCTTGATTTCCTTATGGAGACATATAAATCCATGGGTTTTAAGATTCTTACTTGTCAGGTATCTTCCCAGGCGTTGAATATAGGGTGTTGAGTCCATTTCGTTGTGCAAGGAGTAGGGCTTGTCTATTATATATTTGGCTTATGGAACGGTATCTGTGCTAATTTCAATCTCTGGTTTTATGCAGCATCCCAACTGACCTTTCCCCATAAGCAAGCATAAGTTGGTTTGCTAAATTTGAGACCCTGTTCTGTTTTGTAATTCAGTTCATGGGTAGCCAAGTTTACATTCCGTGTATTAGTGATAACTTATGATGTTTCTTTTTCTGTGTGACTTATTTCTCGTAGAATCATCGTACCTGAATCCACTCATTATGCCGCTATGGGCCTGAAGACGTAGATTTCATTGCTGAATGATATTCCATTGTACGTGCGTACCAGAACTTCTTTATCCATTTTTTCCTTTCTCGGATATTTAACTTGTACCGTAGACAAGGTTCTTGTAAACAGAGCCATCCCAAACTTTGGGGTGGCTGTGTGTTTTTGATTTTAATTTCCCTAAGCTATAGGACCATAAGTGGAAGTGACATAGGCTGTGTTGCTTTGTTTCCTACGTGTTTCAGGATACACCATACATTTCTCCAGAGTGGCTGTTGGCAATTTACATCCCGCCCATCAGCATAACAAGGCTCCCTGTTCTCCATGACCTGTCCTGTCTTTCTGGATTTTACTCTTTTTTCAGATGGCCCTTTTGACCGGGGGGCAGTGAGACTTCATTGTAGTGCAGATTTCCTTTACACGCTTGCTTGGTTGGCCAAAAAGGGCGTATGCGTTTTTTCCTCAGGAAAAAACGCATACGCCCTTTTTGGCCAAGTTCATCATTGTCAACATTCTGCCTCTTTTCCTATGCTTTAAGTGCAATTCCAGTCTACCCCCTGAAATCGTTTTCCTGAAATTCTGCCCCGCTTTCAAGTCCTCTTCGAAGACTTACTTCTATACATTTTTGGACGATAGCTGTCATTCATAACTCTGCAGGTTTGTGAATTACAGTGCCCCTGAGCTCCTTCCTTCAACTCGCTTTCTTGTGAGCTGGCCGCAAATCCGCAGGATTGCTTCAGGCCCTAATCTCTTTCCGCCAGGGCACGCTGAGCCTTTGGTTAATTCCTCTTCCTGGTGGGAAATGAGCGTTCCTTTTGCCCGTGCAGACACCTACAGCTAGCCTCTCATTGCTTCTCCCTATTCCTGTTCATCTTGCGCAGAAATTGCAAAGTGTGCCAAACAGGAGGTTAAATGCACTGACTCTCCAAGTGGGGAGAGTGTTAGTAAAGCGTCTGGAATGGTGAACCCGAGTACCAGGGGACGAAAACTGAGATGCATTTGAAAACGTTTCTCAATCACACGGTGGACCATACTATGGGTTTCCCATGCATGTTTTAGCTGAAGGAAGAATCCCTTAAACCTGGAAATTTGGAACCCATGGAATGGGTACCATGCAGTATGACTTCAAAGGGTCTGCGTTTGCTCACCGAACCTCACCAATGCTATCAGCCCTAAGTGTCCAGCCTTATGTCTCACCCAGCTCTGGGTGTAGATGTGGTAAATCCAGGTTGCATCACAAGCCCTGAATGAATTATTTAAGAATTGCTCTCTATTTCACTGTCATTTTGTTTTGTTTTTGAAATTTATTTTGATAATGGGATTTATCGGATTTTCACTGCTGCGTTTAGGCCGCTGTACACATGCTTGATTTCCTTATGGAGACATATAAATCCATGGGTTTTAAGATTCTTACTTGTCAGGTATCTTCCCAGGCGTTGAATATGGGGTGTTGAGTCCATTTCGTTGAGCAAGGAGTAGGTCTTGTCTATTATATATTTGGCTTATGGAACGGTATCTGTGCTAATTTCAATCTCTGGTTTTATGCAGCACCCCAACTCACCTTTCCGCATAAGCAAGCATAAGTTGGTTTTCTAAATTTGAGACCCTGTTCTGTTTTGTAATTCAGTTCATGTGTAGTCAAGTTTACATTCCGTGTATTAGTGATATCTTATGATGTTTCTTTTTCTGTGTGACTTATTTCTCGTAGAATCATCGTACCTGAATCCACTCATTATGCCGCTACGGGACTGATGACGTAGATTTCATTGCTGAGTGATATTCCATTGTACGTGCGTACCACAACTTCTTTATCCATTTTTTGCTTTTTCGGATATTTAACATGTACCGTAGACGAGGTTCTTGTAAACAGAGCCATCCCAAACTTTGGGGTGGCTGTGTGTTTTTGATTTTAATTTCCCTAAGCTATAGGACCATAAGTGGAAGTGCCATAGGCTGTGTTGCTTTGTTTCCTACGTGTTTCTGGAAACACCATACACTTCTCCAGAGTGGTTGTTGGCAATTTACATCCCGCCCATCAGCATGACAAGGCTCCATGTTCTCCATGACCTGTCTTGACTTTCTGGATTTTACATTTTTTTCAGATGGCCCTTTTGACCGGGGGGCAGTGAGACTTCATTGTAGTGCAGATTTCCATTACACGCTTGCTTGGTTGGCCAAAAAGGGCGTATGTGTTTTGTCCTGAATATATTCAGGAAAAAACGCATACGCCCTTTTTGGCCAAGTGCATCATTGTCGACATTCTGCCTCTTTATCTATGCTGTTAGTACAATTCCAGTCTACCCCCTGAAATCGTTTTCCTGAAATTCTGCCCCGCTATCAAGTCCTCTTCGAAGACTTACTTCAATACATTTTTGGACGATAGCTGTCATTCATAACTCTGCAGGTTTGTGAATTACAGTGCCCCTGAGCTCATTTCTTCAACTCGCTTTCTTGTGAGCTGGCCGCAAAACCGCAGGATTGCTTCAGGCCCTAATCTGTTTCCGGCAGGGCACGCTGAGCCTTTGGTTAATTCCTCTTCCTGGTGGGAAATGAGCGTTCCATTTGCCCGTGCAGACACCTACAGCTAGTCTCTCATTGCTTCTCCCTATTCTTGTTCATCTTGCGCAGAAATTGCAAACTGTGCCAAACAGGAGGTTAATGGCACTGACTCTCCAAGTGGGGAGAGTGTTAGTAAAGCGTTCAAATGTTGAACCCGAGTACCAGGGTCGAAAACTGAGATGCATTTGAAAACGTTTCCCAATCTCATGGTGGACGATATTCTGGGTTTCCCATGCATGTTTTAGCTGAAGCAAGAATCCCTTAAACCTGGAGAGTTGGCACCCATGGAATGGGTACCATGCAGTATGACTTCAAAGGGTCTGCGTTTGTTCACCGAACCTCAACAATGCTATCAGCCCGAAGTGTCCAGCCTTATGTCTCATCCAGCTCTGGGTGTAGATGTGGTAAATACAGGTTGCATCACAAGCCCTGAATGAATTATTTAAGAATTGCTCTCTATTTCACTGTCATTGTGTTTTGTTTTTGAAATTCATTTTGATAATGGGATTTATCGGATTTTCACTGCTGCTTTTAGGCCATTGTACACACGCTTGATTTCCTTATAGAGACATATAAATCCATGGGTTTTAAGATTCTTACTTGTCAGGTATCTTCCCAGGCGATGAATATAGGGTGTTGAGTCCATTTCGTTGAGCAAGGAGTAGGTTTTCTCTATTATATATTTGGCTTATGGAACGGTATCTGTGCTAATTTCAATCTCTGGTTTTATGCAGCATCCCAACTGACCTTTCCCCATAAGCAAGCATAAGTTGGTTTGCTAAATTTGAGACCCTGTTCTGTTTTGTAATTCAGTTCATGGGTAGCCAAGTTTACATTCCGTGTATTAGTGATAACTTATGATGTTTCTTTTTCTGTCTGACTTATTTCTCATAGAATCATCGTACCTGAATCCACTCATTATGCCGTTACGGTCCTGATGTCGTAGATTTAATTGCTAAGTGATATTCCATTGTACGTGTGTACCACAACTTCTTTATCCATTTTATGCTTTCTCGGATATTTAACTTCTACCGTAGATGAGGTTCTTGTAAACAGAGCCATCCCAAACTTTGGGGTGGCTGTGTGTTTTTGATTTTAATTTCCCTAAGCTATAGGACCATAAGTGGAAGTGCCATAGGCTGTGTTGCTTTGTTTCCTACGTGTTTCCGGAAACACCATACAGTTTTCCAGAGTGGCTGTTGGCAATTTAAATCCGCCCATCAGCATAACAAGGCTCCCTGTTCTCCAAGACCTGTCCTGCCTTTCTGGATTTTACACTTTTTTCAGATGGCCCTTTTGACCGGGGGGCAGTGAGACTTCATTGTAGTGCGGATTTCCTTTACACGCTTGCTTCGTTGGCCAAAAAGTGCGTATGCATTTTTTCCTGAATATATTCAGGAAAAAACGCATACGCCCTTTTTGGCCCAGTGCATCATTGTCGACATTCTGCCTCTTTTCCTATGCTTTAAGTGCAATTCCAGTCTATCCCCTGAAATCGTTTTCCTGAAATTCTGCCCCGCTTTCAAGTCCTCTTTGAAGACTTACTTCAGTACATTTTTGGACGATAGCTGTCATTCATAACTCTGCAGGTTTGTGAATTACAGTGCCCCTGAGCTCATGTCTTCAACTCGCTTTCTTGTGAGCTGGCCGCAAAACCGCAGGATTGCTTCAGCCCAAAGTCTCTTTCCGGCAGGGCACGCTGAGCCTTTGTTTAATTGCTCTTCCTGGTCGGAAATGAGCGTTCCATTTGCCCGTGCAGACACCTACAGCTACTCTCTCATTGCTTCTCCCTATTCCTGTTCATCTTGCGCAGAAATTGCAAAGTGTGCCAAACAGGAGGTTAATGGCACTGACTCTCCAAGTGGGGACAGTGTTAGTAAAGCGTCTGGAATGGTGAACTCGAGTACCAGGGGACGAAAACTGAGATGCATTTGAAAACGTTTCCCAATCACACGGTGGACCATACTATGGGTTTCCCATGCATGTTTTAGCTGAAGGAAGAATCCCTTAAACCTGGAAATTTGGAACCCATGGAATGGGTACCATGCAGTATGACTTCAAAGGGTCTGCGTTTGCTCATCGAACCTCACCAATGCTATCAGCCCGAAGTGTCCAGCCTTATGTCTCACCCAGCTCTGGGTGTAGATGTGGTAAATCCAGGTTGCATCACAAGCCCTGAATGAATTATTTAAGAATTGCTCTCTATTTCACTGTCATTGTGTTTTGTCTTTGAAATTTATTTTGATAATGGGATTTATCGGATTTTCACTGCTGCATTTAGGCCGTTGTACACACGCTTGATTTCCTTATGGAGACATATAAATCCATGGGTTTTAAGATTCTTACTTGTCAGGTATCTTGCAAGGCGTTGAATATGGGGTGTTGAGTCCATTTCGTTGAGCAAGGAGTAGGTCTTGTCTATTATATATTTGGCTTATGGAACGGTATCTGTGCTAATTTCAATCTCTGGTTTTATGCAGCACCCCAACTCACCTTTCCCCATAAGTAAGCATAAGTGGGTTTTCTAAATTTGAGACCCTGTTCTGTTTTGTAATTCAGTTCATGGGTAGCCAAGTTTACATTCCGTGTATTAGTGATATCTTATGATGTTTCTTTTTCTGTGTGACTTATTTCCCGTAGAATCATCATACCTGAATCCACTCATTATGCCGCTACGGGCCTGATGACGTAGATTTCATTGCTGAGTGATATTCCATTGTACGTGCGTACCACAACTTCTTTATCCATTTTTTGCTTTCTCGGATATTTAACTTGTACCGTAGACGAGGTTCTTGTAAACAGAGCCATCCCAAATTTTTGGGTGGCTGTGTGTTTTTGATTTTAATTTCTCTATGCTATAGGACCATAAGTGGAAGTGCCATAGGCTGTGTTGCTTTGTTTCCTACGTGTTTCAGGAAACACCATACACTTCTCCAGAGTGGCTGTTGGCAATTTACATCCCGCCCATCAGCATAACAAGGCTCCCTGTTCTCCATGACCTGTCCTGCCTTTCTGGAATTTACACATTTTTCAGATGGCCCTTTTGATCGGGGGGCAGTGAGACTTCATTGTAGTACACATTTCCTTTACACGGTTGCTTGGTTGGCCAAAAAGGGCGTATGCGTTTTTTCCTGAATATATTCAGGAAAAAACGCATACGCCCTTTTTGGCCAAGTGCATCATTGTCGACATTCTGCCTCTAATCTTATTCTTTAAGTGCAATTCCAGTCTACCCCCTGAAATCGTTTTCCTGAAATTCTGCCCCGATTTCAAGTCCTCTTCGAAGACTTACTTCAAAACATTTTTGGACGATAGCTGTCATTCATTACTCTGCAGTTTTGTGAATTACAGTGCCCCTGAGCTCCTTTCTTCAACTCGCTTTCTTGTGAGCTGGCTGCAAACCCGCAGGATTGCTTCAGGCCCTAATATGGTTCCGGCATGGCATGCTGAGCCTTTGGTTAATTCCTCTTCCTGGTGGGAAATGAGCGTTAAATTTCCATGTTCAGACACCTTCACATGAGTCGTCATGGTGCCCCTTTGCCCCGGTTATCTCTATGGAGGTTGGAGTTGGAAGGCCTCCTCACTCAAGATCAGTGTGCCCACGGAGCAAACCCTGCAACTTCAGGGCATGGCTGGGGGTTAGGATCACCACGAGGGTTCCTTTTTCCTTAGGAGGGAGGTGGCCTTTTGGGCTGCTGATTTCCAGGTTATCAGATACTGCCAGTATCTTGGCCAGATGTGGCGGTGGGCCAAGCCCCTTGGTGACCGTAGTTTATCCTACCTGGATCGCATTCTTGCATTGTTCCATTTCAAGTGGTCCCAGGTTTTGCACTAATACTCCAATGGCGATTCACCGTTCACCAGGAATGTAAAGGTCAAAGGGTTTAGCTAAATTAGGGAGTTCCAGGGCAAGGGTCTGAATTGACTGCTCTTTCCATTCTTGAAAGGCCACTTCTGCATTCTATTCAAAAGGATCATCACCTTTTCCTTTCAGTGTTTCATATAGAGGCCGAGCTAGTAGACTGTAGTTAGGGATCCAGAAGCAGCAAACCCTGGCCTCCCCAGGAACCCCTAAGCTGTCTTCTAGTTTCAGAAATGGGTAAGGTTGTAAATTGTTTCTTCCCTTTCCTGGGATGGGCTTCTCCGACCTTCTGTGAGAATGAAGCCCAGGCAGGTCACCGTAGTCTGTGATATTTGAGCTTTTTCTTGGACAACTTGTATCCTTTATTGGCTTCGTAGTTCAGAGGTCTCCTTAGTAGGGCTGGCGATCAGAATGTCGTCTGCATATTGAAGGAGTGTTTCCTTTTCCAGAGGTAGAACTTTTAGGTCTTTAGCTGAGCTTTCCCCAAAGATGGTGTGGGAATTTTTGAACCCTTGGGGCAACACGGCCCGGAAGTATTGTTTTAGCTGTATGTTGAGGCCTGCCACTCACAAGCCAAAATTTCTTGTGACTCTGGGACTAATAGAATACAAAAGAAGGCATCATTGAAGACTAATACAGAATACCATGTCCTGGTGGTTGGTAGAATGACCAGCAGGGTGTAGGATTTAGGAACTACTGGAGGTATATCCTCGGTGGCTTCACTGACTGTCCTGACATCCTTTACCAGGACTCCAGCAGCCCATGGGGCTCTCGAGGTCAGGCCAATCCCAGGATATGGAGCTCACCTGGGCAGGTACCCCACCCCAGCCCACGGGGCTCTCGTGTTCAGGACCCTCCCAGGATATGGTGTTCCCTGGGCAGCTCCCCCTGCAGCCCATGGGGCTCTCGTGGTCAGGCCCCTCCCAGGATACAGAGCTACCCTTGCAGGTACCATGGCAGGGCTGGGAACACAGGAACCGTGCATATCGCCCTCATTGCAGAGCACTCCCAGCTCACCTGTCACTCAGATCTGACACAGAGCATCTCAGAGCAGGACTTGAACTAACAAACAGCAGCTCCGACAGGTCTGTGACCCTGGGCATCACTCTGTGTGGCCTCCCTCCATCTGGTTTTCCAGAGACTTCCACTGCACCCGGGGCACCAGGCCTCTGTCTCCACCCACCAGCCACCCCTCCTCTCCCTGACTCCTGGGTTCCTCTCATTAGGAGAGGGTTTTCTTGAAGTTGTCTCCCACTCATGGGCCAGATAATATAATTAGAAAACAAGCCAGAGCTGCAGCCCCTTGTCTATCCTGACTCTCAGGAGCCCACACCTGTTCTGTGGACCTGGCCGATTCAGCAAGTTCCAGTTTCTGCAACTGTGAGCCCCTGAGGGGTGATTATTGGCTGGCCTGGGAAGCCTGACCGTGCCGGCCAGCCCTCCCCAGGTGTGCCTGGGTTCAGATCAATATAAACACCGCTCCAGGCAGCAAGAGCCCCTGCAGCTGTGCCTGACGCCATTTTCTCTGCCCTGTCAGCAGTCTTGGTGCTGGACTGGTGGGAGGGAGTGAGAGGCCACGGCTTTGTGGGTGGCCCAGTGTGAGTGGGGCTCTGCTGGACTTTCTGCAGCAGTTGCCAAGATGCCACCTGCTAAAGAAGAGGATGTGTCACTCATACCTGCCGCTGGAATTTCTCCCTGGGCAGAGGTGAGTGAGGAAGAAAGCAGTGGGGGCCGGGACAGCAGGGGTATCTCAGGCAGGGAAATGGAAAGCTTCCAGAAGAGCACCCAGGACCAGGACCATCCTGGCTGGCCTGCAGGCACCAAGTCGGCTGGCATGCTGTCGCTCATGTGGCTCCATGGCCCTTCCTCTAGGCTTTCAAGTCCTTGTACATATTCAGGTGTTTTACCTGGGAAGGGTGGGAACATTTCAGCAGCAGCTGGCCTGGGGCTCAGCCCACGTTTACTCACAGATGCCTCGGCACGGTCCCCCAGCTTTGCAATGAGGACGCTTGTTGCGTGGGGCCTGCTGGCTGAATGGGAGATGATTCCCCACCACCGACCAACTTCAGAATTGTTTACAACTGGAGCAAGTGCCCTGATACGGTTTTCCTCTGTGTAGCTGGTGGGTTCTGTTTTTTTTTCTTTTTTGGTTCAAGGTAGATTTTATTCCTCTTTTTTGTATTTACAGATATAAGCATGGAAATAATTTATTCATATAAATACATGTATGTGAAGGGAAGAATATTTTTTCTGTTTTACTTTTTGTAATTTGAATTTTATTTTATTTTTTTATACAGCAGGTTCTTTTTGGTTATCTATTTTATACATATAAATGTATACATGCCAATCCCAATCTCTCAACTCCTCCCACCACCACCCCCCAACAGCTTTCCCCCCTTGGTGTCCATACGTTTGTTGTCTACATCTGTTGCTCTATTTCTGCCCTGCAAAACGGTTCATCTGTACAATTTGTCTAGGTTCCACATATAGCCATTAATAGACAAGATTTCTTTTTCTCTTTCTGACTTACTTCACTCTGTATGACAGTCTCTAGATCCATCAACGTCTCTACAAATGACCCAATTTCATTCCTTTTTATGGCTTAGTAATATTCCATTTTATATATGTACCACTTCTTTATGCATTCGTCTGTCTGTGGGCATTTAGGTTGCTTCCATTACCTGGATATTGTAAATAGTGATGCAATGAACATTGCGGTGAATGTCTCTTTTTGATTTATGGTTTTGTCTGGGTATATGCCCAGTAGTGGGACTGCTGTATCATATGGTAATTCTATTCTTAGTTTTATAAGAAACTCCATAACTTTCTCCACAGTGACTGTATCAATTTCATTCCCAACAATAGCGGAAGAGGGTTCCTTATCTCCACACCCTTTCCAGCATTTGTTGTTTGTAGATTTTCTGATGATGCCCATTCTAACAGGTGTGAGGTGATACACCATGGATGAGTCTATTTCGTTGAGCAAAGAGTAGGTCTTGTCTATTACATATTTGGCTTATGGAACGGTATGTGTGCTAATTTCAATCTCTGGTTTTATACAGCACCGCAACTCAACTTTCCCCTTAAGCAAGCATAAGTTTTTATCTAAATGTGAGACTCTGTTCGGTTTTGGAATTCAGTTTATGTGTAGCCAAGTTTACACTCTCTCTATTAGTGATATCTTATGATAATTACCTTTCTCTGTGTGACATATTTCTCTTAGAATCATCATACTTAAATCCACTCAATTTGCTGCTACAGGCCTGATGACATTGATTTCATTGCTGAGTGATATTCCATTGTACGTAAGTAGCACAACTCCTTTATCTATATTTTTCTTTCTGGGATATTTAATTTGTACTGGACTCAAGGTTCTTGTAAACACAGCAGCCCTAAATTTGGTGTTGGCTGTGTCTTGTTGATTTTAATTTTCCTAAGCTATAGGGCCAAAAGTGGAAGTGCCCTAGGGTCTGTAGCTTTGTTTTTCAGATGTTTCAGGATACACCATAAACATCTCCAGAGTGTCTGTTGGCAATTTACATCCCGCCCATCAGCATAACAAGGCTCCCTGTTCTCCATGGCCTGTCCTGTGTTTCTGGTTTTTACACTTTTTTCAGATGGCCCTTTTGACGAATGGGAAATGAGACTTCATTGTAGTGCGGATTTCCATTGCTCGAGTGCTTGGTTGGCCAAAAAGGGCATATGTGTTTTTTCCTGAATATATTCAGGAAAAAATGTTTACGCACTTTTGTCCAAGTGCATCACTGTCAAAGATCTGCTGCTTTTCACATGCTTTAAACGCAATTCCAATCTACCTCCTGAAATATGATTCCTGCAATTCTGCCTCGTTTTGAAGTCCTCTTTGCAGACTTACTTCAGTATATTTTTGCCAATAGCTGTCATTTATAACTCTGCAGGTTTGTGAATTACAGTGCCTGTGATTTCCTTTCTTAACTCGTTTCCTTGAAAGCTGGCCACAGAACCGCAGGTTTGCTTTAGGCCATAATCAGGGTCTGGCACGGCACTCTGAGCCTTTGGTTAATTCCTCTTCCTGGTGGGAAATTAGAGTTAAATGTGCCCCTCCGGACACCTGCCTCACTCCCAGCCCCTTGGTGATGTGTGTCCTGTGGTTTGAGGCCACATGTGCTGGGTTCCTCACCTTTGGCTGATGTGGCCCCACTGGTGTGAGGACACTCCTGCCTGGTTCCCATCCCCTTGGTGATGTGGGCCATCCGCTGAGAGTCTGATCCTGGTTGGGTTCCTCACACTTCTGTGAGGTGGGCCCTCTTCTCTGACGTCACTCCTGCCTGGCTGGCACACCCCGCCTTGGCGAAGTCGGCCCTCTGGTGGGATTTGGTGCCTGCTGGGTGTCTCCTGCCCTCGGTAATGAGGGCCCTCTGGCGTCAGGCCCTAATTCCTGGGCTCCCAATATTTTCTGATATGCGCCCTGTGGTTCGAGTACACTCGTGCCAGGTTCCCAACCCCATGGGAATGTGGGCCTTCTGCTCTGAGGTCCCAACCGTGGGTTGCTCAGTTTCATGATGAGGGCCCTCTGGTGTGAGTTCTCTCTGGCCTGGATCCCATAGCCTCGCTGCTCCTGGCCACCTGCTGGGAGGTTCCAACTGCGGGATTCCTCACCTTTTTTCTTCTATGGACCCTCTGTTTTGAGACTCCTCCTGCCTGCCTCACTCCCAGTCCCTTGGTGATGTGTGTCCTCTGGTGTGAGGCCACGTGTGCTGGGTCCCTCGCCTTTGGATGATGTGGCCACACTGGTGTGAGGACACTCCTGCCTGCTTCCTATCCCCTTGATGATGTGGGCCCTCTGGTGAGAGTCTGATCCTGGCTGGGTTCCTCACCCTTCTGTGAGGTGGGCCCTCTGCTGTGAGGTCACTCCTGCCTGGCTGGCACACCCCACCTGGGCACCATCGGCCCTCTTGTGGCACTTGGAGCCTGCTGGGAGCCTCCTCCCCTCGGTGATGGGGGCCCTCTAGCGTCAGGCCCTAACTGCTGGGTACCCACATTTTCTGATACGTGCTAAGTGGTGCGAGGACACTCCTGCGAGGTTCCCATCCCCATGGGCATGTGGGCCTTCTGCTCTAAGGTCCCAACACCTGTGTTGTTCACCGTTTCATGATGTTGTCTCTCTGGTGTTAGTTCACTCAGGCCTAGATCCCATAGACTCTGTGCTCTGAGCCGACTGCTGGGAGGTTCCTACTGCTGGATTCCTTACCTTTTTTATTCTTTGGGTCCTGTGTTTTTATGCTCCTACTTCCTGACTCACTCCCAGCCCCTTTGTGATGTAGGTCCTCTGGTTTAAGGCCACATGTACCGGTTTCCTCACCTTTATTGATGTGGCCCCACTGGTGTGAGGACACTCCTGCCTGGTTCCCATCCCCTTGGTGATTGGGGCCCTCTTGTGAGAGTCTGATCCTGTCTGGATTCCTCACACTTCTGGGAGGTGGGCCCTCTGCTGTGAGGTCACTCCTGCCTGGCTGGCACACGTCACGTTGGCGATGTGGGCCCTCAGTTGGGAGTTGGTGCCTGCTGGGAGTCTCCTCCCCTCGGTAATGAGGGCCCTCTGGCGTCAGGCCCTAACTCATGGGCTCCCAAAATTTTCTGATGTGCGCCCTGTCGTGTGAGTACACTCCAGCCAGGGTCCCTTCCCTAGGGGATGTGGGCTTTCTGCTCTGTGGTCCCAACGGCTGGGTTGCTCACAGTGTCAGAATGTGGGCCCTCTGTTTTGAGTTCAGTCAGGCCTGGATCCCATAGCCTCGCTGCTCCTGGCTGCCTGCTGGGAGGTTCCAACTGCGGGATTCCTCACCTTTTTTACGCAATGGGCCCTCTGTTTTGAGGCTCCTCCTGCCTGCCTCACTCCCAGCCCCTTGGTGATGTGTGTCCTGTAGTTTGAGGCCACGTGTGCTGGGTCCGTCACATTTCGGTGATGTGGCCCCACTGGTGTGAGGACACTCCTGCCTGGTTTCCATTCCCTTGGTGATGTGGGCCCTCTGGTGAGAGTCTGATCCTCTTTGGGTTCCTCACACTTTTGTGTGGTTGGCCCTCTGCTCTGAGGTCACTCCTGCCTGGCTGGCACACCCCGCATTGGCGACGTCGGCCCTCTGGTAGCAGTTGGAGCTTGCTGGGAGCCTCCTCTCCTCAGTGATGAGGGCCCTCTGGCGTCCGGCCCTAACTGCTGGGCTCCCCACATTTTCTGTTGTGTGCCCACTGGTGCGATGACACTCCTGCTTGGTTCCCTTCCCCATGGGGATGTGGGCCTTGTGCTCTGAGGTTACAACGGCTGGGTTGCTTACAGTATCACGATGAGGGCCCTCTGTTGTGAGTTCATCACTGCCTGGATCCCATAGCCTCGGTGCTCTGGGCCGCCTGCTGGGATGTGCCAACTGCTGGATTCCTCACCTTTTTATACAATGGGCCATGTGTTTTGAGGTTAATCCTGCCTGCCTCGCTCTGAGACCCATGGTGATGTGGGTCTTCTGGTTTGAGACCACATGTGCTGGGTACCTCAACTTTCGATGATGTGGCCCCACGGGTGTGAGGACACTCGTGCCTGATTCCCAGCCCCTTGCTTATGTGGGCACTCTGGTGAGAGTCTGATCATGACTGGGTTCCTTACCCTTCTGTGAGGTGGGCGCTCTGATGTGAGGTCACTCCTGCCTGGATGGCTCACGTCGCCTTGGCGACGTAGGCCCTCTGTTGGCCACTGAAGCATGCTGGGAGCCTCCTACCCTCTTTAATGAGGGCCCTGGAAGAAACGCATATGCCCTTTTTGACCAAGTGCATCATTGTCGAAGTTCTGCCTCTTCTCCTATACTTTCAGAGGACTTCCCATCTACCTCCTGAAATCGTATTCCTGGAATTCTGCCCCGCGTTCAAGTCCTCTTTGCAGCCTTACTTCAATATATTTTTGGACGATAGCTGTCATTTATAACTCTGCAGGTTTGTGAATTACAGTGCCCCTGAGCTCCATTCTTCAACTCGCTTTCTTGTGAGCTGGCCGCAAAACCACAGGATTGCTTCAGGCCCTAATCTGGTTCCGGCACGGCATGTTGAGCCTTTGGCTAATTCCTCTTCCTGATGGGAAATGAGCGTTAAATTTGCTCGTGCAGACACCTACAGCTAATCTCTCATTGGTTCTCCCTATTCCTGTTCATCTTGCTCAGAAATTCCAAACTGTGCCAAACAGGAGGTTAAAGGCACTGACTCTCCAATTGGGGAAAGAGTTAGTAAAGCGTCTGGAATGGTAAAACCGAGTATGAGGGGAAGAAAACTGAGATGCATTTAAAAAGGTTTCCCGGTCACACGGTGGACCATATTCTGGGTTTCCCATGCGTGTTTTACCTGAAGGAAGAATCCCTTAAACCTGGAGAGGTGGGACCCATGCAATGGGTACCATGCAGTATGACTTCAAATGGCCTGCATTTTCTCACCGAACCTCACCAATGCTATCAGCCCAAAGTGTCGAACCTTATGTCTCACTCAGCTCTAGGTGTAGATGTGGTAAATCCAGGTTGCATCACAAGCCCTGAATGAATTATTTAAGAATTGCTCTCTATTTCACTGTCATTGTGTTTGTTTTTGTAGTTTATTTTGATAATGGGATTTATCGGATTTTCTCTGCTGCCTTCATGCAGCTGTACACACACTTGATTCTCTTACGGAGACATATAAATCCATGGGTTTGAAGATTCTTACTAGTCATGTGTAATCCTAGGAGTTGAATATGGTGTGTTTAGTCCATTTCGTTGAGCAAGGTGTAAATCTTGACTATTACATATTTGGCTTATGGAAAGCTATGTGTGCTAATTTCTATCTCTGGTTTTATGCAGCACCCCACCTCACCTTTCCCCATAAGCAAGCATAAGTTGGTGTTCTAAATTTGAGACCCTGTTC
Source organism: Delphinapterus leucas (assembly GCF_059928025.1). Classification (NCBI taxonomy): domain Eukaryota; kingdom Metazoa; phylum Chordata; class Mammalia; order Artiodactyla; family Monodontidae; genus Delphinapterus; species Delphinapterus leucas. Next base: position 442,535 of record NW_028322275.1, read on the forward strand.
TGTTTTGTAATTCAGTTCATGTGTAGCCAAGTTTACATTCCGTGCATTAGTGATATCTTATGATGTTTCATTTTCTGTGTGACTTATTTCACTTAGAATCATCGTACCTGGATCCACTCAATATGCCGCGACGGGCCTGATGACATAGATTTCATTGGTGAGTGATATTCCATTGTACGTGCGTACCACAACTTCTTTATCCATTTTTTGCTTTCTGGGATATTTTACTTGTACCGTAGACGAGGTTCTTGTAAACAGAGCCATCCCAAACTCTGGGGTGGCTGTGTGTTTTTGATTTTAATTTCCCTAAGCTATAGGATCATAAGTGGAAGTGCCATAGGCTGTGTTGCTTTGTTTCCTACGTGTTTCTGGAAACACCATACACTTCTCCAGAGTGGTTGTTGGCAATTTACATCCCGCCCATCAGCATGACAAGTCTCCCTGTTCTCCATGACCTGTCCTTTCTTTCTGGATTTTACTCTTTTTTCAGATGGCCCTTTTGACCGGGGGGCAGTGAGACTTCATTGTAGTGCAGATTTCCTTTACACGCTTGCTTGGTTGGCCAAAAAGGGCGTATGCGTTTTTTCCTGAATATATTCAGGAAAAAACGCATACGCCCTTTTTGGCCAAGGGCATCATTGTCGACATTCTGCCTCTTTTCCTATGCTTTTAGTACAATTCCAGTCTACCCCCTGAAATCGTTTTTCTGAAATTCTACCCCGCTTTCAAGTCCTCTTCGAAGACTTACTTCAATACATTTTTGGACGATAGCTGTCATTCATAACTCTGCAGGTTTGTGAATTACAGTGCCCCTGAGCTCATGTCTTCAACTCGCTTTCTTGTGAGCTGGCCGCAAAACCGCAGGATTGCTTCAGGCCCTAATCTTTTTCCGGCAGGGCACGCTGAGCCTTTGGTTAATTCCTCTTCCTGGTGGGAAATGAGCGTTCCATTTGCCCGTGCAGACACCTACAGCTAGTCTCTCATTTCTTCTCCCTATTCCTGTTCATCTTGCGCAGAAATTGCAAACTGTGCCAAACAGGAGGTTAATGGCACTGACTCTCCAACTGGGGAGAGTGTTAGTAAAGCGTTCAAATGTTGAACCCGAGTACCAGGGGACGAAAACTGAGATGCATTTGAAAACGTTTCCCAATCACACGGTGGACCATACTCTGGGTTTCCCATGCATGTTTTAGCTGAAGGAAGAATCCCTTAAACCTGGAGAGTTGGGACCCATGGAATGGGTACCATGCAGTATGACTTCAAAGGGTCTGCGTTTGCTCACCGAACCTCACCAATGCTATCCGGCTGAAGTGTCCAGCCTTATGTCTCATCCAGCTCTGGGTGTAGATGTGGTAAATACAGGTTGCATCACAAGCCCTGAATGAATTATTTAAGAATTGCTCTCTATTTCACTGTCATTGTGTTTTGTTTTTGAAATTCATTTTGATAATGGGATTTATCGGATTTTCACTGCTGCTTTTAGGCCACTGTACACACTCTTGATTTCCTTATGGAGACATATAAATCCATGGGTTTTAAGATTCTTACTTGTCAGGTATCTTACCAGGCGTTGAATATAGGGTTTTGAGTCCATTTCGTTGAGCAAGGAGTAGGTTTTGTCTATTATATATTTGGCTTATGGAACGGTATCTGTGCTAATTTCAATCTCTGGTTTTATGCAGCATCCCAACTGACCTTTCCCCATAAGCAAGCATAAGTTGGTTTGCTAAATTTGAGACCCTGTTCTGTTTTGTAATTCAGTTCATGGGTAGCCAAGTTTACATTCCGTGTATTACTGATATATTATGATGTTTCTTTTTCTGTCTGACTTATTTCTCATAGAATCATCGTACCTGAATCCACTCATTATGCCGCTACGGTCCTGATGACGTAGATTTTATTGCTGAGTGATATTCCATTGTACGTGCGTACCACAACTTCTTTATCCATTTTATGCTTTCTGGGATATTTAACTGCTACCATAGATGAGGTTCTTGTAAACAGAGCCATCCCAAACTTTGGGGTGGCTGTGTGTTTTTGATTTTAATTTCCCTAAGCTATAGGACCATAAGTGGAAGTGTCATAGGCTGTGTTGCTTTGTTTCCTACATGTTTCAGGAAACACCATACACTTTTCCAGAGTGGCTGTTGGCAATTTAAATCCGCCCATCAGCATAACAAGGCTCCCTGTTCTCCATGACCTGTCCTGCCTTTCTGGATTTTACACTTTTTTCAGATGGCCTTTTTGACCGGGGGGCAGTGAGACTTCATTGTAGTGCAGATTTCCTTTACAGGCTTGCTTGGTTGGCCAAAAAGGGCGTGTGCGTTTTTTCCTGAATATATTCAGGAAAAAACGCATACGCTCTTTTTGGCCAAGTGCATCATTGTCGACATTCTGCCTCTTTTCCTATGCTTTTAGTACAATTCCAGTCTACCCCCTGAAATCGTTTTCCTGAAATTCTGCCCCGCTTTCAAGTCCTCTTCGAAGACTTACTTCAATACATTTTTGGACGATAGCTGTCATTCATAACTCTGCAGGTTTGTGAATTACAGTGCCCCTGAGCTCATTTCTTCAACTCGCTTTCTTGTGAGCTGGCCGCAAAACCGCAGGATTGCTTCAGGCCCTAATCTTTTTCCGGCAGGGCACGCTGAGCCTTTGGTTAATTCCTCTTCCTGGTGGGAAATGAGCGTTCCATTTGCCCGTGCAGACACCTACAGCTAGTCTCTCATTTCTTCTCCCTATTCCTGTTCATCTTGCGCAGAAATTGCAAACTGTGCCAAACAGGAGGTTAATGGCACTGACTCTCCAACTGGGGAGAGTGTTAGTAAAGCGTTCAAATGTTGAACCCGAGTACCAGGGGACGAAAACTGAGATGCATTTGAAAACGTTTCCCAATCACACGGTGGACCATACTCTGGGTTTCCCATGCATGTTTTAGCTGAAGGAAGAATCCCTTAAACCTGGAGAGTTGGGACCCATGGAATGGGTACCATGCAGTATGACTTCAAAGGGTCTGCGTTTGCTCACCAAACCTCACCAATGCTATCCGGCTGAAGTGTCCAGCCTTATGTCTCATCCAGCTCTGGGTGTAGATGTGGTAAATTCAGGTTGCATCACAAGCCCTGAATGAATTATTTAAGAATTGCTCTCTATTTCACTGTCATTGTGTTTTGTTTTTGAAATTCATTTTGATAATGGGATTTATCGGATTTTCAGTGCTGCTTTTAGGCCACTGTACACACGCTTGATTTCCTTATGGAGACATATAAATCCATGGGTTTTAAGATTCTTACTTGTCAGGTATCTTCCCAGGCGTTGAATATAGGGTTTTGAGTCCATTTCGTTGAGCAAGGAGTAGGTTTTGTCTATTATATATTTGGCTTATGGAACGGTATCTGTGCTAATTTCAATCTCTGGTTTTATGCAGCATCCCAACTGACCTTTCCCCATAAGCAAGCATAAGTTGGTTTGCTAAATTTGAGACCCTGTTCTGTTTTGTAATTCAGTTCATGGGTAGCCAAGTTTACATTCCGTGTATTACTGATATATTATGATGTTTCTTTTTCTGTCTGACTTATTTCTCATAGAATCATCGTACCTGAATCCACTCATTATGCCTCTACGGTCCTGATGACGTAGATTTTATTGCTGAGTGATATTCCATTGTACGTGCGTACCACAACTTCTTTATCCATTTTATGCTTTCTGGGATATTTAACTGCTACCATAGATGAGGTTCTTGTAAACAGAGCCATCCCAAACTTTGGGGTGGCTGTGTGTTTTTGATTTTAATTTCCCTAAGCTATAGGACCATAAGTGGAAGTGCCATAGGCTGTGTTGCTTTGTTTCCTACATGTTTCAGGAAACACCATACACTTTTCCAGAGTGGCTGTTGGCAATTTAAATCCGCCCATCAGCATAACAAGGCTCCCTGTTCTCCATGACCTGTCCTGCCTTTCTGGATTTTACAATTTTTTCAGATGGCCTTTTTGACCGGGGGGCAGTGAGACTTCATTGTAGTGCAGATTTCCTTTACAGGCTTGCTTGGTTGGCCAAAAAGGGCGTGTGCGTTTTTTCCTGAATATATTCAGGAAAAAACGCATACGCCCTTTTTGGCCAAGTGCATCGTTGTCGACATTCTGCCTCTTTTCCTATGCTTTTAGTACAATTCCAGTCTACCCCCTGAAATCGTTTTCCTGAAATTCTGCCCCGCTTACAAGTCCTCTTCGAAGACTTACTTCAATACATTTTTGGACGATAGCTGTCATTCATAACTCTGCAGGTTTGTGAATTACAGTGCCCCTGAGCTCATGTCTTCAACTCGCTTTCTTGTGAGCTGGCCGCAAAACCGCAGGATTGCTTCAGGCCATAATCTCTTTCCGGCAGGGCATGCTGAGCCTTTGTTTAATTCCTCTTCCTGGTCGGAAATGAGTGTTCCTTTTGCCCGTGCCGGCACCAACAGCTAGTCTCTCATTGGTTCTCCCTATTCCTGTACATTTTGCGCAGAAATTGCAAAGTGTGCCAAACAGGAGGTTAATGGCACTGACTCTCCAAGTGGGGAGAGTGTTAGTAAAGCGTCTGGAATGGTGAACCCGAGTACCAGGGGACGAAAACTGAGATGCATTTGAAAACGTTTCCGAATCACACGGTGTACCATACTCTGGGTTTCCCATGCATGTTTTAGCTGAAGGAAGAATCCCTTAAACCTGGAAATTTGGAACCCATGGAATGGGTACCATGCAGTATGACTTCAAAGGGTCTGCGTTTGCTCAGCGAACCTCAACAATGCTATCAGCCCGAAGTGTCCAGCCTTATGTCTCACCCAGCTCTGGGTGTAGATGTGGGAAATCCAGGTTGCATCACAAGCCCTGAATGAATTATTTAAGAATTGCTCTCTATTTCACTGTCATTGTGTTTTGTTTTTGAAATTTATTTTGATAATGGGATTTATCGGATTTTCACTGCTGCGTTTAGGCCGCTGTACACACGCTTGATTTCCTTATGGAGACATATAAATCCATGGGTTTTAAGATTCTTACTTGTCAGGTATCTTGCCAGGCGTTGAATATGGGGTGTTGAGTCCATTTCCTTGAGCAAGGAGTAGGTCTTCTCTATTATATATTTGGCTTATGGAACGGTATCTGTGCTAATTTCAATCTCTGGTTTTATCCAGCACCCCAACTCACCTTTCCCCATAAGCAAGCATAAGTTGGTTTTCTGAATTTGAGACCCTGTTCTGTTTTGTAATTCAGTTCATGGGTAGCCAAGTTTACATTCCGTGTATTAGTGATATCTTATGATGTTTCTTTTTCTGTGTGACTTATTTCTCGTAGAATCATCATACCTGAATCCACTCATTATGCCGCTATTGGCCTGAAGACGTAGATTTCATTGCTGAGTGATATTCCATTGTACGTGCGTACCACAACTTCTTTATCCATTTTTTACTTTCTGGGATATTTTACTTGTACCGTAGACGAGGTTCTTGTAAACAGAGCCGTCCCAAACTCTGGGGTGGCTGTGTGTTTTTGATTTTAATTTCCCTAAGCTATAGGACCATAAGTGGAAGTGCCATAGGCTGTGTTGCTTTGTTTCCTACGTGTTTCTGGAAACACCATACACTTCTCCAGAGTGGTTGTTGGCAATTTACATCCCGCCCATCAGCATGACAAGGCTCCCTGTTCTCCATGACCTGTCCTGCCTTTCTGGATTTTACTCTTTTTTCAGATGTCTCTTTTGACCAGGGGGGCAGTGAGACTTCATTGTAGTGCAGATTTCCTTTACACGCTTGCTTGGTTGGCCAAAAAGGGCGTATGCGTTGTTTCCTGAATATATTCAGGAAAAAACGCATACGCCCTTTTTGGCCAAGTGCATCGTTGTCGACATTCTGCCTCTTTTCCTATGCTTTTAGTACAATTCCAGTCTACCCCCTGAAATCGTTTTCCTGAAATTCTGCCCCGCTTTCAAGTCCTCTTGGAAGACTTACTTCAATACATTTTTGGACGATAGCTGTCATTCATAACTCTGCAGGTTTGTGAATTACAGTGCCCCTGAGCTCATGTGTTCAACTCGCTTTCTTGTGAGCTGGCCGCAAAACCGCAGGATTGCTTCAGGCCCTAATCTGTTTCCGGCAGGGCACGCTGAGCCTTTGTTTAATTCCTCTTCCTGGTGGGAAATGAGCGTTCCATTTGCCCGTGCAGACACCTACAGCTAGTCTCTCATTGGTTCTCCCTATTCCTGTTCATCTTGCGCAGAAATTGCAAACTGTGCCAAACAGGACGTTAAAGGCACCTACTCTCCAAGTGGGGAGAATGTTAGTAAAGCGTCTGGAATGGTGAACCCGAGTACCAGGGGACGAAAATTGAGATGCATTTGAAAACGTTTCCCAATCACCCGGTGGACCATACTGTGGGTTTCCCATGCATGTTTCAGCTGAAGGAAGAATCCCTTAAACCTGGAGATTTAAGACCCTTGGAATGGGTACCAGGCAGTATGACTTCAAAGGGTCTGCATTTTCTCACCGAACCTCACCAATGCTATCAGCCCGAAGTGTCCAGCCTTATGTCTCACACAGCTCTGCGTGTAGATGTGGTAAATCCAAGTTGCATCACAAGCCATGAGTGAATTATTTAAGAATTGCTCTCTATTTCTCTGTCATTGTGTTTTGTTTTCAAAATTTATTTTGATAATGGGATTTATCGGATTTTCACTGCTGCGTTTAGTCCGATGTACACACGCTTGATTTCCATATGGAGACATATCCATGGGTTTTAAGATTCTTACTTTTCAGGTATGTTCCCAGGCGTTGAATATGGTGTGTGGAGTACATTTCATTGAGCAAGGAGTAGGTCTTGTCTATTATATATTTGGCTTATGGAACGGTATCTGTGCTAATTTCAATCTCTGGTTTTATGCAGCACCCCAACTCACCTTTCCCCATAAGCAAGCATAAGTTTTTATCTAAATGTGAGACTCTGTTCGGTTTTGGAATTCAGTTTATGTGTAGCCAAGTTTACACTCTCTCTATTAGTGATATCTTATGATAATTACCTTTCTCTGTGTGACATATTTCTCTTAGAATCATCATACTTAAATCCACTCAATTTGCTGCTACAGGCCTGATGACATTGATTTCATTGCTGAGTGATATTCCATTGTACGTAAGTAGCACAACTCCTTTATCCATATTTTTCTTTCTGGGATATTTAATTTGTACTGGACTCAAGGTTCTTGTAAACACAGCAGCCCTAAATTTGGTGTTGGCTGTGTCTTGTTGATTTTAATTTTCCTAAGCTATAGGGCCAAAAGTGGAAGTGCCCTAGGGTCTGTAGCTTTGTTTTTCAGATGTTTCAGGATACACCATAAACATCTCCAGAGTGTCTGTTGGCAATTTACATCCCGCCCATCAGCATAACAAGGCTCCCTGTTCTCCATGGCCTGTCCTGTGTTTCTGGTTTTTACACATTTTTCAGATGGCCCTTTTGACGAATGGGAAATGAGACTTCATTGTAGTGCGGATTTCCATTGCTCGAGTGCTTGGTTGGCCAAAAACGGCATATGTGTTTTTTCCTGAATATATTCAGGAAAAAATGTTTACGCACTTTTGTCCAAGTGCATCACTGTCAAAGATCTGCCGCTTTTCACATGCTTTAAACGCAATTCCAATCTACCTCCTGAAATATGATTCCTGCAATTCTGCCTCGTTTTGAAGTCCTCTTTGCAGACTTACTTCAGTATATTTTTGCCAATAGCTGTCATTTATAACTCTGCAGGTTTGTGAATTACAGTGCCTGTGATTTCCTTTCTTAACTCGTTTCCTTGAAAGCTGGCCACAGAACCGCAGGTTTGCTTTAGGCCATAATCAGGGTCTGGCACGGCACTCTGAGCCTTTGGTTAATTCCTCTTCCTGGTGGGAAATTAGAGTTAAATGTGCCCCTCCGGACACCTGCCTCACTCCCAGCCCCTTGGTGATGTGTGTCCTGTGGTTTGAGGCCACATGTGCTGGGTTCCTCACCTTTGGCTGATGTGGCCCCACTGGTGTGAGGACACTCCTGCCTGGTTCCCATCCCCTTGGTGATGTGGGCCATCCGCTGAGAGTCTGATCCTGGTTGGGTTCCTCACACTTCTGTGAGGTGGGCCCTCTTCTCTGACGTCACTCCTTCCTGGCTGGCACACCCCGCCTTGGCGAAGTCGGCCCTCTGGTGGGATTTGGTGCCTGCTGGGTGTCTCCTGCCCTCGGTAATGAGGGCCCTCTGGCGTCAGGCCCTAATTCCTGGGCTCCCAATATTTTCTGATATGCGCCCTGTGGTTCGAGTACACTCGTGCCAGGTTCCCAACCCCATGGGAATGTGGGCCTTCTGCTCTGAGGTCCCAACCGTGGGTTGCTCAGTTTCATGATGAGGGCCCTCTGCTGTGAGTTCTCTCCGGCCTGGATCCCATAGCCTCGCTGCTCCTGGCCACCTGCTGGGAGGTTCCAACTGCGGGATTCCTCACCTTTTTTCTTCTATGGACCCTCTGTTTTGAGACTCCTCCTGCCTGCCTCACTCCCAGTCCCTTGGTGATGTGTGTCCTCTGGTGTGAGGCCACGTGTGCTGGGTCCCTCGCCTTTGGATGATGTGGCCACACTGGTGTGAGGACACTCCTGCCTGCTTCCTATCCCCTTGATGATGTGGGCCCTCTGGTGAGAGTCTGATCCTGGCTGGGTTCCTCACCCTTCTGTGAGGTGGGCCCTCTGCTGTGAGGTCACTCCTGCCTGGCTGGCACACCCCACCTGGGCAACATCGGCCCTCTTGTGGCACTTGGAGCCTGCTGGGAGCCTCCTCCCCTCGGTGATGGGGGCCCTCTAGCGTCAGGCCCTAACTGCTGGGTACCCACATTTTCTGATACGTGCTAAGTGGTGCGAGGACACTCCTGCGAGGTTCCCATCCCCATGGGCATGTGGGCCTTCTGCTCTAAGGTCCCAACACCTGTGTTGTTCACCGTTTCATGATGTTGTCTCTCTGGTGTTAGTTCACTCAGGCCTAGATCCCATAGACTCTGTGCTCTGAGCCGACTGCTGGGAGGTTCCTACTGCTGGATTCCTTACCTTTTTTATTCTTTGGGTCCTGTGTTTTTATGCTCCTACTTCCTGACTCACTCCCAGCCCCTTTGTGATGTAGGTCCTCTGGTTTAAGGCCACATGTACCGGTTTCCTCACCTTTATTGATGTGGCCCCACTGGTGTGAGGACACTCCTGCCTGGTTCCCATCCCCTTGGTGATTGGGGCCCTCTTGTGAGAGTCTGATCCTGTCTGGATTCCTCACACTTCTGGGAGGTGGGCCCTCTGCTGTGAGGTCACTCCTGCCTGGCTGGCACACGTCACGTTGGCGATGTGGGCCCTCAGTTGGGAGTTGGTGCCTGCTGGGAGTCTCCTCCCCTCGGTAATGAGGGCCCTCTGGCGTCAGGCCCTAACTCATGGGCTCCCAAAATTTTCTGATGTGCGCCCTGTCGTGTGAGTACACTCCAGCCAGGGTCCCTTCTCTAGGGGATGTGGGCTTTCTGCTCTGTGGTCCCAACGGCTGGGTTGCTCACAGTGTCAGAATGTGGGCCCTCTGTTTTGAGTTCAGTCAGGCCTGGATCTCATAGCCTCGCTGCTCCTGGCCGCCTGCTGGGAGGTTCCAACTGCGGGATTCCTCACCTTTTTTACGCAATGGGCCCTCTGTTTTGAGGCTCCTCCTGCCTGCCTCACTCCCAGCCCCTTGGTGATGTGTGTCCTGTAGTTTGAGGCCACGTGTGCTGGGTCCGCACATTTCGGTGATGTGGCCCCACTGGTGTGAGGACACTCCTGCCTGGTTTCCATTCCCTTGGTGATGTGGGCCCTCTGGTGAGAGTCTGATCCTCTTTGGGTTCCTCACACTTTTGTGTGGTTGGCCCTCTGCTCTGAGGTCACTCCTGCCTGGCTGGCACACCCCGCATTGGCGACGTCGGCCCTCTGGTAGCAGTTGGAGCTTGCTGGGAGCCTCCTCTCCTCAGTGATGAGGGCCCTCTGGCGTCCGGCCCTAACTGCTGGGCTCCCCACATTTTCTGTTGTGTGCCCACTGGTGCGATGACACTCCTGCTTGGTTCCCTTCCCCATGGGGATGTGGGCCTTGTGCTCTGAGGTCACAATGGCTGGGTTGCTTACAGTATCACGATGAGGGCCCTCTGTTGTGAGTTCATCACTGCCTGGATCCCATAGCCTCGGTGCTCTGGGCCGCCTGCTGGGATGTTCCAACTGCTGGATTCCTCACCTTTTTATACAATGGGCCATGTGTTTTGAGGTTAATCCTGCCTGCCTCGCTCTGAGACCCATGGTGATGTGGGTCTTCTGGTTTGAGGCCACATGTGCTGGGTACCTCAACTTTCGATGATGTGGCCCCACGGGTGTGAGGACACTCGTGCCTGATTCCCAGCCCCTTGCTTATGTGGGCACTCTGGTGAGAGTCTGATCATGACTGGGTTCCTTACCCTTCTGTGAGGTGGGCGGTCTGATGTGAGGTCACTCCTGCCTGGATGGCTCACGTCGCCTTGGCGACGTAGGCCCTCTGTTGGCCACTGAAGCATGCTGGGAGCCTCATACCCTCTTTAATGAGGACCCTGGAAGAAACGCATATGCCCTTTTTGACCAAGTGCATCATTGTCGAAGTTCTGCCTCTTCTCCTATACTTTCAGAGGACTTCCCGTCTACCTCCTGAAATCGTATTCCTGGAATTCTGCCCCGCGTTCAAGTCCTCTTTGCAGCCTTACTTCAATATATTTTTGGACGATAGCTGTCATTTATAACTCTGCAGGTTTGTGAATTACAGTGCCCCTGAGCTCCATTCTTCAACTCGCTTTCTTGTGAGCTGGCCGCAAAACTGCAGGATTGCTTCAGGCCCTAATCTGGTTCCGGCACGGCATGTTGAGCCTTTGGCTAATTCCTCTTCCTGATGGGAAATGAGCGTTAAATTTGCTCGTGCAGACACCTACAGCTAATCTCTCATTGGTTCTCCCTATTCCTGTTCATCTTGCTCAGAAATTGCAAACTGTGCCAAACAGGAGGTTAAAGGCACTGACTCTCCAATTGGGGAAAGAGTTAGTAAAGCGTCTTGAATGGTAAAACCGAATATGAGGGGAAGAAAACTGAGATGCATTTAAAAAGGTTTCCCGGTCACACGGTGGACCATATTCTGGGTTTCCCATGCGTGTTTTACCTGAAGGAAGAATCCCTTAAACCTGGAGAGGTGGGACCCATGCAATGTGTACCATGCAGTATGTCTTCAAATGGTCTGCATTTTCTCACCGAACCTCACCAATGCTATCAGCCCAAAGTGTCGAACCTTATGTCTCACTCAGCTCTAGGTGTAGATGTGGTAAATCCAGGTTGCATCACAAGCCCTGAATGAATTATTTAAGAATTGCTCTCTATTTCACTGTCATTGTGTTTGTTTTTGTAGTTTATTTTGATAATGGGATTTATCGGATTTTCTCTGCTGCCTTCATGCAGCTGTACACACACTTGATTCTCTTACGGAGACATATAAATCCATGGGTTTGAAGATTCTTACTAGTCATGTGTAATCCTAGGAGTTCAATATGGTGTGTTTAGTCCATTTCATTGAGCAACGTGTAAGTCTTGACTATTACATATTTGGCTTATGGAAAGGTATGTGTGCTAATTTCTATCTCTGGTTTTATGCAGCACCCCACCTCACCTTTCCCCATAAGCAAGCATAAGTTGGTGTTCTAAATTTGAGACCCTGTTCTGTTTTGTAATTCAGTTCATGTGTAGCCAAGTTTACATTCCGTGTATTAGTGATATCTTATGATGTTTCATTTTCTGTGTGACTTATTTCACTTAGAATCATCGTACCTGGATCCACTCAATATGCCGCGACGGGCCTGATGACATAGATTTCATTGGTGAGTGATATTCCATTGTACGTGCGTACCACAACTTCTTTAACCATTTTTCACATTCTGGGATATTTAACTTGTACCGTAGACGACGTTCTTGTAAACAGAGCGGTCCCAAACTTTGGGGTGGCTGTGTGTTTTTGATTTTAATTTCCCTAAGCTATAGGACCATAAGTGGAAGTGCCATAGGCTGTGTTGCTTTGTTTCCTACGTGTTTCCGGAAACACCATACAGTTTTCCAGAGTGGCTGTTGGCAATTTAAATCCGCCCATCAGCATAACAAGGCTCCTTGTTCTCCAAGACCTGTCCTGCCTTTCTGGATTTTACAATTTTTTCAGATGTCCCTTTTGACCAGGGTGCAGTGAGACTTCATTGTAGTGCGGATTTCCTTTACACGCTTGCTTCTTTCGCCAAAAAGGGCGTATGCATTTTTTCCTGAATATATTCAGGAAAAAACGCATACGCCCTTTTTGGCCCAGTGCATCATTGTCAACATTCTGCCTCTTTTCCTATGCTTTAAGTGCAATTCCAGTCTACCCCCTGAAATCGTTTTCCTGAAATTCTGCCCCGCTTTCAAGTCCTCTCCGAAGACTTACTTCTATACATTTTTGGACGATAGCTGTCATTCATAACTCTGCAGGTTTGTGAATTACAGTGCCCCTGAGCTCCTTTCTTCAACTCCTTTTCTTGTGAGCTGGCCGCAAACCCGCAGGATTGCTTCAGGCCCTAATATGTTTCCGGCCGGGCACGCTGAGCCTTTGGTTAATTCCTCTTCCTGGTGGGAAATGAGCGTTCCATTTGCCCGTGCAGACACCAACAGCTAGTCTCTCATTGGTTCTCCCTATGCCTGTTCATCTTGCGCAGAAATTGCAAACTGTGCCAAACAGGAGGTTAAAGGCACTGACTCTCCAAGTGGGGAGAGTGTTAGTAAAGCGTCTGGAATGGTGAACCCGAGTACCAGGGGACGAAAACTGAGATGCATTTGAAAACGTTTCCCAATCACACGGCGGACGATAGTCTGGGTTTCCCATGCATGTTTTAGCTGAAGGAAGAATCCCTTAAACCTGGAGAGTTGGGACCCATGGAATGGGTACCATGCAGTATGACTTCAAAGGGTCTGCGTTTGCTCACCGAACCTCACCAATGCTATCAGCCCGAAGTGTCCAGCCTTATGTCTCACCCAGCTCTGGGTGTAGATGTGGTAAATCCAGGTTGCATCACAAGCCCTGAATGAATTATTTAAGAATTGCTCTCTATTTCACTGTCATTGTGTTTTGTTTTTGAAATTTATTTTGATAATGGGATTTATCGGATTTTCACTGCTGCGTTTAGGCCGCTGTACACACGCTTGATTTCCTTATGGAGACATATAAATCCATGGGTTTTAAGATTCTTAATTGTCAGGTATCTTGCCAGGCGTTGAATATGGGGTGTTGAGTCCATTTCGTTGAGCAAGGAGTAGGGCTTGTCTATTATATATTTGGCTTATGGAACGGTATCTGTGCTAATTTCAATCTCTGGTTTTATGCAGCACCCCAACTCACCTTTCCCCATAAGCAAGCATAAGTTGGTTTTCTAAATTTGAGACCCTGTTCTGTTTTGTAATTCAGTTCATGTGTAGCCAACTTTACATTCCGTGTATTAGTGATATCTTATGATGTTTCTTTTTCTGTGTGACTTATTTCTCGTAGAATCATCGTACCTGAATCCACTCATTATGCCGCTACGGGCCTGATGACGTAGATTTCATTGCTGAGTGATATTCCATTGTACGTGCGTACCACAACTTCTTTATCCATTTTTTACTTTCTGGGATATTTTACTTGTACCGTAGACGAGGTTCTTGTAAACAGAGCCATCCCAAACTTTGGGGTGGCTGTGTGTTTTTTATTTTAATTTCCCTAAGCTATAGGACCATAAGTGGAAGTGACATAGGCTGTGTTGCTTTGTTTCCTACGTGTTTCAGGATACACCATACATTTCTCCAGAGTGGCTGTTGGCACTTTACATCCCACCCATCAGCATAACAAGGCTCCCTGTTCTCCAAGACCTGTCCTGCCTTTCTGGATTTTACACTTTTTTCAGATGGCCCTTTTGACCGGGGGGCAGTGAGACTTCATTGTAGTGCAGATTTCCTTTACACGCTTGCTTGGTTGGCCAAAAAGGGCGTATGCGTTTTTTCCTGAATATATTCAGGAAAAAACGCATACGCCCTTTTTGGCCAAGTGCATCATTGTCGACATTCTGCCTCTTTTCCTATACTTTAAGTGCAATTCCAGTCTACCCCCTGAAATCGTTTTCCTGAAATTCTGCCCCGCTTTCAAGTCCACTTTGAAGACTTACTTCAGTACATTTTTGGACGATAGCTGTCATTCATAACTCTGCAGGTTTGTGAATTACAGTGCCCCTGAGCTCCTTTCTGCAACTCGCTTCCATGTGAGCTGGCCGCCAAACCGCAGGATTGCTTCAGGCCCTAATCTGTTTCTGGCAGGGCACGTTGAGCCTTTGGTTAATTCCTCTTCCTGGTGGGAAATGAGCATTCCATTTGCCCGTGCAGACACCTACAGCTAGTCTCTCATTGGTTCTCCCTATTCCTGTTCATCTTGTGCAGAAATTGCAAACTGTGCCAAACAGGAGGTTAAAGGCACTGACTCTCCAAGTGGGGAGAGTGTTAGTAAAGCGTCTGGAATGGTGAACCCGAGTACCAGGGGTGAAACCTGAGATGCATTTGAAAACGTTTCCCAATCACACGGTGGTCCATATTCTGGGTTTCCCATGCATGTTTTAGCTGAAGGAAGAATCCCTTAAACCTGGAGAGTGGGGACCCATAGAATGGGTACCATGCAGTATGACTTCAAAGGGTCTGCGTTGCTCACCGAACCTCACCAATGCTATCAGCCCGAAGTGTCCGGCCTTATGTCTCACGCAGCTCTGTGTGTAGATGTGGTAAATCCAGGTTGCATCACAAGCCCTGAATGAATTATATAAGAATTGTTCTCTATTTCACTGTCATTGTGTTTTGTTTTTGAAATTTATTTTGATAATGGGATTTATCGGATTTTCATTGCTGCGTTTAGGCCACTGTACAAACTCTTGATTTCCTTATGGAGACATATAAATCCATGGGTTTTAAGATTTTACTTGTCAGTTATCTTCCCAGGCGTTGAATATGGGGTGTTGAGTCCATTTCGTTGAGCAAGGAGTAGGGCTTGTCTATTATATATTTGGTTTATGGAACGGTATCTGTGCTAATTTCAATCTCTGGTTTTATGCAGCACCCCAACTCACCTTTCCCCATAAGCAAGCATCAGTTGGTTTTCTCAATTTGAGACCCTGTTCTGTTTTGTAATTCAGTTCATGTGTAGCCAAGTTTACATTCCGTGGATTAGTGATATCTTATGATGTTTCTTTTTCTGTGTGACTTATTTCTCGTAGAAACATCGTACCTGAATCCACTCATTATGCCGCTACGGGCCTGATGACGTAGACTTCATTGCTGAGTGATATTCCACTGTACGTGCGTACCACGACTTCTTTATCCATTTTTTGCTTTCTCGGATATTTAACTTGTACCGTAGAGGACGTTCTTGTAAACAGAGACGTCCCAAATTTTGGGGTGGCTGTGTCTTTTTGATTTTAATTTCCCTAAGCTATAGGACCATAAGTCGAAGTGCCATAGGCTGTGTTGTTTTGTTTCCTACGTGTCTCTGGAAACACCATACACTTCTCCAGAGTGGTTGTTCGCAATTTACATCCCGCCCATCAGCATAACAATGCTCCCTGTTCTCCATGACCTGTCCTGCCTTTCTGGATTTTACAATTTTTTCAGATGGCCCTTTTGACCGGGGGGCAGTGAGACATCATTGTAGTGCAGATTTCCTTTACACGCTTGCTTAGTTGGCCAAAAAGGGCGTATGCGTTTTTTCCTGAATATATTCAGGAAAAAACGCATACGCCCTTTTTGGCCAAGTGCATCATTGTCGACATTCTGCTTCTTTTCCTATGCTTTAAGTGCAATTCCAGTCTACCCCCTGAAATCGTGTTCCTGAAATTCTGCCCCGCTTTCAAGTCCTCTTCGAAGACTTACTTCAATACATTTTTGGACGATAGCTGTCATTCATAACTCTGCAGGTTTCTGAATTACACTGCCCCTGAACTCCTTTCTTCAACTCGCTTTCTGGTGAGCTGGCCGCAACACCGCAGGATTGCTTCACGCCATAATCTCTTTATGGCATGGCACACTGAGCCTTTGGTTAATTCCTCTTCCTGGTGGGAAATGAGCATTCCATTTGCCCGTGCAGACACCTACATCTAGTCTCTCATTGGTTCTCCCTATTCCTGTTCATCTTGCGCAGAAATTGCAAACTGTGCCAAACAGGAGGTTAAAGGCACTGACTCTCCAAGTGGGGAGAGTGTTAGTAAAGCATCTGGAATGGTGAACCCGAGTACCAGGGGAGAAAACTGAGATGCATTTGAAAACGTTTCCCAATCACACGGTGGACCATACTCTGGGTTTCCCATGCATGTTTTAGCTGAAGGAGGAATCCTTTAAACCTGGAGAGTTGGGACTCATGGAATGGGTACCATGCAGTATGACTTCAAAGGGTCTGCGTTTGCTCACCGAACCTCACCAATGCTATCAGCCCGAAGTGTACAGCCTTATGTCTCACCCAGCTCTGGGTGTAGAAGTGGTAAATCCAGGTTGAATAACAAGACCTTAATGAATTATTTAAGAATTGCTGTCTATTTCACTGTCATTGCGTTTTGATTTTGAAATTTATTTTGATAATGGGATTTATCGGATTTTCACTGCTGCATTTAGGCCGCTGTACACACTCTTGATTTCCTTATGGAGACATATAAATCCATGGGTTTTAAGGTTCTTACTTGTCAGATATCTTCCCAGGCGTTGAATATGGGGTGTTGAGTCCATTTCGTTGAGCAAGGAGTAGGTCTTGTCTATTATATATTTGGCTTATGGAACGGTATCTGTGCTAATTTCAATCTCTGGTTTTATGCAGCACCCCAACTCACCTTTCCCCGTAAGCAATCATAAGATGGTTTTCTCAATTTGAGACCCTGTTCTGTTTTGTAATTCAGTACATGTGTAGCCAAGTTTACATTCCGTGTATTAGGGATATCTTATGATGTTTCTTTTTCTGTGTGACTTATTTCTCGTAGAATCATCATACCTGAATCCACTCATTATGCCGCTACGGGCCTGATGACGTAGATTTCATTGCTGAGTGATATTCCATTGTACATGCGTACCACAACTTCTTTATCCATTTTTTGCTTTCTCGGATATTTAACTTGTACTGTAGACGAGGTTCTTGTAAACAGAGCCGTCCCAAACTTTGGGGTGGCTGTGTGATTTTGATTTTAATTTCCCTAAGCTATAGGACCATAAGTGGAAGTGCCATAGGCTGTGTTGCTTTGTTTCCTACGTGTTTCTGGAAACACCATACACTTCTCCAGAGTGGTTGTTGGGAATTTACATCCCACCCATCAGCATAACAAGGCTCCCTGTTCTCCATGACCTGTCCTGTCTTTCTGGATTTTACACTTTTTTCAGATGGCCCTTTTGACCGGGGGGCAGTGAGACTTCATTGTAGTGCAGATTTCCTTTACACGCTTGCTTGGTTGGCCAAAAAGGGCGTATGCGTTTTTTCCTGAATATATTCAGGAAACAACGCATACGCCCTTTTTGGCCAAGTGCATCATGGTCGACATTCTGCCTCTTCTCCTATGCTTTAAGTGCAATTCCAGTCTATCCCCTGAAATCGTGTTCCTGAAATTCTGCCCCGCTTTCAAGTCCTCTTCGAAGACTTACTTCAATACATTTTTGGACGATAGCTGTCATTCATAACTCTGCAGGTTTGTGAATTACAGTGCCCCTGAGCTCCTTTCTTCAACTCGCTTTCTTGTGAGCTGGCCACAAAACCGCAGGATTGCTTCAGGCCCTAATCTGCTTCCGGCAGAGCACCCTGAGCCTTTGTTTAATCCCTCTTCCTGGTGGGAAATGAGCATTCCTTTTGCCCGTGCAGAGACCTACAGCTAGTCTCTCATTGGTTCTCCCTATTCCTGTACATCTTGCGCAGAAATTGCAAACTGTGCCAAACAGGAGGTTAAAGGCACTGACTCTCCAAGTGGGGAGAGTGTTAGTAAAGCGTCTGGAATGGTGAACCCGAGTACCAGGGTTCGAAAACTGAGATGCATTTGAAAACGTTTCCCAATCACACGGTGGACCATACTCTGGGTTTCCCATGCATGTTTTAGCTGAAGGAAGAATCCCTTAAACCTGGAGAGTTTGGACCCATGGAATGGGTACCATGCAGTATGACTTCAAAGGGTCTGCGTTTGCTCACCGAACCTCAACAATGCTATCAGCCCGAAGTGTCCAGCCTTATGTCTCACCCAGCTCTGGATGTAGATGTGGTAAATCCAGGTTGCATCACATGCCCTGAATGAATTATTTAAGAATTGCTCTCTATTTCACTCTCATTGTGTTTTGTTTTTCTAATTCATTTTGATAATGGGATTTATTGGATTTTCTCTGCTGCGTTCATGCAGCTGTACACACGCTTGATTGTCTTAAGGAGACATATGAATCCATGGGTTTGAAGATTCTTACTAGTCAGGTGTATTCCTAGGCGTTGAATATGAGGTGTTGAGTCCATTTCGTTGAGCAAGGCGTAGGTCTTGACTATTACATATTTGGCTTATGGAAAGGTATCTGTGCTAATTTCTATCTCTGCTTTTATGCAGCACCCCAACTCACTTTTCCCCTTAAGCAAGCATAAGTTGGTTTTCTAAATTTGAGACCCTGTTCTGTTTTGTAATTCAGTTCATGTGTAGCCAAGTTTACATTCCGTGTATTAGTGATAACTTATGATGTTTCATTTTCTGTGTGACTTATTTCACTTAGAATCATCGTACCTGAATCCACTCATTATGCCGCGACGGGCCTGATGAAATAGATTTCATTGGTGAGTGATATTCATTTGTACGTACGTACCACACTTCTTTATCCATTTTTCGCTTTCTGGGATATTTAACTTGTTCCGTAGACGAGGTTCTTGTAAACAGAGCCGTCCGACACTTTGGGGTGGCTGTCTGTTTTTGATTTTAATTTCCGTGATCTATAAGACCATAAGTGGAAGTGCCGTAGTCTCCGTTGCTTTGTTTCTTAGGTGTTTCAGGAAACACCATACACTTCTCCAGAGTGGCTGTTGGCATTTACATCCCGCCCATCAGCATAACAAGGCTCCCTGTTCTCCATGGCCTGTCCTGTGTTTCTGGTTTTTACACTTTTTTCAGATGGCCCTTTTGACGAATGGGAAATGAGACTTCATTGTAGTGCGGATTTCCATTGCTCGAGTGCTTGGTTGGCCAAAAAGGGCATATGTGTTTTTTCCTGAATATATTCAGGAAAAAATGTTTACGCACTTTGGTCCAAGTGCATCACTGTCAAAGATCTGCCGCTTTTCACATGCTTTAAATGCAATTCCAATCTACCTCCTGACATATGATTCCTGCAATTCTGCCTCGTTTTCAAGTCCTCTTTGCAGACTTACTTCCATATATTTTTGCCAATAGCTGTCATTTATAACTCTGCAGGTTTGTGAATTACAGTGCCCGTGATTTCCTTTCTTAACTCGTTTCCTTGAAAACTGGCCACAGAACCGCAGGTTTGCTTCAGGCCGTAATCAGGGTCCGGCACGGCACTCTGAGACTTTGGTTCATTCCACTTCCTGGTGGGAAATTAGAGTTAAATGTGCCCCTCCAGACACCTGCCTCACTCCTAGCCCCTTGGTGATGTGTGTCCTCTGGTTTGAGGCCACATGTGCTGGGTTCCTCACCTTTGGCTGATGTGGCCCCACTGGTGTGAGGACACTCCTGCCTGGTTCCCATCCCCTTGGTGATGTGGGCCCTCCGGTGAGAGTCTGATCCTGGTTGGGTTCCTCACACTTCTGTGAGGTGGGCCCTCTTCTCTGAGGTCACTCCTGCCTGGCTGGTACACCCCGCCTTGGCGACGTCGGCCCTCTGGTGGGATTTGGTGCCTGCTGGGTGTCTCCTCCCCTCGGTAATGAGGGCCCTCTGGCGTCAGGCCCTAACTCCTGGGCTCCCAATATTTTCTTTTTTTTTTTAAACATCTTTATTGGGGTATAATTGCTTTACAATTGTGTGTTAGTTTCTGCTTTATAACAAAGTGAATCAGTTATACATATACATATGTTCCCATATGTCTTCCCTCTTGCGTCTCCCTCCCTCCCACTCTCCCTATCCCACCCCTCCAGGCTGTCACAAAACACCGAGCTAATATCCCTGTGCCTTGCGGCTGCTTCCCCCTAGCTATCTACCTTACTACGTTTGTTAGTGTGTATATGTCCATGACTCTCTCTCACCCTGTCAAAGCTCACCCTTCCCCCTCCCCATATCCTCAAGTCCGTTCTCCAGTAGGTCTGCGTCTTTATTCCTGTCTTACCCCTAGGTTCTTCATGACATTTGTTTTCCCCTTAAATTCCATATATATGCGTTAGCATACGGCATTTGTCTTTTTCTTTCTGACTTACTTCACTCTGTATGACAGACTCTAGGTCTATCCACCTCATTACAAATAGCTCAATTTCGTTTCTTTTTATGGCTGAGTAATATTCCATTGTATATATGTGCCACATCTTCTTTATCCATTCATCCGATGATGGGCGCTTAGGTTGTTTCCATCTCCGGGCTATTGTAAATAGAGCTGCAATGAACATTTTGGTACATGACTCTTTTTGAATTTTGGTTTTCTCAGGGTATATGCCCAGTAGTGGGATTGCTGGGTCATATGGTAATTCTATTTGTAGTTTTTTAAGGAACCTCCATACTGTTCTCCATAGTGGCTGAACCAATTCACATTCCCACCAGCAGTGCAAGAGTGTTCCCTTTTCTCCACACCCTCTCCAGCATTTATTGTTTCTAGATTTTTTGATGATGGCCATTCTGACTGGTGTGAGATGATATCTCATTGTAGTTTTGATTTGCATTTCTCTAATGATTAATGATGTTGAGCATTCTTTCATGTGTTTGTTGGCATTCTGTATATCTTCTTTGGAGAAATGTCTATTTAGGTCTTCTGCCCATTTTTGGATTGGGTTGTTTGTTTTTTTGTTATTGAGCTGCATGAGCTGCTTGTAAATTTTGGAGATTAAACCTTTGTCAGTTGCTTCATTTGCAAATATTTTCTCCCATTGTGAGGGTTGTCTTTTGGTCTTGATTATGGTTTCCTTTGCTGTGCAAAAGCTTTGAAGTTTCATTAGGTCCCATTTGTTTATTTTTGTTTTTATTTCCATTACTCTAGGAGGTGGGTCAGAAAGGATCTTGCTGTGATTTATGTCATAGAGTGTTCTGCCTATGTTTTCCTCTAAGAGTTTGATAGTTTCTGGCCTTACATTTAGGTCTTTAATCCATTTTGAGCTTATTTTTGTGTATGGTGTTAGGGAGTGATCTAATCTCATACTTTTACATGTACCTGTCCAGTTTTCCCAGCACCATTTATTGAAGAGGCTGTCCTTTCTCCACTGTACATTCCTGCCACCTTTATCAAAGATAAGGTGTCCATATGTGCGTGGGTTTATCGCTGGGCTTTCTATCCTGTTCCATTGATCTATATTTCTGTTTTTGTGCCAGTACCATACTGTCTTGATTACTGTAGCTTTGTAGTATAGTCTGAAGTCAGGGAGCCTGATTCCTCCAGCTCCTTTTTTCGTTCTCAAGATTGCTTTGGCTATTCGGGGTCTTTTGTGTTTCCATACAAATTGTGAAATTTTTTGTTCTAGTTCTGTGAAAAATGCCAGTGGTAGTTTGATAGGGATTGCATTGAATCTGTAGATTGCTTTGGGTAGTAGAGTCATTTTCACAATGTTGATTCTTCCCATCCAAGAACATGGTATATCTCTCCATCTATTTGTATCATCTTTAATTTCTTTCATCAGTGTCTTATAATTTTCTGCATACAGGTCTTTCGTCTCCTTAGGTAGGTTTATTCCTAGATATTTTATTCTTTTTGTTGCAAT
The DNA here is from genome assembly GCF_059928025.1 of Delphinapterus leucas. Taxonomy (NCBI): domain Eukaryota; kingdom Metazoa; phylum Chordata; class Mammalia; order Artiodactyla; family Monodontidae; genus Delphinapterus; species Delphinapterus leucas. Next base: position 464,509 of record NW_028322275.1, read on the forward strand.
GGTAAATGGGAGTGTTTTCTTGATTTCACTTTCAGATTTTTCATCATTAGTATATAGGAATGCCAGAGATTTCTGTGCATTAACTTTGTATCCTGCTACTTTACCAAATTCATTGATTAGCTCTAGTAGTTTTCTGGTAGCATCTTTAGGATTCTCTATGTATAGTATCATGTCATCTGCAAACAGTGACAGCTTTACTTCTTCTTTTCCGATTTGGATTCCTTTTATTTCCTTTTCTTCTCTGATTGCTGTGGCTAAAACTTCCAAAACTATGTTGAATAAGAGTGGTGAGAGTGGGCAACCTTGTCTTGTTCCTGATCTTAGTGGAAATGCTTTCAGTTTTTCACCATTGAGGATGATGTTTGCTGTGGGCTTGTCATATATGGCCTTTATTATGTTGAGGAAAGTTCCCTCTATGCCTACTTTCTGCAGGGTTTTTAGCATAAATGGGTGTTGAATTTTGTCAAAAGCTTTCTCTGCATCTATTGAGATGATCATATGGTTTTTCTCTTTCAATTTGTTAATATGGTTTATCACATTGATAGATTTGCGTATATTGAAGAATCCTTGCATTCCTGGAATAAACCCCACTTGATCATGGTGTATGATCCTTTTAATGTGCTGTTGGATTCTGTTTGCTAGTATTTTGTTGAGGATTTTTGCATCTATGTTCATCAGTGATATTGGCCTGTAGTTTTCTTTCTTTGTGACATCCTTGTCTGGTTTTGGTATCAAGGTGATGGTGGCCTCGTAGAAGGAATTTGGGAGTGTTCCTCCCTCTGCTATATTTTGGAAGAGTTTGAGAAGGATAGGTGTTAGCTCTTCTCTAAACGTTTGATAGAATTCACCTGTGAAGCCATCTGGTCCTGGGCTTTTGTTTGTTGGAAGATTTTTAATGACAGTTTCAATTTCAGTGCTTGTGATTGGTCTGTTCATATTTTCTATTTCTTCCTGATTCAGTCTTGGCAGGTTGTGCATTTCTAAGAATTTGTCCATTTCTTCCAGATTGTCCATTTTATTGGCATAGAGTTGCTTGTAGTAATCTCTTATGATTTTTTTTATTTCTGCAGTGTCAGTTGTTACTTCTCCTTTTTCATTTCTAATTCTATTGATTTGAGTCTTCTCCCTTTTTTTCTTGATGAGTCTGGCTAGTGGTTTATCTATTTTGTTTATCTTCTCAAAGAACCAGCTTTTAGTTTTATTGATCTTTGCTATCGTTTCCTTCATTTCTTTTCATTTATTTCTGATCTGATTTTTATGATTTCTTTCCTTCTGCTAGCTTTGGGGTTTTTTTGTTCTTCTTTCTCTAATTGCTTGAGGTGCAAGGTTAGGTTGTTTATTCGAGATGTTTCCTGCTTCTTAAGGTGGGCTTGTATTGCTATAAACTTCCCCCTTAGAACTGCTTTTGCTGCATCCCATAGGTTTTGGGTCGTTGTGTCTCCATTGTCATTTGTTTCTAGGTATTTTTTTATTTCCTCTTTGATTTCTTCAGTGATCACTTCATTATTAAGTAGTGTATTGTTTAGCTTCCATGTGTTTGTATTTTTTACAGATCTTTTCCTGTAATTGATATCTAGTCTCATGGCGTTGTGGTCAGAAAAGATACTTGATACAATTTCAATTTTCTTAAATTTACCAAGGCTTGATTTGTGACCCAAGATATGATCTATCCTGGAGAATGTTCCATGAGCACTTGAGAAAAATGTGTATTCTGTTGTTTTTGGATGGAGTGTCCTATAAATATCAATTAAGTCCATCTTGTTTAATGTACCATTTAAAGCTTGTGTTTCCTTATTTATTTTCATTTTGGATGATCTGTCCATGGGTGAAAGTGGGGTGTTAAAGTCCCCTACTATGAATGTGTTACTGTCAATCTCCCCTTTTATGGCTGTTAGTATTTGCCTTATGTATTGAGGTGCTCCTATGTTGGGTGCATAAATATTTACAATTGTTATATCTTCTTCTTGAATCGATCCCTTGATCATTATGTAGTGTCCTTCTTTGTCTCTTGTAATAGTCCTTATTTTAAAGTCTATTTTGTCTGATATGAGAATTGCTACTCCAGCTTTCTTTTGGTTTCCATTTGCATGGAATATCTTTTTCCATCCCCTTATTTTCAGTCTGTATGTGTCTCTAGGTCTGAAGTGGGTCTCTTGTAGACAGCATATATAAGGGTCTTGTTTTTGTATCCATTCAGCCAATCTGTGTCTTTTGGTGGGAGCATTTAGTCCATTTACATTTAAGGTAATTATCGATATGTATGTTCCTATTCCCATTTTCTATATTGTTTTGGGTTCGTTATTATAGGTCTTTTCCTTCTCTTGTGTTCCTTGTCTAGAGAAGTTCCTTTAGCATTTGCTGTAAAGCTGGTTTGGTGGTGCTAAACTCTCTCAGCTTTTGCTTGTCTGTAAAGGTTTTAATTTCTCCATCAAATCTGAATGAGATCCTTGCTGGGTAAAGTAGCCTTGGTTGCAGGTTTTTCTCCTTCATCACTTTCAGTATGTCCTGCCACTCCCTTCTGGCTTGTAGGGTTTCTGCTGAGAGATCAGCTGTTAACCTTATGGGGATTCCCTTGTGTGTTATTTGCTGTTTTTCCCTTGCTGCTTTTAATATGCTTTCTTTGTATTTAATTTTTGACAGTTTGATTAATATGTGTCTTGGCGTATTTCTCCTTGTATTTATCCTGTATGGGACTCTCTGTGCTTCCTGGACTTGATTAACTATTTCCTTTCCCATATTAGGGAAGTTTTCAACTATAATCTCTTCAAATATTTTCTCAGTCCCTTTCTTTTTCTCTTCTTCTTCTGGAACCCCTATAATTCGAATGTTGGTGCGTTTAATGTTGCCCCAGAGGTCTCTGAGACTGTCCTCAGTTCTTTTCATTCTTTTTTCTTTATTCTGCTCTGCAGTAGTTATTTCCACTATTTTATCTTCCAGGTCACTTATCCGTTCTTCTGCCTCAGTTATTCTGTTATTGATCCCATCTAGAGTACTTTTAATTTCATTTATTGCGTTGTTCATCATTGCTTGTTTCACCTTTATTTCTTCTAGGTCCTTGTTAACTGCTTCTTGCATTTTGTCCATTCTACTTCCAAGATTTCGGATCATCCTTACTATCATTATTCTGAATTCTTTTTCAGGTAGACTGCCTATTTCCTCTTCATTTGTTAGGTCTGGTGCATTTTTATCTTGCTCCTTCATCTGCTGTGTGTTTTTCTGTCTTCTCATTTTGCTTATCTTACTGTGTTTGGGGTCTCCTTTTTGCAGGCTGCACGTTCGTAGTTCCCGTTGTTTTTGATGTCTGTCTCCAGTGGCTAAGGTTGTTTCAGTGGGTTGTGTAGGCTTCCTGGTGGAGGGGACTAGTGCCTGTGTTGTGGTGGATGAGGCTGGATCTTGTCTCTCTAGTGGGCAGGTTCACGTCTGGTGGTGTGTTTTGGGGTGTCTGTGGCCTTATTATGATTTTAGGCAGCCTCTCTGCTAATGGGTGGGGTTGTGTTCCTGTTTTGCTAGTTGTTTGGCATAGGTTGTCTAGCACTGTGGCTTGCTGGTCGTTGAGTGAAGCTGGGTGCTGGTGTTAAGATGGAGGTCACTGGGAGATTTCCACCGTTTAATATTATGTGGAGCTGGGAGGTCTCTTTTGACCAGTGTCCTGAAGTTGGCTCTCCTACCTCAGAGGCAGAGCCCTGACTCCTGGCTGGAGCACCAAGAGCCTTTCATCCACACGGCTCAGAATAAAAGGGAGAAAAAGTAGAGAGAATTAGTAGATGTATGAGGAAAGAAAGAAGGAAAGGAGGAAAGGAAGGAAGGAAGAAAGAAGCAAAGAAGGAAAGAAAGGAGGGAGGGAGGGAGGAAGGAAGGAAGGAAGGAAGGAAGGAGGGAAAGAAGGAAAAAAGACAGAAAGAAAGAAGATACAGTAAAAATAAAATAAAGTATAATATATTTATTGAATTAAAAAATATTTAGAAAAAAAAAAAAAAGAGGGACGGATAGAACCTTAGGACAAATGTTGGAAGCAAAGCTATACAGAGAAAATCTTATACAGAAGCATACACATACACCTTCACAAAAAGAGGTAAAGGGGGAAAAATCATAAATCTTGCTCTCAGAGACCACCTCCTCAATTTGGGGTGATTCGTTGTCTAAAGGAGGGAAGGACGGAAAGAAAGAAAGAAAGAAAGAAGGAACGACGGTAAAGTATAATAAAGTTATTACAATTAAAATTATTGAGAAAAAAAATTTTTTTTTTTAAAAACCATGGACGGATAGAGCCCTAGGACAAATGGTGGAAGCAAGAGTATACAGACAAGATCTCACACATAAGCATACACGTACACATTCACAAAAAGAGGAAAAGGGAAAAAAATCATAGATCTCGCTCCTAAATTCCACCTCTTCAATTTGGGATCATTTCTTGTCTATTCAGGTATTCCACAGATGCAGGGTATATCAAGTTGATTGTGGAGCTTTAATCCGCTGCTTCTGAGGCTGCTGGGGGAGATTTCCCTTTCTCTTCTTTGTTCTCACAGCTCACAGGAGCTCAGCTTTGGATTTGGCCCTGCCTCTGCGTGTAGGTCGCTGGAGGGCGTCTGTTTTTTGCTCAGACAGGAAAGGGTTAAAGGGGCCGCTAATTCGGGGGCTCAGGCTCACTCAGGCCGGGGGTGAGGGGGGGAAGGAGGGGCACTGCGTGCGGGGCGGGCCTGCGGCGTCAGAGGCGGCGTGACGTTGTGGCAGAGGCCGGCGTGACGTTGCACCAGCCTGAGGCCCGCCGTGCGTTCTCCCGGGGAAGTTGTCCCTGGTTCCCGGGAACCTGGCAGTGGCGGGCTGCACAGGCTCCGCGGAAGAGGGGTGTGGAGGTTCCCGGGAACCTGGCAGGGGCGGGCTGCACAGGCCCCTTGGTGGCGGCAGCAGCAGCCCTAGCGTCTCCCGCCCGTCTCTGGGGTCCGCGCTTTTAGCCGCGGCTCGCGCCCGTCTCTGGGGTTCGCGCTTTTAGCCGCGGCTCGCGCCCGTCTCTGGAGTTCCTTTAAGCAGCGCTCTTAAACCCCTCTCCTCGCGCACCAGGAAACAAAGAGGGAAGAAAAAGTCTCTTGCCTCTTCGGCAGGTGCAGGCTTTTCCCCGAACTCCCTCCCGGCTAGTCGTGGTGCACTAACCCCTTCAGGCTATGTTCAAGCCGCCAACCCCAGTCCTCTCCCTGTGCTCCGTCCAAAACCGAAACCCGAGCTTCAGCTCGCAGCCCCGCCCGCCCGGGCGGGTGAGCAGACAAGCCTCTCGGGCTGGTGAGTGCCGGTCGGCACCGATCCTCTGTGCGGGAATCTCCCCGCTTTGCCCTCCGCACCCGTCGCTGTGCACTACTCCTCGGTCCCGAAGCCCCCCCCTCCGCCTCCCGCAGTCTCCGCCCGCGGAGGGGCTTCCAAGTGTGTGGAAACTTTTCCTCCTTCACAGCTCCCTCCTACTGGCGCAGGTGCCATCCTTATTCTTCTGTCTCTGTTTTTTCTTTTGCCCTACCCAGGTACGTGGGGAGTTTCTTGCCTTTTGGGACGTCTGAGGTCTTCTGCCAGCCTTCAGTAGGTGTTCTGTAGGAGTTGTTCCACGTGTAGATGTATTTCTGGTGTATCCGTGGGGAGGAAGGCGATCTCCGCGTCTTACTCTTCCGCCATCTTCAAGGTCCCCCCTCTGTGTTTTGTTTTTGAAATTAATTTTGATAATGGGATTTTTCGGATCTTCACTGCTGCATTTAGGCCGTTGCACACATGCTTGATTTCCTTATGGAGACATATAAATCCATGGGTTTTAAGATTCTTAATTGTCAGGTATCTTCCCAGGCGTTGAATATGGGGTGTTGAGTCCATTTCGTTGAGCAAGGAGTAGGTCTTGTCTATTATATATTTGGCTTATGGAACGGTATCTGTGCTAATTTCAATCTCTGGTTTTATGCAGCACCCCAACTCACCTTTCCCCATAAGCAAGCATAAGTTGGTTTTCTAAATTTGAAACCCTGTCCTGTTTTGTAATTCATTTCACGTGTAGCCAAGTTTACATTCCGTGTATTAGTGATATCTTATGATGTTTCTTTTTCTGTGTGACTTATTTCTCGTAGAATCATCGTACCTGAATCCACTCATTATGCTGCTACGGGCCTGATGACGTAGATTTCATTGCTGAGTGATATTCCATTGTACGTACGTACCACAATTTCTTTATCCATTTTTTGCTTTCTCGGATATTTAACTTGTACCGTAGACGACGTTTTTGTAAACAGAGCCGTTCCAAACTTTGGGGTTGCTTTGTGTTTTTGATTTTAATTTCCCTAAGCTGTCGGACCATAAGTGGAAGTGCCATAGGCTCCGTTGCTTTGTTTTTTAGGCGTTTCAGGAAACACCATACACTTCTCCAGAGTGGCTGTTGGCAATTTACATCCCGCACATCAGCATAACAAGGCTCCCTGTTCTCCATGACCTGTCCTGCCTTTCTGGATTTTAAACTTTTTTCAGATGGCCCTTTTGACCGGGGGGCAGTGAGACTTCATTGTAGTGCAGATTTCCTTTACACGCTTGCTTGGTTGTCCAAAAACGGCATATGCGTTTTTTCCTGAATATATTCAGGAAAAAACGCATACGCTCTTTTTGGCCAAGTGCATCATTGTCGACATTCTGCCTCGTTTCCTATGCTGTAAGTGCAATTCCAGTCTGCCCCCTGAAATAGTTTTCCTGAAATTCTGTCCCGCTTTCAAGTCCTCTTCGAAGACTTACTTCAGTACATTTTTGGATGATAGCTGTCATTCATAACTCTGCAGGTTTGTGAATTACGGTGTCCCAGAGCTCCTTTCTTCAACTCGCTTTCTTGTGAGCTGGGCGCAAAACTGCAGGATTGCTTCAGGGACTAATCTGTTTCCCGCAGGGCACGCTGAGCCTTTGGTAAATTCCTTTTCCTGGTGGTAAATGAGCGTTCCAATTGCCCGTGCAGACAACTACAGCTAGTCTCTCATTGGTTCTCCCTATTCCTGTTCATCTTGCGCAGAAATTGCAAACTGTGCCAAACAGGAGGTTAAAGGCACTGACTCTCCAAGTGGGGATAGTGTTAGTAAAGCGTCTGGAATGGTGAACCCGAGTACCAGGGGACGAAAACTGAGATGCATTTGAAAACGTTTCCCAATCACACGGTGGACCATACTCTGGGTTTCCCACGCATGTTTTAGCTGAAGGAAGAATCCCTTAAACATGGAGATTTGGGACCCATGGAATGGATACCATGCAGGGTGACTTCAAAGGGTCTGCGTTTGCTCACCGAACCTCACCAATGCTATCAGCCTGAAGTGTCCAGCCTTATGTCTCACCCAGCTCTGGGTGTAGATGTGGTAAATCCAGGTTGCATCACAAGCCCTGAATGAATTATTTAAGAATTGCTCTGTATTTCACTGTCATTGTGTTTTGTTTTTGAAATTTATTTTGATAATGGGATTTATCGGATTTTCACTGCTGCGTTTAGGCCGCTGTACACTCGCTTGATTCCCTTATGGAGACATATAAATCCATGGCTTTTAAGATTCTTACTTGTCAGGTATCTTGCAAGGCGTTGAATATGGGGTGTTGAGTCCATTTCGTTGAGCAAGGAGTAGGTCTTGTCTATTATATATTTGGCTTATGGAACGGTATCTGTGCTAATTTCAATCTCTGGTTTTATGCAGCACGCCAACTCACCTTTCCCCATAAGCAAGCATAAGTTGGTTTTCTCAATTTGAGACCCTGTTCTGTTTTGTAATTCAGTTCATGTGTAGCCAAGTTTACATTCCGTGTATTAGTGATATCTTATGATGTTTCTTTTTCTGTGTGACTTATTTCTCGTAGAATCATCGTACCTGAATCCACTCATTATGCCGCTACGGGCCTGATGACGTAGATTTCATTGCTGAGTGATATTCCATTGTACGTGCGTACCACAACTGCTTTATACAGTTTTTGCTTTCTCGGATATTTAACTTGTACCGTAGACGAGGTTCTTGTAAACAGAGCCGTCCCAAACTTTGGGGTGGCTGTGTTTTTGATTTTAATTTCCCTAAGCTATAGGACCATAAGTGGAAGTGCCATAGGCTGTGTTGCTTTGTTTCCTACGTGTTTCAGGAAACACCATAAACTTCTCCAGAGTGGCTGTTGGCAATTTACATCACGCCCATCAGCATAACAAGGCTCCCTGTTCTCCATGACCTGTCGTGCCTTTCTGGATTTTACACATTTTTCAGATGGCCCTTTTGACCGGGGGGCAGTGAGACTTCATTGTAGTGCACATATCCTTTAAACACTTGCTTCGTTGGCAAAAAAGTGAGTATGCGTTTTTATCTGAATATATTCAGGAAAAACCGCATACGCCCTTTATGGCCAAGTGCATCATTGTCGACATTCTGCCTCTTTTCGTATGCTTTAAGTGCAATTCCAGTCTACCCCTTGAAATCGTTTTCCTGAAATTCTGCCCCGCTTTCATGTCCTCTTTGAAGACTTACTTCAATACATTTTTGGATGATAGCTGTCATTCATAACTCTGCAGGTTTGTGAATTGCAGTGCCCCTGAGCTCCTTTCTTCAACTCTCTTTCTTGTGAGCTGGCAGCAAAACCGCAGGATTGCTTCAGGCCATAATCTGTTTCCAGGGGGGGAACGCTGAGCCTTTGCTTAATTCCTCTTCCTGGTGGGAAATGAGCGTTCCATTTGCCCGTGCAGACACCTTCAGCTAATCTCTCATTGGTTCTCCCTATTCCTGTTCATCTTGCGCAGAAATTGCAAACTGTGCCAAACAGGAGGTTAAAGGCACTGACTCTCTAAGTGGGGAGAGTGTTAGTAAAGCGTCTGAAATGATGAACCCGAGTACCAGGGGACGAAAACTGAGATGCATTTGAAAACATTTCCCGGTCACACAGTGCACTGTACTGTGGGTTTCCCATGCATGTTTTAGCTGAAGGAAGAATCCCTTAAACCTGGAGAGTTGGGACCCATGGAATGGGTACCATGCAGGATGACTTCAAAGGGTCTGCGTTTGCTCACCGAACCTCACCAATGCTATCAGCCCGAAGTGTCCAGCCTTATGTCTCACCCAGCTCTGGGTGTAGATGTGGTAAATCCAGGTTGCATCACAAGCCCTGAATGAATTATTTAATAATTGTTCTCTATTTCACTGTCATTGTGTTTTGTTTTTGAAATTCATTTTGATAATGGGATTTATCGGATGTTCACTGCTGCGTTTAGGCCGCTGTACACACGCTTGATTTCCTTATGGAGACATATAAATCCATGGGTTTTAAGATTCTTACTTGTCAGGTATCTTCCCAGGCGTTGAATATGTTGTGTTGAATCCATTTCGTTGAACAAGGAGTAGGTTTTTTCTATTATATATTTGGCTTATGGAACGGTATCTGTGCTAATTTCAATCTCTGGTTTTATGCAGCACCCCAACTCACCTTTCCCCATAAGCAAGCATAAGTTGGTTTTCTAAATTTGAGACCCTGTTCTGTTTTGTAATTCAGTTTATGTGTAGCCAAGTTTACATTCCGTGTATTAGTGATATCTTATGATGTTTCTTTTTCTTTGTGACTTTTTTCTCGTAGAATCATCGTACCTGAATCCACTCATTATGCCGATAGGGACCTGATGACGTAGATTTCATTGCTGAGTGATATTCCATTGTACGTGCGTACCACAACTTCTTTATCCATTTTTTGCTTTCTCGGATATTTAACTTGTACCGTAGACGAGGTTCTTGTAAACAGAGCCGTCCCAAACATTGGGCTGGCTGTGTGTTTTTGATTTTAATTTCCCTAAGCTATAGGACCATATTTGGAAGTGCCATAGGCTGTGTTGCTTTGTTTCCTACGTGTTTCAGGAAACACCATACACTTCTCCAGAGTGGCTGTTGGCAATTTATATCCCACCCATCAGCATAACAAGGCTCCCTGTTCTCCATGACCTGTCCTGCCTTTCTGGATTTTACACATTTTTCAGATGGCCCTTTTGACCGGGGAGCAGTGAGACTTCATTGTAGTGCAGATTTCCTTTACACGCTTGCTGGGTTGGCCAAAAAGGGCGTATGCGTTTTTTTCTGAATATATTCAGGAAAAAACGCATACGCCCTTTATGGCCAGTGCATCATTGTCGACATTCTGCCTATTTTCCTATGCTTTAAGTGCAATTCCAGTCTGCCCCCTGAAATCATTTTCCTGAAATTCTGCCCCGCTTTCCAGTCCTCTTCGAAGACTTACTTCAGTACATTTTTGTACGATAGCTGTCATTCATAACTCTGCAGGTTTGTGAATTACAGTGTCCCTGAGCTCCTTTCTTCAACTCTCTTTCTTGTGAGCTGGCCACAAAACCGCAGGATTGCTTCAGGCCCTAATCTGTTTCCGGCAGGGCAGGCTGAGCATATGGTTAATTCCACTTCCTGGTGTGAAATGAGCGTTCCATTTGCCCGTGCAGACACCTACAGCTAGTCTCTCATTGGTTCTCCCTATTCCTGTTCATCTTGCGCAGAAATTGCAAACTGTGACAAACAGGAGGTTAAAGGCACTGACTCTCCAAGTGGGGAGAGTGTTAGTAAAGCGTCTGGAATGGTGAACCCGAGTACCAGGGTTCGAAAACTGAGATGCATTTGAAAACGTTTCCCAATCACACGGTGGACCATACTCTGGGTTTCCCATGCATGTTTTAGCTGAAGGAAGAATCCCTTAAACCTGGAGAGTTTGGACCCATGGAATGGGTACCATGCAGTATGACTTCAAAGGGTCTGCGTTTACTCACCGAACCTCAACAATGCTATCAGCACGAAGTGTCCAGCCTTATGTCTCACCCAGCTCTGGATGTAGATGTGGTAAATCCAGGTTGCATCACATGCCCTGAATGAATTATTTAAGAATTGCTCTCTATTTCACTCTCATTGTGTTTTGTTTTTCTAATTCATTTTGATAATGGGATTTATTGGATTTTCTCTGCTGCCTTCATGCAGCTGTACACACGCTTGATTGTCTTAAGGAGACATATAAATCCATGGGTTTGAAGATTCTTACTAGTCAGGTGTATTCCTAGGCGTTGAATATGAGGTGTTTAGTCCATTTCGTTGAGCAAGGCGTAGGTCTTGACTATTACATATTTGGCTTATGGAAAGGTATCTGTGCTAATTTCTATCTCTGCTTTTATGCAGCACCCCAACTCACTTTTCCCCTTAAGCAAGCATAAGTTGGTTTTCTAAATTTGAGACCCTGTTCTGTTTTGTAATTCAGTTCATGTGTAGCCAAGTTTACATTCCGTGTATTAGTGATAACTTATGATGTTTCATTTTCTGTGTGACTTATTTCACTTAGAATCATCGTACCTGAATCCACTCATTATGCCGCGACGGGCCTGATGAAATAGATTTCATTGGTGAGTGATATTCATTTGTACGTACGTACCACACTTCTTTATCCATTTTTCGCTTTCTGGGATATTTAACTTGTTCCGTAGACGAGGTTCTTGTAAACAGAGCCGTCCGACACTTTGGGGTGGCTGTCTGTTTTTGATTTTAATTTCCGTGATCTATAAGACCATAAGTGGAAGTGCCGTAGTCTCCGTTGCTTTGTTTCTTAGGTGTTTCAGGAAACACCATACACTTCTCCAGAGTGGCTGTTGGCATTTACATCCCGCCCATCAGCATAACAAGGCTCCCTGTTCTCCATGGCCTGTCCTGTGTTTCTGGTTTTTACACTTTTTTCAGATGGCCCTTTTGACGAATGGGAAATGAGACTTCATTGTAGTGCGGATTTCCATTGCTCGAGTGCTTGGTTGGCCAAAAAGGGCATATGTGTTTTTTCCTGAATATATTCAGGAAAAAATGTTTACGCACTTTGGTCCAAGTGCATCACTGTCAAAGATCTGCCGCTTTTCACATGCTTTAAATGCAATTCCAATCTACCTCCTGAAATATGATTCCTGCAATTCTGCCTCGTTTTCAAGTCCTCTTTGCAGACTTACTTCCATATATTTTTGCCAATAGCTGTCATTTATAACTCTGCAGGTTTGTGAATTACAGTGCCCGTGATTTCCTTTCTTAACTCGTTTCCTTGAAAACTGGCCACAGAACCACAGGTTTGCTTCAGGCCGTAATCAGGGTCCGGCACGGCACTCTGAGACTTTGGTTCATTCCACTTCCTGGTGGGAAATTAGAGTTAAATGTGCCCCTCCAGACACCTGCCTCACTCCTAGCCCCTTGGTGATGTGTGTCCTCTGGTTTGAGGCCACATGTGCTGGGTTCCTCACCTTTGGCTGATGTGGCCCCACTGGTGTGAGGACACTCCTGCCTGGTTCCCATCCCCTTGGTGATGTGGGCCCTCCGGTGAGAGTCTGATCCTGGTTGGGTTCCTCACACTTCTGTGAGGTGGGCCCTCTTCTCTGAGGTCACTCCTGCCTGGCTGGCACACCCCGCCTTGGCGACGTCGGCCCTCTGGTGGGATTTGGTGCCTGCTGGGTGTCTCCTCCCCTCGGTAATGAGGGCCCTCTGGCGTCAGGCCCTAACTCCTGGGCTCCCAATATTTTCTGATATGCGCCCTGTGGTTCGAGTACACTCCTGCCAGGTTCCCAACCCCATGGGAATGTGGGCCTTCTGCTCTGAGGTCCCAACCGTGGGTTACTCAGTTTCATGATGAGGGCCCTCTGCTGCGAGTTCTCTCCGGCCTGGATCCCATAGCCTCGCTGCTCTTGGCCACCTGCTGGGAGGTTACAACTGCGGGATTCCTCACCTTTTTTCTTCTATGGGCCCCCTGTTTTGAGACTCCTCCTGCCTGCCTCACTCCCAGCCCCTTGGTGATGTGTGTCCTCTGGTTTGAGGCCACGTATGCTGGGTCCCTCGCCTTTCGATGATGTGGCCCCACTGATGTGAGGACACTCCTGCCTGGTTCCTATCCCCTTGATGATGTGGGCCCTCTGGTGAGAGTCTGATCCTGGCTGGGTTCCTCACCCTTCTGTGAGGGGGGCCCTCTGCTGTGAGGTCACTCCTGCCTGGCTGGCACACCCCACCTGGGCAACATCGGCCCTCTTGTGGCAGTTGGAGCCTGCTGAGAACCTCCCCTCGGTGATGGGGTCCCTCTTGCCTCAGGCCCTAACTGCTGGGTACCCACATTTTCTGATACGTGCTAAGTGGTGCGAGGACACTCCTGCGAGGTTCCCATCCCCATGGGCATGTGGGCCTTCTGATCTAAGGTCCCAACACCTGTGTTGTTCACCGTTTCATGATGTTGGCTCTCTGGTGTTAGTTCACCCAGGCCTAGATCCCATAGACTCTGTGCTCTGAGCGGCCTGCTGGGAGGTTCCTACTGCTGGATTCCTTAACTCTTTTATTCTTTGGGTCCTGTGTTTTCATGCTCCTACTTCCTGACTCACTTCCAGCCCATTTGTGATGTAGGTCCTCTGGTTTAAGGCCACATGTACCGGTTTCCTCACCTTTATTGATGTGGCCCCACTGGTGTGAGGACACTCCTGCCTGGTTCCCATCCCCTTGGTGATGGGGGCCCTCTGGTGAGAGTCTGATCCTGTCTGGATTCCTCACACTTCTGGGAGGTGGGCCCTCTGCTGTGAGGTCACTCCTGCCTGGCTGGCACACGTCACGTTGGCGATGTGGGCCCTCAGTTGGGAGTTGGTGCCTGCTGGGAGTCTCCTCCCCTCGGTAATGAGGGCCCTCTGGCGTCAGGCCCTAACTCATGGGCTCCCAAAATTTTCTGATGTGCGCCCTGTCGTGCGAGTACACTCCAGCCAGGGTCCCATCCCCATGGGTATGTGGGCTTTCTGCTCTGTGGTCCCAACGGCTGGGTTGCTCACAGTGTCAGAATGTGGGCCCTCTGCTGTGAGTTCACTCCGGCATGGATCCCATAGCCTCGGTGCTCTGGGCCACCTGCTTGGAGCTTCCAACTGCGGGGTTCCTCACCTTTTTTATTCTATGGGCGCTCTGTTGTGAGTTTCCTCCTGCATGCCTCACTCCCAGCCCTTTCGTGATGTGTGTCCCCTTGTTTGAGGCCACATGTGCTGTGTTCCTCACCTTTCGCTGATGTGGCCCCACTGGTGTGAGGACACTCCTGCCTGGTTTCCATCCCATTGGTGATGTGGGCGCTCTGGTTAGAGTCTGATCCTGTTTGGGCTCCTCACACTTCTGTGAGGTGGGCCCTCTGCTGTGAGGTAACTCCTGCCTGGCTTACTCCCATTGCCTTGGTGACGTCGGCCCTCTGGTGGCATTTGGAGCCTGCTGGTAGCCTCCTCTCCTCAGTGATGAGGGCCCTCTGGCGTCAGGCCATAACTGCTGGGTTCCCACATTTTCTGATACGTGCTAAGTTGTGCGAGGACACTCCTGCGAGGTTCCTATCCCCATGGGGATGTGGGCCTTCTGCTCTGAGGTCCCACTGGCTGGGTTGCTCACAGTTTCATGATGTGGGCCCTCTGCTGTGAGTTCACTGTGGCCTGGATCCCATAGACTCCATGCTCTGGGCCACCTGCTGGGAGGTTCAAACTGCTGGATTCCTCACATTTTTTATTCTGTGGGCCCTGTGTTGTTAGGCTACTCCTGCCTGCCTCACTCGGAGCACCTTGGAAATGTGGGTCCTCTGGTTTAGGCCACATGTGCTGGGTTCCTCACCTTTCGCTGATGTGGCCCCACTGGTGTGAGGACACTCCAGCCTTGTTCCGATCCCCTTGGTGATGTGGGCCCTCTGGTGAGAGTCTTATCCTGGCTGGGTTCCTCACCCTTCTGTGAGGTAGGCCCTCTGCTGTGAGGTCACTCCTGCCTGGCTGGCCCAGGTCACCTTGGCGACGTGGGCCCTCAGTTGGGAGTTGGTGCCTGCTGGGAGTCTCCTCCCCTCGGTAATGAGGGCCCTCTGGCGTCAGACCCTAACTCCTGGGCTCCCAAAATTTTCTGTTGTGCGCCCTGTGGTGCTAGTACACTCCTGCCAGGTTCCCAACCCCATGGGAATGTGGGCCTTCTGCTCTGAGGTCCCAACCGTGGGTTGCTCAGTTTCTTGATGAGGGCCCTCTGGTGTGAGTTCACTCCAGCATGGATCCCATAGCCTCGCTGCTCCTGGCCACCTGCGGGGAAGTTCCAACTGCAGGATTCCTCACCTTTTTCCTTCTATGGGCCCTCTGTTTTGAGACTCCTCCTGCCTGCCTCACTCCCAGCCCCTTGGTGATGTGTGTCCTCTGGTTTGAGGCCACGTGTGCTGGGTCCCTCACCTTTCGATGATGTGGCCCCACTGGTGTGAGGACACTCCTGCCTGGTTCCTATCCCCTTGGTGATGTGGGCCCTCTGGTGAGAGTCTGATCCTGGCTGGGTTCCTCACACTTCTGTGAGGTGGGCCCTCTGCTGTGAGGTCACTCCTGCCTGGCTGGCACACCCCGCCTTGGCAATGTCGGCCCTCTTGTGGCAGTTGGAGCCTACTGGGAGCCTCCTCCCCTCGGTGATGAGGGCCCTCTGGCGTCAGGCCCTAACTGCTGGGTACCCACATTTTCTGATACGTGCTAAGTTGTGCGAGGACACTCGTGCCATGTTCCCAACCCCATGGTGATGTGGGCCTTCTGCTCTGAGGTCCAAACGGCTGGGTTGCTCACAGTTTCATGATGTGGGCCCTCTGCTGTGAGTTCACTGTGGCCTGGATCGCATAGACTCGGTGCTCTGGGCCACCCACTGGGAGGTTCCCACTGCAGGATTCCTCAGCTTTTTTATTCTATTCACCCTGTGTTGTGAGGCTACTCATGCCTGCCTCACTCCGAACCCCTTGGAGATCTGGGTCCGCTGGTTTAGGCCACAAGTGCTGGGTTCCTCACCTTTCTATGATGTGGTCACCCTGGTGTGAAGACAGTCCTGCCTGGTTCTGATGCCCTTGGTGATGTGGGCCCTCTGGTGAGAGTCTAATCCTGGCTGGGTTCCTCACCATTCTGTGAGGTAGGCCCTCAGCTGTGAGGTCACTCCTGCCTGGCTGTTGCACGTCACCTTGGCGACATGGTCCCTCCATAGGGAATTGGTGCCTGCTTGGGGTCTCCTCCCCTTGGCAATGAGGGCCCTCTGGCATCAGGCCCTAATTTCTGGGTTCCCAAAATTCTCTGATGTGCGCCCTGTGGTGCGAGTACACTTCTGCCAAGTTCCCAACCACATGGGAATGTGGGCCTTCTGCTCTAAAGTCCCAACGGCTGGGTTGCTCACAGTTTCATGATGAGGGCCCTCTGTTTTGAGTTCAGTCAGGCCTGGATCCCATAGCCTCGCTGCTCCTGGCCGCCTGCTGGGAGGTTCCAACTGCGGGATTCCTCACCTTTTTTACGCAATGGGCCCTCTGTTTTGAGGCTCCTCCTGCCTGCCTCACTCCCAGCCCCTTGGTGATGTGTGTCCTGTAGTTTGAGGCCACGTGTGCTGGGTCCGCACATTTCGGTGATGTGGCCCCACTGGTGTGAGGACACTCCTGCCTGGTTTCCATTCCCTTGGTGATGTGGGCCCTCTGGTGAGAGTCTGATCCTCTTTGGGTTCCTCACACTTTTGTGTGGTTGGCCCTCTGCTCTGAGGTCACTCCTGCCTGGCTGGCACACCCCGCATTGGCGACGTCGGCCCTCTGGTAGCAGTTGGAGCTTGCTGGGAGCCTCCTCTCCTCAGTGATGAGGGCCCTCTGGCGTCCGGCCCTAACTGCTGGGCTCCCCACATTTTCTGTTGTGTGCCCACTGGTGCGATGACACTCCTGCTTGGTTCCCTTCCCCATGGGGATGTGGGCCTTGTGCTCTGAGGTCACAACGGCTGGGTTGCTTACAGTATCACGATGAGGGCCCTCTGTTGTGAGTTCATCACTGCCTGGATCCCATAGCCTCGGTGCTCTGGGCCGCCTGCTGGGATGTTCCAACTGCTGGATTCCTCACCTTTTTATACAATGGGCCATGTGTTTTGAGGTTAATCCTGCCTGCCTCGCTCTGAGACCCATGGTGATGTGGGTCTTCTGGTTTGAGGCCACATGTGCTGGGTACCTCAACTTTCGATGATGTGGCCCCACGGGTGTGAGGACACTCGTGCCTGATTCCCAGCCCCTTGCTTATGTGGGCACTCTGGTGAGAGTCTGATCATGACTGGGTTCCTTACCCTTCTGTGAGGTGGGCGCTCTGATGTGAGGTCACTCCTGCCTGAATGGCTCACGTCGCCTTGGCGACGTAGGCCCTCTGTTGGCCACTGAAGCATGCTGGGAGCCTCCTACCCTCTTTAATGAGGGCCCTGGAAGAAACGCATATGCCCTTTTTGACCAAGTGCATCATTGTCGAAGTTCTGCCTCTTCTCCTATACTTTCAGAGGACTTCCCGTCTACCTCCTGAAATCGTATTCCTGGAATTCTGCCCCGCGTTCAAGTCCTCTTTGCAGCCTTACTTCAATATATTTTTGGACGATAGCTGTCATTTATAACTCTGCAGGTTTGTGAATTACAGTGCCCCTGAGCTCCATTCTTCAACTCGCTTTCTTGTGAGCTGGCCGCAAAACCGCAGGATTGCTTCAGGCCCTAATCTGGTTCCGGCACGGCATGTTGAGCCTTTGGCTAATTCCTCTTCCTGATGGGAAATGAGTGTTAAATTTGCTCGTGCAGACACCTACAGCTAATCTCTCATTGGTTCTCCCTATTCCTGTTCATCTTGCTCAGAAATTCCAAACTGTGCCAAACAGGAGGTTAAAGGCACTGACTCTCCAATTGGGGAAAGAGTTAGTAAAGTGTCTGGAATGGTAAAACCGAGTATGAGGGGAAGAAAACTGAGATGCATGTAAAAAGGTTTCCCGGTCACACGGTGGACCATATTCTGGGTTTCCCATGCGTGTTTTACCTGAAGGAAGAATCCCTTAAACCTGGAGAGGTGGGACCCATGCAATGGGTACCATGCAGTATGACTTCTAAGGGCCTGCATTTTCTCACCGAACCTCACCAATGCTATCAGCCCAAAGTGTCGAACCTTATGTCTCACTCAGCTCTAGGTGTAGATGTGGTAAATCCAGGTTGCATCACAAGCCCTGAATGAATTATTTAAGAATTGCTCTCTATTTCACTGTCATTGTGTTTGTTTTTGTAGTTTATTTTGATAATGGGATTTATCGGATTTTCTCTGCTGCCTTCATGCAGCTGTACACACACTTGATTCTCTTACGGAGACATATAAATCCATGGGTTTGAAGATTCTTACTAGTCATGTGTAATCCTAGGAGTTGAATATGGTGTGTTTAGTCCATTTCGTTGAGCAAGGTGTAGGTCTTGACTATTACATATTTGGCTTATGGAGAGGTATGTGTGCTAATTTCTATCTCTGGTTTTATGCAGCACCCCACCTCACCTTTCCCCATAAGCAAGCATAAGTTGGTGTTCTAAATTTGAGACCCTGTTCTGTTTTGTAATTCAGTTCATGTGTAGCCAAGTTTACATTCCGTGTATTAGTGATATCTTATGATGTTTCATTTTCTGTGTGACTTATTTCACTTAGAATCATCGTACCTGGATCCACTCAATATGCCGCGACGGGCCTGATGACATAGATTTCATTGGTGAGTGATATTCCATTGTACGTGCGTACCACAACTTCTTTAACCATTTTTCACATTCTGGGATATTTAACTTGTACCGTAGACGACGTTCTTGTAAACAGAGCCGTCCCAAACTTTGGGGTGGCTGTGTGTTTTTGATTTTAATTTCCCTAAGCTATAGGACCATAAGTGGAAGTGCCATAGGCTCTGTTGCTTTGTTTCCTACGTGTTTCAGGAAACCCCATACACTTCTCCAGAGTGGCTGTTTGCAATTTACATCCCCCCCATCAGCATAACAAGGCTCCCTGTTCTCCATGACCTGTCCTGCCTTTCTGGATTTTACACTTTTTCAGATGCCCCTTTTAACCGGGGGGCAGTGAGACTTCATTGTAGTGCAGATTTCATTTACCTGCTTGCTTGCTTGGCCAAAAATGGCGTATGCGTTTTTTCCTGAATATATTCAGGAAAAAACGCATACGCACTTTTTGGCCAGTGCATCATTGTCGACATTCTGCCTCTATTCCTATGCTTTAAGTGCAATTCCAGTCTACCCCCTGAAATCGTTTTCCTGAAATTTTGCCCCGCTTTCAATTCCTCTTCGAAGACTTACTTCAATACATTTTTGGACGATAGCTGTCATTCATAACTCTGCAGGTCTGTGAATTACAGTACCCCTGAGCTCGTTTCCTCAACTCGCTTTCTTGTGAGCTGGCCGCAAAACCGCAGGATTGCTGCAGGCCCTAATCTGTTTCCGTCAGGGCACGCTGAGCCTTTGGTGAATTCCTCTTCCTGGTGGGAAATGAGCGTTAAATTTGTTCGTGCAGACACCTACAGCTAATCTCTCATTGGTTCTCCCTATTCCTGTTCATCTTGCGCAGAAATTCCAAACTGTGCCAAACAGGAGGTTAAAGGCACTGACTCTCCAAGTGGGGAGAGTGTTAGTAAAGCGTCTGGAATGGTAAAACCGAGTACGAGGGGACGAAAACTGAGATGCATTTGAAAACGTTTCCCAATCACACGGCGGACGATAGTCTGGGTTTCCCATGCATGTTTTAGCTGAAGGAAGAGTCCCTTAAACCTGGAGAGTTGGGACCCATGGAATGGGTACCATGCAGTATGACTTCAAAGGGTCTGCGTCTGCTCACCGAACCTCACCAATGCTATCAGCCCGAAGTGTCCAGCCTTATGTCTCACCCAGCTCTGGGTGTAGATGTGGTAAATCCAGGTTGCATCACAAGCCCTGAATGAATTATTTAAGAATTGCTCTCTATTTCACTGTCATTGTGTTTTTTTTTTTGAAATTTATTTTGATAATGGGATTTACCGGATTTTCACTGTTCCGTTTAGGCTGCTGTACACACGCTTGTTTTCCTTATGGAGACATATAAATCCATGGTTTTTAAGATTCTTACTTGTCAGGTATCTTGCAAGGCGTTGAATATGGGCTGTTGAGTCCATTTCGTTGAGCAAGTAGTAGGTCTTGTCTATAATATATTTGGCTTATGGAACGGTACCTGTGCTAATTCCAATCTCTGGTTTTATGCAGCACCCCAACTCACCTTTCCCCATAAGCAAGCATAAGTTGGTTTTCTAAATTTGAGACCCTGTTCTGTTTTGTAATTCAGTTTATGTGTAGCCAAGTTTACATTCCGTGTATTACTGATATCTTATGATGTTTATTTTTCTGTGTGACTTATTTCTCCACGAATCATCGTACCTGAATCCACTCATTATACCGCTACGGGCCTGAAGACGTAGATTTAATTGCTGAATGATATTCCATTGTACGTGCGTACCAGAACTTCTTTATCCATTTTTTCCTTTCTCGGATATTTAACTTGTACCGTAGACAAGGTTCTTGTAAACAGAGCCATCCCAAACTTTGGGGTGGCTGTGTGTTTTTGATTTTAATTTCTTTAAGCTATAGGACCATAAGTGGAAGTGACATAGGCTGTGTTGCTTTGTTTCCTACGTGTTTCAGGATACACCATACATTTCTCCAGAGTGGCTGTTGGCAATTTACATCCCGCCCATCAGCATAACAAGGCTCCCTGTTCTCCAAAACCTGTCCTGCCTTTCTGGATTTTACACATTTTTCAGATGGCCCTTTTGACCGGGGGGCAGTGAGACTTCATTGTAGTGCACATTTCCTTTACACGCTTGCTTGGTTGTCGAAAAAGTGCGTATGCGTTTTTTCCTGAATATATTCAGGAAAAAACGCATACGCCCTTTTTGGCCAAGTGCATCATTGTCGACATTCTGCCTCTTTTCCTATGCTTTAAGTGCAATTCCAGTCTACCCCCTGAAATCGTTTTCCTGAAATTCTGCCCCGCTTTCAAGTCCTCTTCTAAGACTTACTTCAATACATTTGTGGACGATAGCTGTCATTCATAACTCTGCAGGTTTGTGAATTGCAGTGCCCCTGAGCTCCTTTCTTCAACTCTCTTTCTTGTGAGCTGGCCGCAAAACCGCAGGATTGCTTCAGGCCATAATCTCTTTCCGGGGGGGAACGCTGAGCCTTTGTTTAATTCCTCTTCCTGGTCGGAAATGAGCGTTCCATTTGCCCATGCAGGCACCTACAGCTAGTCTCTCATTGGTTCTCACTATTCCTGTACATCTTGCGCAGAAATTGCAAACTGTGCCAACAGGAGGTTAATGGCACTGACTCTCCAAGTGGGGAGAGTGTTAGTAAAGCGTCTGGAATGATGAACCCGAGTACCAGGGGACGAAAACTGAGATGCATTTGAAAACGTTTCCCGGTCACACAGTGTACAGTTCTGTGGGTTTCCCATGCATGTTTTAGCTGAAGGAAGAATCCCTTAAACCTGGAGAGTTGGGACCCATGGAATGGGTACCATGCAGTATGACTTCAAAGGGTCTGTGTTTGCTCACCAAACCTCACCAATGCTATCAGCCCGAAGTGTCCAGCCTTATGTCTCACCCAGCTCTGGATGTAGATGTGGTAAATCCAGGTTGCATCACATGCCCTGAATGAATTATTTAAGAATTGCTCTCTATTTCACTCTCATTGTGTTTTGTTTTTCTAATTCATTTTGATAATGGGATTTATTGGATTTTCTCTGCTGCCTTCATGCAGCTGTACACACGCTTGATTGTCTTAAGGAGACATATAAATCCATGGGTTTGAAGATTCTTACTAGTCAGGTGTATTCCTAGGCGTTGAATATGAGGTGTTTAGTCCATTTCGTTGAGCAAGGCGTAGGTCTTGACTATTACATATTTGGCTTATGGAAAGGTATCTGTGCTAATTTCTATCTCTGCTTTTATGCAGCACCCCAACTCACTTTTCCCCTTAAGCAAGCATAAGTTGGTTTTCTAAATTTGAGACCCTGTTCTGTTTTGTAATTCAGTTCATGTGTAGCCAAGTTTACATTCCGTGTATTAGTGATAACTTATGATGTTTCATTTTCTGTGTGACTTATTTCACTTAGAATCATCGTACCTGAATCCACTCATTATGCCGCGACGGGCCTGATGAAATAGATTTCATTGGTGAGTGATATTCATTTGTACGTACGTACCACACTTCTTTATCCATTTTTCGCTTTCTGGGATATTTAACTTGTTCCGTAGACGAGGTTCTTGTAAACAGAGCCGTCCGACACTTTGGGGTGGCTGTCTGTTTTTGATTTTAATTTCCGTGATCTATAAGACCATAAGTGGAAGTGCCGTAGTCTCCATTGCTTTGTTTCTTAGGTGTTTCAGGAAACACCATACACTTCTCCAGAGTGGCTGTTGGCATTTACATCCCGCCCATCAGCATAACAAGGCTCCCTGTTCTCCATGGCCTGTCCTGTGTTTCTGGTTTTTACACTTTTTTCAGATGGCCCTTTTGACGAATGGGAAATGAGACTTCATTGTAGTGCGGATTTCCATTGCTCGAGTGCTTGGTTGGCCAAAAAGGGCATATGTGTTTTTTCCTGAATATATTCAGGAAAAAATGTTTACGCACTTTGGTCCAAGTGCATCACTGTCAAAGATCTGCCGCTTTTCACATGCTTTAAATGCAATTCCAATCTACCTCCTGAAATATGATTCCTGCAATTCTGCCTCGTTTTCAAGTCCTCTTTGCAGACTTACTTCCATATATTTTTGCCAATAGCTGTCATTTATAACTCTGCAGGTTTGTGAATTACAGTGCCCGTGATTTCCTTTCTTAACTCGTTTCCTTGAAAACTGGCCACAGAACCACAGGTTTGCTTCAGGCCGTAATCAGGGTCCGGCACGGCACTCTGAGACTTTGGTTCATTCCACTTCCTGGTGGGAAATTAGAGTTAAATGTGCCCCTCCAGACACCTGCCTCACTCCTAGCCCCTTGGTGATGTGTGTCCTCTGGTTTGAGGCCACATGTGCTGGGTTCCTCACCTTTGGCTGATGTGGCCCCACTGGTGTGAGGACACTCCTGCCTGGTTCCCATCCCCTTGGTGATGTGGGCCCTCCGGTGAGAGTCTGATCCTGGTTGGGTTCCTCACACTTCTGTGAGGTGGGCCCTCTTCTCTGAGGTCACTCCTGCCTGGCTGGCACACCCCGCCTTGGCGACGTCGGCCCTCTGGTGGGATTTGGTGCCTGCTGGGTGTCTCCTCCCCTCGGTAATGAGGGCCCTCTGGCGTCAGGCCCTAACTCCTGGGCTCCCAATATTTTCTGATATGCGCCCTGTGGTTCGAGTACACTCCTGCCAGGTTCCCAACCCCATGGGAATGTGGGCCTTCTGCTCTGAGGTCCCAACCGTGGGTTACTCAGTTTCATGATGAGGGCCCTCTGCTGCGAGTTCTCTCCGGCCTGGATCCCATAGCCTCGCTGCTCTTGGCCACCTGCTGGGAGGTTACAACTGCGGGATTCCTCACCTTTTTTCTTCTATGGGCCCCCTGTTTTGAGACTCCTCCTGCCTGCCTCACTCCCAGCCCCTTGGTGATGTGTGTCCTCTGGTTTGAGGCCACGTATGCTGGGTCCCTCGCCTTTCGATGATGTGGCCCCACTGATGTGAGGACACTCCTGCCTGGTTCCTATCCCCTTGATGATGTGGGCCCTCTGGTGAGAGTCTGATCCTGGCTGGGTTCCTCACCCTTCTGTGAGGGGGGCCCTCTGCTGTGAGGTCACTCCTGCCTGGCTGGCACACCCCACCTGGGCAACATCGGCCCTCTTGTGGCAGTTGGAGCCTGCTGAGAACCTCCCCTCGGTGATGGGGTCCCTCTTGCCTCAGGCCCTAACTGCTGGGTACCCACATTTTCTGATACGTGCTAAGTGGTGCGAGGACACTCCTGCGAGGTTCCCATCCCCATGGGCATGTGGGCCTTCTGATCTAAGGTCCCAACACCTGTGTTGTTCACCGTTTCATGATGTTGGCTCTCTGGTGTTAGTTCACCCAGGCCTAGATCCCATAGACTCTGTGCTCTGAGCGGCCTGCTGGGAGGTTCCTACTGCTGGATTCCTTAACTCTTTTATTCTTTGGGTCCTGTGTTTTCATGCTCCTACTTCCTGACTCACTTCCAGCCCATTTGTGATGTAGGTCCTCTGGTTTAAGGCCACATGTACCGGTTTCCTCACCTTTATTGATGTGGCCCCACTGGTGTGAGGACACTCCTGCCTGGTTCCCATCCCCTTGGTGATGGGGGCCCTCTGGTGAGAGTCTGATCCTGTCTGGATTCCTCACACTTCTGGGAGGTGGGCCCTCTGCTGTGAGGTCACTCCTGCCTGGCTGGCACACGTCACGTTGGCGATGTGGGCCCTCAGTTGGGAGTTGGTGCCTGCTGGGAGTCTCCTCCCCTCGGTAATGAGGGCCCTCTGGCGTCAGGCCCTAACTCATGGGCTCCCAAAATTTTCTGATGTGCGCCCTGTCGTGCGAGTACACTCCAGCCAGGGTCCCATCCCCATGGGTATGTGGGCTTTCTGCTCTGTGGTCCCAACGGCTGGGTTGCTCACAGTGTCAGAATGTGGGCCCTCTGCTGTGAGTTCACTCCGGCATGGATCCCATAGCCTCGGTGCTCTGGGCCACCTGCTTGGAGCTTCCAACTGCGGGGTTCCTCACCTTTTTTATTCTATGGGCGCTCTGTTGTGAGTTTCCTCCTGCATGCCTCACTCCCAGCCCTTTCGTGATGTGTGTCCCCTTGTTTGAGGCCACATGTGCTGTGTTCCTCACCTTTCGCTGATGTGGCCCCACTGGTGTGAGGACACTCCTGCCTGGTTTCCATCCCATTGGTGATGTGGGCGCTCTGGTTAGAGTCTGATCCTGTTTGGGCTCCTCACACTTCTGTGAGGTGGGCCCTCTGCTGTGAGGTAACTCCTGCCTGGCTTACTCCCATTGCCTTGGTGACGTCGGCCCTCTGGTGGCATTTGGAGCCTGCTGGTAGCCTCCTCTCCTCAGTGATGAGGGCCCTCTGGCGTCAGGCCATAACTGCTGGGTTCCCACATTTTCTGATACGTGCTAAGTTGTGCGAGGACACTCCTGCGAGGTTCCCATCCCCATGGGGATGTGGGCCTTCTGCTCTGAGGTCCCACTGGCTGGGTTGCTCACAGTTTCATGATGTGGGCCCTCTGCTGTGAGTTCACTGTGGCCTGGATCCCATAGACTCCATGCTCTGGGCCACCTGCTGGGAGGTTCAAACTGCTGGATTCCTCACATTTTTTATTCTGTGGGCCCTGTGTTGTTAGGCTACTCCTGCCTGCCTCACTCGGAGCACCTTGGAAATGTGGGTCCTCTGGTTTAGGCCACATGTGCTGGGTTCCTCACCTTTCGCTGATGTGGCCCCACTGGTGTGAGGACACTCCAGCCTTGTTCCGATCCCCTTGGTGATGTGGGCCCTCTGGTGAGAGTCTTATCCTGGCTGGGTTCCTCACCCTTCTGTGAGGTAGGCCCTCTGCTGTGAGGTCACTCCTGCCTGGCTGGCCCAGGTCACCTTGGCGACGTGGGCCCTCAGTTGGGAGTTGGTGCCTGCTGGGAGTCTCCTCCCCTCGGTAATGAGGGCCCTCTGGCGTCAGACCCTAACTCCTGGGCTCCCAAAATTTTCTGTTGTGCGCCCTGTGGTGCTAGTACACTCCTGCCAGGTTCCCAACCCCATGGGAATGTGGGCCTTCTGCTCTGAGGTCCCAACCGTGGGTTGCTCAGTTTCTTGATGAGGGCCCTCTGGTGTGAGTTCACTCCAGCATGGATCCCATAGCCTCGCTGCTCCTGGCCACCTGCGGGGAAGTTCCAACTGCAGGATTCCTCACCTTTTTCCTTCTATGGGCCCTCTGTTTTGAGACTCCTCCTGCCTGCCTCACTCCCAGCCCCTTGGTGATGTGTGTCCTCTGGTTTGAGGCCACGTGTGCTGGGTCCCTCACCTTTCGATGATGTGGCCCCACTGGTGTGAGGACACTCCTGCCTGGTTCCTATCCCCTTGGTGATGTGGGCCCTCTGGTGAGAGTCTGATCCTGGCTGGGTTCCTCACACTTCTGTGAGGTGGGCCCTCTGCTGTGAGGTCACTCCTGCCTGGCTGGCACACCCCGCCTTGGCAATGTCGGCCCTCTTGTGGCAGTTGGAGCCTACTGGGAGCCTCCTCCCCTCGGTGATGAGGGCCCTCTGGCGTCAGGCCCTAACTGCTGGGTACCCACATTTTCTGATACGTGCTAAGTTGTGCGAGGACACTCGTGCCATGTTCCCAACCCCATGGTGATGTGGGCCTTCTGCTCTGAGGTCCAAACGGCTGGGTTGCTCACAGTTTCATGATGTGGGCCCTCTGCTGTGAGTTCACTGTGGCCTGGATCGCATAGACTCGGTGCTCTGGGCCACCCACTGGGAGGTTCCCACTGCAGGATTCCTCAGCTTTTTTATTCTATTCACCCTGTGTTGTGAGGCTACTCATGCCTGCCTCACTCCGAACCCCTTGGAGATCTGGGTCCGCTGGTTTAGGCCACATGTGCTGGGTTCCTCACCTTTCTATGATGTGGTCACCCTGGTGTGAAGACAGTCCTGCCTGGTTCTGATGCCCTTGGTGATGTGGGCCCTCTGGTGAGAGTCTAATCCTGGCTGGGTTCCTCACCATTCTGTGAGGTAGGCCCTCAGCTGTGAGGTCACTCCTGCCTGGCTGTTGCACGTCACCTTGGCGACATGGTCCCTCCATAGGGAATTGGTGCCTGCTTGGGGTCTCCTCCCCTTGGTAATGAGGGCCCTCTGGCATCAGGCCCTAATTTCTGGGTTCCCAAAATTCTCTGATGTGCGCCCTGTGGTGCGAGTACACTTCTGCCAAGTTCCCAACCACATGGGAATGTGGGCCTTCTGCTCTAAAGTCCCAACGGCTGGGTTGCTCACAGTTTCATGATGAGGGCCCTCTGTTTTGAGTTCAGTCAGGCCTGGATCCCATAGCCTCGCTGCTCCTGGCCGCCTGCTGGGAGGTTCCAACTGCGGGATTCCTCACCTTTTTTACGCAATGGGCCCTCTGTTTTGAGGCTCCTCCTGCCTGCCTCACTCCCAGCCCCTTGGTGATGTGTGTCCTGTAGTTTGAGGCCACGTGTGCTGGGTCCGCACATTTCGGTGATGTGGCCCCACTGGTGTGAGGACACTCCTGCCTGGTTTCCATTCCCTTGGTGATGTGGGCCCTCTGGTGAGAGTCTGATCCTCTTTGGGTTCCTCACACTTTTGTGTGGTTGGCCCTCTGCTCTGAGGTCACTCCTGCCTGGCTGGCACACCCCGCATTGGCGACGTCGGCCCTCTGGTAGCAGTTGGAGCTTGCTGGGAGCCTCCTCTCCTCAGTGATGAGGGCCCTCTGGCATCCGGCCCTAACTGCTGGGCTCCCCACATTTTCTGTTGTGTGCCCACTGGTGCGATGACACTCCTGCTTGGTTCCCTTCCCCATGGGGATGTGGGCCTTGTGCTCTGAGGTCACAACGGCTGGGTTGCTTACAGTATCACGATGAGGGCCCTCTGTTGTGAGTTCATCACTGCCTGGATCCCATAGCCTCGGTGCTCTGGGCCGCCTGCTGGGATGTTCCAACTGCTGGATTCCTCACCTTTTTATACAATGGGCCATGTGTTTTGAGGTTAATCCTGCCTGCCTCGCTCTGAGACCCATGGTGATGTGGGACTTCTGGTTTGAGGCCACATGTGCTGGGTACCTCAACTTTCGATGATGTGGCCCCACGGGTGTGAGGACACTCGTGCCTGATTCCCAGCCCCTTGCTTATGTGGGCACTCTGGTGAGAGTCTGATCATGACTGGGTTCCTTACCCTTCTGTGAGGTGGGCGCTCTGATGTGAGGTCACTCCTGCCTGAATGGCTCACGTCGCCTTGGCGACGTAGGCCCTCTGTTGGCCACTGAAGCATGCTGGGAGCCTCCTACCCTCTTTAATGAGGGCCCTGGAAGAAACGCATATGCCCTTTTTGACCAAGTGCATCATTGTCGAAGTTCTGCCTCTTCTCCTATACTTTCAGAGGACTTCCCGTCTACCTCCTGAAATCGTATTCCTGGAATTCTGCCCCGCGTTCAAGTCCTCTTTGCAGCCTTACTTCAATATATTTTTGGACGATAGCTGTCATTTATAACTCTGCAGGTTTGTGAATTACAGTGCCCCTGAGCTCCATTCTTCAACTCGCTTTCTTGTGAGCTGGCCGCAAAACCGCAGGATTGCTTCAGGCCCTAATCTGGTTCCGGCACGGCATGTTGAGCCTTTGGCTAATTCCTCTTCCTGATGGGAAATGAGTGTTAAATTTGCTCGTGCAGACACCTACAGCTAATCTCTCATTGGTTCTCCCTATTCCTGTTCATCTTGCTCAGAAATTCCAAACTGTGCCAAACAGGAGGTTAAAGGCACTGACTCTCCAATTGGGGAAAGAGTTAGTAAAGTGTCTGGAATGGTAAAACCGAGTATGAGGGGAAGAAAACTGAGATGCATGTAAAAAGGTTTCCCGGTCACACGGTGGACCATATTCTGGGTTTCCCATGCGTGTTTTACCTGAAGGAAGAATCCCTTAAACCTGGAGAGGTGGGACCCATGCAATGGGTACCATGCAGTATGACTTCTAAGGGCCTGCATTTTCTCACCGAACCTCACCAATGCTATCAGCCCAAAGTGTCGAACCTTATGTCTCACTCAGCTCTAGGTGTAGATGTGGTAAATCCAGGTTGCATCACAAGCCCTGAATGAATTATTTAAGAATTGCTCTCTATTTCACTGTCATTGTGTTTGTTTTTGTAGTTTATTTTGATAATGGGATTTATCGGATTTTCTCTGCTGCCTTCATGCAGCTGTACACACACTTGATTCTCTTACGGAGACATATAAATCCATGGGTTTGAAGATTCTTACTAGTCATGTGTAATCCTAGGAGTTGAATATGGTGTGTTTAGTCCATTTCGTTGAGCAAGGTGTAGGTCTTGACTATTACATATTTGGCTTATGGAGAGGTATGTGTGCTAATTTCTATCTCTGGTTTTATGCAGCACCCCACCTCACCTTTCCCCATAAGCAAGCATAAGTTGGTGTTCTAAATTTGAGACCCTGTTCTGTTTTGTAATTCAGTTCATGTGTAGCCAAGTTTACATTCCGTGTATTAGTGATATCTTATGATGTTTCATTTTCTGTGTGACTTATTTCACTTAGAATCATCGTACCTGGATCCACTCAATATGCCGCGACGGGCCTGATGACATAGATTTCATTGGTGAGTGATATTCCATTGTACGTGCGTACCACAACTTCTTTAACCATTTTTCACATTCTGGGATATTTAACTTGTACCGTAGACGACGTTCTTGTAAACAGAGCCGTCCCAAACTTTGGGGTGGCTGTGTGTTTTTGATTTTAATTTCCCTAAGCTATAGGACCATAAGTGGAAGTGCCATAGGCTCTGTTGCTTTGTTTCCTACGTGTTTCAGGAAACCCCATACACTTCTCCAGAGTGGCTGTTTGCAATTTACATCCCCCCCATCAGCATAACAAGGCTCCCTGTTCTCCATGACCTGTCCTGCCTTTCTGGATTTTACACTTTTTCAGATGCCCCTTTTAACCGGGGGGCAGTGAGACTTCATTGTAGTGCAGATTTCATTTACCTGCTTGCTTGCTTGGCCAAAAATGGCGTATGCGTTTTTTCCTGAATATATTCAGGAAAAAACGCATACGCACTTTTTGGCCAGTGCATCATTGTCGACATTCTGCCTCTATTCCTATGCTTTAAGTGCAATTCCAGTCTACCCCCTGAAATCGTTTTCCTGAAATTTTGCCCCGCTTTCAATTCCTCTTCGAAGACTTACTTCAATACATTTTTGGACGATAGCTGTCATTCATAACTCTGCAGGTCTGTGAATTACAGTACCCCTGAGCTCGTTTCCTCAACTCGCTTTCTTGTGAGCTGGCCGCAAAACCGCAGGATTGCTGCAGGCCCTAATCTGTTTCCGTCAGGGCACGCTGAGCCTTTGGTGAATTCCTCTTCCTGGTGGGAAATGAGCGTTAAATTTGTTCGTGCAGACACCTACAGCTAATCTCTCATTGGTTCTCCCTATTCCTGTTCATCTTGCGCAGAAATTCCAAACTGTGCCAAACAGGAGGTTAAAGGCACTGACTCTCCAAGTGGGGAGAGTGTTAGTAAAGCGTCTGGAATGGTAAAACCGAGTACGAGGGGAGGAAAACTGAGATGCATTTGAAAACGTTTCCCAATCACACGGCGGACGATAGTCTGGGTTTCCCATGCATGTTTTAGCTGAAGGAAGAGTCCCTTAAACCTGGAGAGTTGGGACCCATGGAATGGGTACCATGCAGTATGACTTCAAAGGGTCTGCGTCTGCTCACCGAACCTCACCAATGCTATCAGCCCGAAGTGTCCAGCCTTATGTCTCACCCAGCTCTGGGTGTAGATGTGGTAAATCCAGGTTGCATCACAAGCCCTGAATGAATTATTTAAGAATTGCTCTCTATTTCACTGTCATTGTGTTTTTTTTTTTGAAATTTATTTTGATAATGGGATTTACCGGATTTTCACTGTTCCGTTTAGGCTGCTGTACACACGCTTGTTTTCCTTATGGAGACATATAAATCCATGGTTTTTAAGATTCTTACTTGTCAGGTATCTTGCAAGGCGTTGAATATGGGCTGTTGAGTCCATTTCGTTGAGCAAGTAGTAGGTCTTGTCTATAATATATTTGGCTTATGGAACGGTACCTGTGCTAATTCCAATCTCTGGTTTTATGCAGCACCCCAACTCACCTTTCCCCATAAGCAAGCATAAGTTGGTTTTCTAAATTTGAGACCCTGTTCTGTTTTGTAATTCAGTTTATGTGTAGCCAAGTTTACATTCCGTGTATTACTGATATCTTATGATGTTTATTTTTCTGTGTGACTTATTTCTCCACGAATCATCGTACCTGAATCCACTCATTATACCGCTACGGGCCTGAAGACGTAGATTTAATTGCTGAATGATATTCCATTGTACGTGCGTACCAGAACTTCTTTATCCATTTTTTCCTTTCTCGGATATTTAACTTGTACCGTAGACAAGGTTCTTGTAAACAGAGCCATCCCAAACTTTGGGGTGGCTGTGTGTTTTTGATTTTAATTTCTTTAAGCTATAGGACCATAAGTGGAAGTGACATAGGCTGTGTTGCTTTGTTTCCTACGTGTTTCAGGATACACCATACATTTCTCCAGAGTGGCTGTTGGCAATTTACATCCCGCCCATCAGCATAACAAGGCTCCCTGTTCTCCAAAACCTGTCCTGCCTTTCTGGATTTTACACATTTTTCAGATGGCCCTTTTGACCGGGGGGCAGTGAGACTTCATTGTAGTGCACATTTCCTTTACACGCTTGCTTGGTTGTCGAAAAAGTGCGTATGCGTTTTTTCCTGAATATATTCAGGAAAAAACGCATACGCCCTTTTTGGCCAAGTGCATCATTGTCGACATTCTGCCTCTTTTCCTATGCTTTAAGTGCAATTCCAGTCTACCCCCTGAAATCGTTTTCCTGAAATTCTGCCCCGCTTTCAAGTCCTCTTCTAAGACTTACTTCAATACATTTGTGGACGATAGCTGTCATTCATAACTCTGCAGGTTTGTGAATTGCAGTGCCCCTGAGCTCCTTTCTTCAACTCTCTTTCTTGTGAGCTGGCCGCAAAACCGCAGGATTGCTTCAGGCCATAATCTCTTTCCGGGGGGGAACGCTGAGCCTTTGTTTAATTCCTCTTCCTGGTCGGAAATGAGCGTTCCATTTGCCCATGCAGGCACCTACAGCTAGTCTCTCATTGGTTCTCACTATTCCTGTACATCTTGCGCAGAAATTGCAAACTGTGCCAACAGGAGGTTAATGGCACTGACTCTCCAAGTGGGGAGAGTGTTAGTAAAGCGTCTGGAATGATGAACCCGAGTACCAGGGGACGAAAACTGAGATGCATTTGAAAACGTTTCCCGGTCACACAGTGTACAGTTCTGTGGGTTTCCCATGCATGTTTTAGCTGAAGGAAGAATCCCTTAAACCTGGAGAGTTGGGACCCATGGAATGGGTACCATGCAGTATGACTTCAAAGGGTCTGCGTTTGCTCACCGAACCTCACCAATGCTATCAGCCCGAAGTGTCCAGCCTTATGTCTCACCCAGCTCTGGATGTAGATGTGGTAAATCCAGGTTGCATCACATGCCCTGAATGAATTATTTAAGAATTGCTCTCTATTTCACTCTCATTGTGTTTTGTTTTTCTAATTCATTTTGATAATGGGATTTATTGGATTTTCTCTGCTGCGTTCATGCAGCTGTACACACGCTTGATTGTCTTAAGGAGACATATGAATCCATGGGTTTGAAGATTCTTACTAGTCAGGTGTATTCCTAGGCGTTGAATATGAGGTGTTGAGTCCATTTCGTTGAGCAAGGCGTAGGTCTTGACTATTACATATTTGGCTTATGGAAAGGTATCTGTGCTAATTTCTATCTCTGCTTTTATGCAGCACCCCAACTCACTTTTCCCCTTAAGCAAGCATAAGTTGGTTTTCTAAATTTGAGACCCTGTTCTGTTTTGTAATTCAGTTCATGTGTAGCCAAGTTTACATTCCGTGTATTAGTGATAACTTATGATGTTTCATTTTCTGTGTGACTTATTTCACTTAGAATCATCGTACCTGAATCCACTCATTATGCCGCGACGGGCCTGATGAAATAGATTTCATTGGTGAGTGATATTCATTTGTACGTACGTACCACACTTCTTTATCCATTTTTCGCTTTCTGGGATATTTAACTTGTTCCGTAGACGAGGTTCTTGTAAACAGAGCCGTCCGACACTTTGGGGTGGCTGTCTGTTTTTGATTTTAATTTCCGTGATCTATAAGACCATAAGTGGAAGTGCCGTAGTCTCCGTTGCTTTGTTTCTTAGGTGTTTCAGGAAACACCATACACTTCTCCAGAGTGGCTGTTGGCATTTACATCCCGCCCATCAGCATAACAAGGCTCCCTGTTCTCCATGGCCTGTCCTGTGTTTCTGGTTTTTACACTTTTTTCAGATGGCCCTTTTGACGAATGGGAAATGAGACTTCATTGTAGTGCGGATTTCCATTGCTCGAGTGCTTGGTTGGCCAAAAAGGGCATATGTGTTTTTTCCTGAATATATTCAGGAAAAAATGTTTACGCACTTTGGTCCAAGTGCATCACTGTCAACGATCTGCCGCTTTTCACATGCTTTAAATGCAATTCCAATCTACCTCCTGACATATGATTCCTGCAATTCTGCCTCGTTTTCAAGTCCTCTTTGCAGACTTACTTCCATATATTTTTGCCAATAGCTGTCATTTATAACTCTGCAGGTTTGTGAATTACAGTGCCCGTGATTTCCTTTCTTAACTCGTTTCCTTGAAAACTGGCCACAGAACCGCAGGTTTGCTTCAGGCCGTAATCAGGGTCCGGCACGGCACTCTGAGACTTTGGTTCATTCCACTTCCTGGTGCGAAATTACAGTTAAATGTGCCCCTCCAGACACCTGCCTCACTCCTAGCCCCTTGGTGATGTGTGTCCTCTGGTTTGAGGCCACATGTGCTGGGTTCCTCACCTTTGGCTGATGTGGCCCCACTGGTGTGAGGACACTCCTGCCTGGTTCCCATCCCCTTGGTGATGTGGGCCCTCCGGTGAGAGTCTGATCCTGGTTGGGTTCCTCACACTTCTGTGAGGTGGGCCCTCTTCTCTGAGGTCACTCCTGCCTGGCTGGCACACCCCGCCTTGGCGACGTCGGCCCTCTGGTGGGATTTGGTGCCTGCTGGGTGTCTCCTCCCCTCGGTAATGAGGGCCCTCTGGCGTCAGGCCCTAACTCCTGGGCTCCCAATATTTTCTGATATGCGCCCTGTGGTTCGAGTACACTCCTGCCAGGTTCCCAACCCCATGGGAATGTGGGCCTTCTGCTCTGAGGTCCCAACCGTGGGTTACTCAGTTTCATGATGAGGGCCCTCTGCTGCGAGTTCTCTCCGGCCTGGATCCCATAGCCTCGCTGCTCTTGGCCACCTGCTGGGAGGTTACAACTGCGGGATTCCTCACCTTTTTTCTTCTATGGGCCCCCTGTTTTGAGACTCCTCCTGCCTGCCTCACTCCCAGCCCCTTGGTGATGTGTGTCCTCTGGTTTGAGGCCACGTATGCTGGGTCCCTCGCCTTTCGATGATGTGGCCCCACTGATGTGAGGACACTCCTGCCTGGTTCCTATCCCCTTGATGATGTGGGCCCTCTGGTGAGAGTCTGATCCTGGCTGGGTTCCTCACCCTTCTGTGAGGGGGGCCCTCTGCTGTGAGGTCACTCCTGCCTGGCTGGCACACCCCACCTGGGCAACATCGGCCCTCTTGTGGCAGTTGGAGCCTGCTGAGAACCTCCCCTCGGTGATGGGGTCCCTCTTGCCTCAGGCCCTAACTGCTGGGTACCCACATTTTCTGATACGTGCTAAGTGGTGCGAGGACACTCCTGCGAGGTTCCCATCCCCATGGGCATGTGGGCCTTCTGATCTAAGGTCCCAACACCTGTGTTGTTCACCGTTTCATGATGTTGGCTCTCTGGTGTTAGTTCACCCAGGCCTAGATCCCATAGACTCTGTGCTCTGAGCGGCCTGCTGGGAGGTTCCTACTGCTGGATTCCTTAACTCTTTTATTCTTTGGGTCCTGTGTTTTCATGCTCCTACTTCCTGACTCACTTCCAGCCCATTTGTGATGTAGGTCCTCTGGTTTAAGGCCACATGTACCGGTTTCCTCACCTTTATTGATGTGGCCCCACTGGTGTGAGGACACTCCTGCCTGGTTCCCATCCCCTTGGTGATGGGGGCCCTCTGGTGAGAGTCTGATCCTGTCTGGATTCCTCACACTTCTGGGAGGTGGGCCCTCTGCTGTGAGGTCACTCCTGCCTGGCTGGCACACGTCACGTTGGCGATGTGGGCCCTCAGTTGGGAGTTGGTGCCTGCTGGGAGTCTCCTCCCCTCGGTAATGAGGGCCCTCTGGCGTCAGGCCCTAACTCATGGGCTCCCACAATTTTCTGATGTGCGCCCTGTCGTGCAAGTACACTCCAGCCAGGGTCCCATCCCCATGGGTATGTGGGCTTTCTGCTCTGTGGTCCCAACGGCTGGGTTGCTCACAGTGTCAGAATGTGGGCCCTCTGCTGTGAGTTCACTCCGGCATGGATCCCATAGCCTCGGTGCTCTGGGCCACCTGCTTGGAGCTTCCAACTGCGGGGTTCCTCACCTTTTTTATTCTATGGGCGCTCTGTTGTGAGTTTCCTCCTGCATGCCTCACTCCCAGCCCTTTCGTGATGTGTGTCCCCTTGTTTGAGGCCACATGTGCTGTGTTCCTCACCTTTCGCTGATGTGGCCCCACAGGTGTGAGGACACTCCTGCCTGGTTTCCATCCCATTGGTGATGTGGGCGCTCTGGTTAGAGTCTGATCCTGTTTGGGCTCCTCACACTTCTGTGAGGTGGGCCCTCTGCTGTGAGGTAACTCCTGCCTGGCTTACTCCCATTGCCTTGGTGACGTCGGCCCTCTGGTGGCATTTGGAGCCTGCTGGTAGCCTCCTCTCCTCAGTGATGAGGGCCCTCTGGCGTCAGGCCATAACTGCTGGGTTCCCACATTTTCTGATACATGCTAAGTTGTGCGAGGACACTCCTGCGAGGTTCCCATCCCCATGGGGATGTGGGCCTTCTGCTCTGAGGTCCCACTGGCTGGGTTGCTCACAGTTTCATGATGTGGGCCCTCTGCTGTGAGTTCACTGTGGCCTGGATCCCATAGACTCCATGCTCTGGGCCACCTGCTAGGAGGTTCAAACTGCTGGATTCCTCACATTTTTTATTCTGTGGGCCCTGTGTTGTTAGGCTACTCCTGCCTGCCTCACTCGGAGCACCTTGGAAATGTGGGTCCTCTGGTTTAGGCCACATGTGCTGGGTTCCTCACCTTTCGCTGATGTGGCCCCACTGGTGTGAGGACACTCCTGCCTTGTTCTGATCCCCTTGGTGATGTGGGCCCTCTGGTGAGAGTCTTATCCTGGCTGGGTTCCTCACCCTTCTGTGAGGTAGGCCCTCTGCTGTGAGGTCACTCCTGCCTGGCTGGCCCAGGTCACCTTGGCGACGTGGGCCCTCAGTTGGGAGTTGGTGCCTGCTGGGAGTCTCCTCCCCTCGGTAATGAGGGCCCTCTGGCGTCAGACCCTAACTCCTGGGCTCCCAAAATTTTCTGTTGTGCGCCCTGTGGTGCTAGTACACTCCTGCCAGGTTCCCAACCCCATGGGAATGTGGGCCTTCTGCTCTGAGGTCCCAACCGTGGGTTGCTCAGTTTCTTGATGAGGGCCCTCTGGTGTGAGTTCACTCCAGCATGGATCCCATAGCCTCGCTGCTCCTGGCCACCTGCGGGGAAGTTCCAACTGCGGGATTCCTCACCTTTTTCCTTCTATGGGCCCTCTGTTTTGAGACTCCTCCTGCCTGCCTCACTCCCAGCCCCTTGGTGATGTGTGTCCTCTGGTTTGAGGCCACGTGTGCTGGGTCCCTCACCTTTCGATGATGTGGCCCCACTGGTGTGAGGACACTCCTGCCTGGTTCCTATCCCCTTGGTGATGTGGGCCCTCTGGTGAGAGTCTGATCCTGGCTGGGTTCCTCACACTTCTGTGAGGTGGGCCCTCTGCTGTGAGGTCACTCCTGCCTGGCTGGCACACCCCGCCTTGGCAATGTCGGCCCTCTTGTGGCAGTTGGAGCCTACTGGGAGCCTCCTCCCCTCGGTGATGAGGGCCCTCTGGCGTCAGGCCCTAACTGCTGGGTACCCACATTTTCTGATACGTGCTAAGTTGTGCGAGGACACTCGTGCCATGTTCCCAACCCCATGGTGATGTGGGCCTTCTGCTCTGAGGTCCAAACGGCTGGGTTGCTCACAGTTTCATGATGTGGGCCCTCTGCTGTGAGTTCACTGTGGCCTGGATCGCATAGACTCGGTGCTCTGGGCCGCCCACTGGGAGGTTCCCACTGCAGGATTCCTCAGCTTTTTTATTCTATTCACCCTGTGTTGTGAGGCTACTCATGCCTGCCTCACTCCGAACCCCTTGGAGATCTGGGTCCGCTGGTTTAGGCCACATGTGCTGGGTTCCTCACCTTTCTATG
Organism: Delphinapterus leucas; assembly: GCF_059928025.1. NCBI lineage: Eukaryota > Metazoa > Chordata > Mammalia > Artiodactyla > Monodontidae > Delphinapterus > Delphinapterus leucas. The sequence continues at coordinate 501,595 of NW_028322275.1, forward strand.
ATGTGGTCACCCTGGTGTGAAGACAGTCCTGCCTGGTTCTGATGCCCTTGGTGATGTGGGCCCTCTGGTGAGAGTCTAATCCTGGCTGGGTTCCTCACCATTCTGTGAGGTAGGCCCTCAGCTGTGAGGTCACTCCTGCCTGGCTGTTGCACGTCACCTTGGCGACATGGTCCCTCCATAGGGAATTGGTGCCTGCTTGGGGTCTCCTCCCCTTGGTAATGAGGGCCCTCTGGCATCAGGCCCTAATTTCTGGGTTCCCAAAATTCTCTGATGTGCGCCCTGTGGTGCGAGTACACTTCTGCCAAGTTCCCAACCACATGGGAATGTGGGCCTTCTGCTCTAAAGTCCCAACGGCTGGGTTGCTCACAGTTTCATGATGAGGGCCCTCTGTTTTGAGTTCAGTCAGGCCTGGATCCCATAGCCTCGCTGCTCCTGGCCGCCTGCTGGGAGGTTCCAACTGCGGGATTCCTCACCTTTTTTACGCAATGGGCCCTCTGTTTTGAGGCTCCTCCTGCCTGCCTCACTCCCAGCCCCTTGGTGATGTGTGTCCTGTAGTTTGAGGCCACGTGTGCTGGGTCCGCACATTTCGGTGATGTGGCCCCACTGGTGTGAGGACACTCCTGCCTGGTTTCCATTCCCTTGGTGATGTGGGCCCTCTGGTGAGAGTCTGATCCTCTTTGGGTTCCTCACACTTTTGTGTGGTTGGCCCTCTGCTCTGAGGTCACTCCTGCCTGGCTGGCACACCCCGCATTGGCGACGTCGGCCCTCTGGTAGCAGTTGGAGCTTGCTGGGAGCCTCCTCTCCTCAGTGATGAGGGCCCTCTGGCATCCGGCCCTAACTGCTGGGCTCCCCACATTTTCTGTTGTGTGCCCACTGGTGCGATGACACTCCTGCTTGGTTCCCTTCCCCATGGGGATGTGGGCCTTGTGCTCTGAGGTCACAACGGCTGGGTTGCTTACAGTATCACGATGAGGGCCCTCTGTTGTGAGTTCATCACTGCCTGGATCCCATAGCCTCGGTGCTCTGGGCCGCCTGCTGGGATGTTCCAACTGCTGGATTCCTCACCTTTTTATACAATGGGCCATGTGTTTTGAGGTTAATCCTGCCTGCCTCGCTCTGAGACCCATGGTGATGTGGGACTTCTGGTTTGAGGCCACATGTGCTGGGTACCTCAACTTTCGATGATGTGGCCCCACGGGTGTGAGGACACTCGTGCCTGATTCCCAGCCCCTTGCTTATGTGGGCACTCTGGTGAGAGTCTGATCATGACTGGGTTCCTTACCCTTCTGTGAGGTGGGCGCTCTGATGTGAGGTCACTCCTGCCTGGATGGCTCACGTCGCCTTGGCGACGTAGGCCCTCTGTTGGCCACTGAAGCATGCTGGGAGCCTCCTACCCTCTTTAATGAGGGCCCTGGAAGAAACGCATATGCCCTTTTTGACCAAGTGCATCATTGTCGAAGTTCTGCCTCTTCTCCTATACTTTCAGAGGACTTCCCGTCTACCTCCTGAAATCGTATTCCTGGAATTCTGCCCCGCGTTCAAGTCCTCTTTGCAGCCTTACTTCAATATATTTTTGGACGATAGCTGTCATTTATAACTCTGCAGGTTTGTGAATTACAGTGCCCCTGAGCTCCATTCTTCAACTCGCTTTCTTGTGAGCTGGCCGCAAAACCGCAGGATTGCTTCAGGCCCTAATCTGGTTCCGGCACGGCATGTTGAGCCTTTGGCTAATTCCTCTTCCTGATGGGAAATGAGCGTTAAATTTGCTCGTGCAGACACCTACAGCTAATCTCTCATTGGTTCTCCCTATTCCTGTTCATCTTGCTCAGAAATTCCAAACTGTGCCAAACAGGAGGTTAAAGGCACTGACTCTCCAATTGGGGAAAGAGTTAGTAAAGTGTCTGGAATGGTAAAACCGAGTATGAGGGGAAGAAAACTGAGATGCATGTAAAAAGGTTTCCCGGTCACACGGTGGACCATATTCTGGGTTTCCCATGCGTGTTTTACCTGAAGGAAGAATCCCTTAAACCTGGAGAGGTGGGACCCATGCAATGGGTACCATGCAGTATGACTTCAAAGGGCCTGCATTTTCTCACCGAACCTCACCAATGCTATCAGCCCAAAGTGTCGAACCTTATGTCTCACTCAGCTCTAGGTGTAGATGTGGTAAATCCAGGTTGCATCACAAGCCCTGAATGAATTATTTAAGAATTGCTCTCTATTTCACTGTCATTGTGTTTGTTTTTGTAGTTTATTTTGATAATGGGATTTATCGGATTTTCTCTGCTGCCTTCATGCAGCTGTACACACACTTGATTCTCTTACGGAGACATATAAATCCATGGGTTTGAAGATTCTTACTAGTCATGTGTAATCCTAGGAGTTGAATATGGTGTGTTTAGTCCATTTCGTTGAGCAAGGTGTAGGTCTTGACTATTACATATTTGGCTTATGGAGAGGTATGTGTGCTAATTTCTATCTCTGGTTTTATGCAGCACCCCACCTCACCTTTCCCCATAAGCAAGCATAAGTTGGTGTTCTAAATTTGAGACCCTGTTCTGTTTTGTAATTCAGTTCATGTGTAGCCAAGTTTACATTCCGTGTATTAGTGATATCTTATGATGTTTCATTTTCTGTGTGACTTATTTCACTTAGAATCATCGTACCTGGATCCACTCAATATGCCGCGACGGGCCTGATGACATAGATTTCATTGGTGAGTGATATTCCATTGTACGTGCGTACCACAACTTCTTTAACCATTTTTCACATTCTGGGATATTTAACTTGTACCGTAGACGACGTTCTTGTAAACAGAGCCGTCCCAAACTTTGGGGTGGCTGTGTGTTTTTGATTTTAATTTCCCTAAGCTATAGGACCATAAGTGGAAGTGCCATAGGCTCTGTTGCTTTGTTTCCTACGTGTTTCAGGAAACCCCATACACTTCTCCAGAGTGGCTGTTTGCAATTTACATCCCCCCCATCAGCATAACAAGGCTCCCTGTTCTCCATGACCTGTCCTGCCTTTCTGGATTTTACACTTTTTCAGATGCCCCTTTTAACCGGGGGGCAGTGAGACTTCATTGTAGTGCAGATTTCATTTACCTGCTTGCTTGCTTGGCCAAAAATGGCGTATGCGTTTTTTCCTGAATATATTCAGGAAAAAACGCATACGCACTTTTTGGCCAGTGCATCATTGTCGACATTCTGCCTCTATTCCTATGCTTTAAGTGCAATTCCAGTCTACCCCCTGAAATCGTTTTCCTGAAATTTTGCCCCGCTTTCAAGTCCTCTTCGAAGACTTACTTCAATACATTTTTGGACGATAGCTGTCATTCATAACTCTGCAGGTTTGTGAATTACAGTACCCCTGAGCTCGTTTCCTCAACTCGCTTTCTTGTGAGCTGGCCGCAAAACCGCAGGATTGCTGCAGGCCCTAATCTGTTTCCGTCAGGGCACGCTGAGCCTTTGGTGAATTCCTCTTCCTGGTGGGAAATGAGCGTTAAATTTGTTCGTGCAGACACCTACAGCTAATCTCTCATTGGTTCTCCCTATTCCTGTTCATCTTGCGCAGAAATTCCAAACTGTGCCAAACAGGAGGTTAAAGGCACTGACTCTCCAAGTGGGGAGAGTGTTAGTAAAGCGTCTGGAATGGTAAAACCGAGTACGAGGGGACGAAAACTGAGATGCATTTGAAAACGTTTCCCAATCACACGGCGGACGATAGTCTGGGTTTCCCATGCATGTTTTAGCTGAAGGAAGAGTCCCTTAAACCTGGAGAGTTGGGACCCATGGAATGGGTACCATGCAGTATGACTTCAAAGGGTCTGCGTCTGCTCACCGAACCTCACCAATGCTATCAGCCCGAAGTGTCCAGCCTTATGTCTCACCCAGCTCTGGGTGTAGATGTGGTAAATCCAGGTTGCATCACAAGCCCTGAATGAATTATTTAAGAATTGCTCTCTATTTCACTGTCATTGTGTTTTTTTTTTGAAATTTATTTTGATAATGGGATTTACCGGATTTTCACTGTTCCGTTTAGGCTGCTGTACACACGCTTGTTTTCCTTATGGAGACATATAAATCCATGGTTTTTAAGATTCTTACTTGTCAGGTATCTTGCCAGGCGTTGAATATGGGCTGTTGAGTCCATTTCGTTGAGCAAGTAGTAGGTCTTGTCTATAATATATTTGGCTTATGGAACGGTACCTGTGCTAATTCCAATCTCTGGTTTTATGCAGCACCCCAACTCACCTTTCCCCATAAGCAAGCATAAGTTGGTTTTCTGAATTTGAGACCCTGTTCTGTTTTGTAATTCAGTTTATGTGTAGCCAAGTTTACATTCCGTGTATTACTGATATCTTATGATGTTTATTTTTCTGTGTGACTTATTTCTCCACGAATCATCGTACCTGAATCCACTCATTATACCGCTACGGGCCTGAAGACGTAGATTTAATTGCTGAATGATATTCCATTGTACGTGCGTACCAGAACTTCTTTATCCATTTTTTCCTTTCTCGGATATTTAACTTGTACCGTAGACAAGGTTCTTGTAAACAGAGCCATCCCAAACTTTGGGGTGGCTGTGTGTTTTTGATTTTAATTTCTTTAAGCTATAGGACCATAAGTGGAAGTGACATAGGCTGTGTTGCTTTGTTTCCTACGTGTTTCAGGATACACCATACATTTCTCCAGAGTGGCTGTTGGCAATTTACATCCCGCCCATCAGCATAACAAGGCTCCCTGTTCTCCAAAACCTGTCCTGCCTTTCTGGATTTTACACATTTTTCAGATGGCCCTTTTGACCGGGGGGCAGTGAGACTTCATTGTAGTGCACATTTCCTTTACACGCTTGCTTGGTTGTCGAAAAAGTGCGTATGCGTTTTTTCCTGAATATATTCAGGAAAAAACGCATACGCCCTTTTTGGCCAAGTGCATCATTGTCGACATTCTGCCTCTTTTCCTATGCTTTAAGTGCAATTCCAGTCTACCCCCTGAAATCGTTTTCCTGAAATTCTGCCCCGCTTTCAAGTCCTCTTCTAAGACTTACTTCAATACATTTGTGGACGATAGCTGTCATTCATAACTCTGCAGGTTTGTGAATTGCAGTGCCCCTGAGCTCCTTTCTTCAACTCTCTTTCTTGTGAGCTGGCCGCAAAACCGCAGGATTGCTTCAGGCCATAATCTCTTTCCGGGGGGGAACGCTGAGCCTTTGTTTAATTCCTCTTCCTGGTCGGAAATGAGCGTTCCATTTGCCCATGCAGGCACCTACAGCTAGTCTCTCATTGGTTCTCACTATTCCTGTACATCTTGCGCAGAAATTGCAAACTGTGCCAACAGGAGGTTAATGGCACTGACTCTCCAAGTGGGGAGAGTGTTAGTAAAGCGTCTGGAATGATGAACCCGAGTACCAGGGGACGAAAACTGAGATGCATTTGAAAACGTTTCCCGGTCACACAGTGTACAGTTCTGTGGGTTTCCCATGCATGTTTTAGCTGAAGGAAGAATCCCTTAAACCTGGAGAGTTGGGACCCATGGAATGGGTACCATGCAGTATGACTTCAAAGGGTCTGCGTTTGCTCACCGAACCTCACCAATGCTATCAGCCCGAAGTGTCCAGCCTTATGTCTCACCCAGCTCTGGATGTAGATGTGGTAAATCCAGGTTGCATCACATGCCCTGAATGAATTATTTAAGAATTGCTCTCTATTTCACTCTCATTGTGTTTTGTTTTTCTAATTCATTTTGATAATGGGATTTATTGGATTTTCTCTGCTGCGTTCATGCAGCTGTACACACGCTTGATTGTCTTAAGGAGACATATGAATCCATGGGTTTGAAGATTCTTACTAGTCAGGTGTATTCCTAGGCGTTGAATATGAGGTGTTGAGTCCATTTCGTTGAGCAAGGCGTAGGTCTTGACTATTACATATTTGGCTTATGGAAAGGTATCTGTGCTAATTTCTATCTCTGCTTTTATGCAGCACCCCAACTCACTTTTCCCCTTAAGCAAGCATAAGTTGGTTTTCTAAATTTGAGACCCTGTTCTGTTTTGTAATTCAGTTCATGTGTAGCCAAGTTTACATTCCGTGTATTAGTGATAACTTATGATGTTTCATTTTCTGTGTGACTTATTTCACTTAGAATCATCGTACCTGAATCCACTCATTATGCCGCAACGGGCCTGATGAAATAGATTTCATTGGTGAGTGATATTCATTTGTACGTACGTACCACACTTCTTTATCAATTTTTCGCTTTCTGGGATATTTAACTTGTTCCGTAGACGAGGTTCTTGTAAACAGAGCCGTCCGACACTTTGGGGTGGCTGTCTGTTTTTGATTTTAATTTCCGTGATCTATAAGACCATAAGTGGAAGTGCCGTAGTCTCCGTTGCTTTGTTTCTTAGGTGTTTCAGGAAACACCATACACTTCTCCAGAGTGGCTGTTGGCATTTACATCCCGCCCATCAGCATAACAAGGCTCCCTGTTCTCCATGGCCTGTCCTGTGTTTCTGGTTTTTACACTTTTTTCAGATGGCCCTTTTGACGAATGGGAAATGAGACTTCATTGTAGTGCGGATTTCCATTGCTCGAGTGCTTGGTTGGCCAAAAAGGGCATATGTGTTTTTTCCTGAATATATTCAGGAAAAAATGTTTACGCACTTTGGTCCAAGTGCATCACTGTCAACGATCTGCCGCTTTTCACATGCTTTAAATGCAATTCCAATCTACCTCCTGACATATGATTCCTGCAATTCTGCCTCGTTTTCAAGTCCTCTTTGCAGACTTACTTCCATATATTTTTGCCAATAGCTGTCATTTATAACTCTGCAGGTTTGTGAATTACAGTGCCCGTGATTTCCTTTCTTAACTCGTTTCCTTGAAAACTGGCCACAGAACCGCAGGTTTGCTTCAGGCCGTAATCAGGGTCCGGCACGGCACTCTGAGACTTTGGTTCATTCCACTTCCTGGTGCGAAATTACAGTTAAATGTGCCCCTCCAGACACCTGCCTCACTCCTAGCCCCTTGGTGATGTGTGTCCTCTGGTTTGAGGCCACATGTGCTGGGTTCCTCACCTTTGGCTGATGTGGCCCCACTGGTGTGAGGACACTCCTGCCTGGTTCCCATCCCCTTGGTGATGTGGGCCCTCCGGTGAGAGTCTGATCCTGGTTGGGTTCCTCACACTTCTGTGAGGTGGGCCCTCTTCTCTGAGGTCACTCCTGCCTGGCTGGCACACCCCGCCTTGGCGACGTCGGCCCTCTGGTGGGATTTGGTGCCTGCTGGGTGTCTCCTCCCCTCGGTAATGAGGGCCCTCTGGCGTCAGGCCCTAACTCCTGGGCTCCCAATATTTTCTGATATGCGCCCTGTGGTTCGAGTACACTCCTGCCAGGTTCCCAACCCCATGGGAATGTGGGCCTTCTGCTCTGAGGTCCCAACCGTGGGTTACTCAGTTTCATGATGAGGGCCCTCTGCTGCGAGTTCTCTCCGGCCTGGATCCCATAGCCTCGCTGCTCTTGGCCACCTGCTGGGAGGTTACAACTGCGGGATTCCTCACCTTTTTTCTTCTATGGGCCCCCTGTTTTGAGACTCCTCCTGCCTGCCTCACTCCCAGCCCCTTGGTGATGTGTGTCCTCTGGTTTGAGGCCACGTATGCTGGGTCCCTCGCCTTTCGATGATGTGGCCCCACTGATGTGAGGACACTCCTGCCTGGTTCCTATCCCCTTGATGATGTGGGCCCTCTGGTGAGAGTCTGATCCTGGCTGGGTTCCTCACCCTTCTGTGAGGGGGGCCCTCTGCTGTGAGGTCACTCCTGCCTGGCTGGCACACCCCACCTGGGCAACATCGGCCCTCTTGTGGCAGTTGGAGCCTGCTGAGAACCTCCCCTCGGTGATGGGGTCCCTCTTGCCTCAGGCCCTAACTGCTGGGTACCCACATTTTCTGATACGTGCTAAGTGGTGCGAGGACACTCCTGCGAGGTTCCCATCCCCATGGGCATGTGGGCCTTCTGATCTAAGGTCCCAACACCTGTGTTGTTCACCGTTTCATGATGTTGGCTCTCTGGTGTTAGTTCACCCAGGCCTAGATCCCATAGACTCTGTGCTCTGAGCGGCCTGCTGGGAGGTTCCTACTGCTGGATTCCTTAACTCTTTTATTCTTTGGGTCCTGTGTTTTCATGCTCCTACTTCCTGACTCACTTCCAGCCCATTTGTGATGTAGGTCCTCTGGTTTAAGGCCACATGTACCGGTTTCCTCACCTTTATTGATGTGGCCCCACTGGTGTGAGGACACTCCTGCCTGGTTCCCATCCCCTTGGTGATGGGGGCCCTCTGGTGAGAGTCTGATCCTGTCTGGATTCCTCACACTTCTGGGAGGTGGGCCCTCTGCTGTGAGGTCACTCCTGCCTGGCTGGCACACGTCACGTTGGCGATGTGGGCCCTCAGTTGGGAGTTGGTGCCTGCTGGGAGTCTCCTCCCCTCGGTAATGAGGGCCCTCTGGCGTCAGGCCCTAACTCATGGGCTCCCACAATTTTCTGATGTGCGCCCTGTCGTGCGAGTACACTCCAGCCAGGGTCCCATCCCCATGGGTATGTGGGCTTTCTGCTCTGTGGTCCCAACGGCTGGGTTGCTCACAGTGTCAGAATGTGGGCCCTCTGCTGTGAGTTCACTCCGGCATGGATCCCATAGCCTCGGTGCTCTGGGCCACCTGCTTGGAGCTTCCAACTGCGGGGTTCCTCACCTTTTTTATTCTATGGGCGCTCTGTTGTGAGTTTCCTCCTGCATGCCTCACTCCCAGCCCTTTCGTGATGTGTGTCCCCTTGTTTGAGGCCACATGTGCTGTGTTCCTCACCTTTCGCTGATGTGGCCCCACAGGTGTGAGGACACTCCTGCCTGGTTTCCATCCCATTGGTGATGTGGGCGCTCTGGTTAGAGTCTGATCCTGTTTGGGCTCCTCACACTTCTGTGAGGTGGGCCCTCTGCTGTGAGGTAACTCCTGCCTGGCTTACTCCCATTGCCTTGGTGACGTCGGCCCTCTGGTGGCATTTGGAGCCTGCTGGTAGCCTCCTCTCCTCAGTGATGAGGGCCCTCTGGCGTCAGGCCATAACTGCTGGGTTCCCACATTTTCTGATACATGCTAAGTTGTGCGAGGACACTCCTGCGAGGTTCCCATCCCCATGGGGATGTGGGCCTTCTGCTCTGAGGTCCCACTGGCTGGGTTGCTCACAGTTTCATGATGTGGGCCCTCTGCTGTGAGTTCACTGTGGCCTGGATCCCATAGACTCCATGCTCTGGGCCACCTGCTAGGAGGTTCAAACTGCTGGATTCCTCACATTTTTTATTCTGTGGGCCCTGTGTTGTTAGGCTACTCCTGCCTGCCTCACTTGGAGCACCTTGGAAATGTGGGTCCTCTGGTTTAGGCCACATGTGCTGGGTTCCTCACCTTTCGCTGATGTGGCCCCACTGGTGTGAGGACACTCCTGCCTTGTTCTGATCCCCTTGGTGATGTGGGCCCTCTGGTGAGAGTCTTATCCTGGCTGGGTTCCTCACCCTTCTGTGAGGTAGGCCCTCTGCTGTGAGGTCACTCCTGCCTGGCTGGCCCAGGTCACCTTGGCGACGTGGGCCCTCAGTTGGGAGTTGGTGCCTGCTGGGAGTCTCCTCCCCTCGGTAATGAGGGCCCTCTGGCGTCAGACCCTAACTCCTGGGCTCCCAAAATTTTCTGTTGTGCGCCCTGTGGTGCTAGTACACTCCTGCCAGGTTCCCAACCCCATGGGAATGTGGGCCTTCTGCTCTGAGGTCCCAACCGTGGGTTGCTCAGTTTCTTGATGAGGGCCCTCTGGTGTGAGTTCACTCCAGCATGGATCCCATAGCCTCGCTGCTCCTGGCCACCTGCGGGGAAGTTCCAACTGCGGGATTCCTCACCTTTTTCCTTCTATGGGCCCTCTGTTTTGAGACTCCTCCTGCCTGCCTCACTCCCAGCCCCTTGGTGATGTGTGTCCTCTGGTTTGAGGCCACGTGTGCTGGGTCCCTCACCTTTCGATGATGTGGCCCCACTGGTGTGAGGACACTCCTGCCTGGTTCCTATCCCCTTGGTGATGTGGGCCCTCTGGTGAGAGTCTGATCCTGGCTGGGTTCCTCACACTTCTGTGAGGTGGGCCCTCTGCTGTGAGGTCACTCCTGCCTGGCTGGCACACCCCGCCTTGGCAATGTCGGCCCTCTTGTGGCAGTTGGAGCCTACTGGGAGCCTCCTCCCCTCGGTGATGAGGGCCCTCTGGCGTCAGGCCCTAACTGCTGGGTACCCACATTTTCTGATACGTGCTAAGTTGTGCGAGGACACTCGTGCCATGTTCCCAACCCCATGGTGATGTGGGCCTTCTGCTCTGAGGTCCAAACGGCTGGGTTGCTCACAGTTTCATGATGTGGGCCCTCTGCTGTGAGTTCACTGTGGCCTGGATCGCATAGACTCGGTGCTCTGGGCCGCCCACTGGGAGGTTCCCACTGCAGGATTCCTCAGCTTTTTTATTCTATTCACCCTGTGTTGTGAGGCTACTCATGCCTGCCTCACTCCGAACCCCTTGGAGATCTGGGTCCGCTGGTTTAGGCCACATGTGCTGGGTTCCTCACCTTTCTATGATGTGGTCACCCTGGTGTGAAGACAGTCCTGCCTGGTTCTGATGCCCTTGGTGATGTGGGCCCTCTGGTGAGAGTCTAATCCTGGCTGGGTTCCTCACCATTCTGTGAGGTAGGCCCTCAGCTGTGAGGTCACTCCTGCCTGGCTGTTGCACGTCACCTTGGCGACATGGTCCCTCCATAGGGAATTGGTGCCTGCTTGGGGTCTCCTCCCCTTGGTAATGAGGGCCCTCTGGCATCAGGCCCTAATTTCTGGGTTCCCAAAATTCTCTGATGTGCGCCCTGTGGTGCGAGTACACTTCTGCCAAGTTCCCAACCACATGGGAATGTGGGCCTTCTGCTCTAAAGTCCCAACGGCTGGGTTGCTCACAGTTTCATGATGAGGGCCCTCTGTTTTGAGTTCAGTCAGGCCTGGATCCCATAGCCTCGCTGCTCCTGGCCGCCTGCTGGGGGGTTCCAACTGCGGGATTCCTCACCTTTTTTACGCAATGGGCCCTCTGTTTTGAGGCTCCTCCTGCCTGCCTCACTCCCAGCCCCTTGGTGATGTGTGTCCTGTAGTTTGAGGCCACGTGTGCTGGGTCCGCACATTTCGGTGATGTGGCCCCACTGGTGTGAGGACACTCCTGCCTGGTTTCCATTCCCTTGGTGATGTGGGCCCTCTGGTGAGAGTCTGATCCTCTTTGGGTTCCTCACACTTTTGTGTGGTTGGCCCTCTGCTCTGAGGTCACTCCTGCCTGGCTGGCACACCCCGCATTGGCGACGTCGGCCCTCTGGTAGCAGTTGGAGCTTGCTGGGAGCCTCCTCTCCTCAGTGATGAGGGCCCTCTGGCATCCGGCCCTAACTGCTGGGCTCCCCACATTTTCTGTTGTGTGCCCACTGGTGCGATGACACTCCTGCTTGGTTCCCTTCCCCATGGGGATGTGGGCCTTGTGTTCTGAGGTCACAACGGCTGGGTTGCTTACAGTATCACGATGAGGGCCCTCTGTTGTGAGTTCATCACTGCCTGGATCCCATAGCCTCGGTGCTCTGGGCCGCCTGCTGGGATGTTCCAACTGCTGGATTCCTCACCTTTTTATACAATGGGCCATGTGTTTTGAGGTTAATCCTGCCTGCCTCGCTCTGAGACCCATGGTGATGTGGGACTTCTGGTTTGAGGCCACATGTGCTGGGTACCTCAACTTTCGATGATGTGGCCCCACGGGTGTGAGGACACTCGTGCCTGATTCCCAGCCCCTTGCTTATGTGGGCACTCTGGTGAGAGTCTGATCATGACTGGGTTCCTTACCCTTCTGTGAGGTGGGCGCTCTGATGTGAGGTCACTCCTGCCTGGATGGCTCACGTCGCCTTGGCGACGTAGGCCCTCTGTTGGCCACTGAAGCATGCTGGGAGCCTCCTACCCTCTTTAATGAGGGCCCTGGAAGAAACGCATATGCCCTTTTTGACCAAGTGCATCATTGTCGAAGTTCTGCCTCTTCTCCTATACTTTCAGAGGACTTCCCGTCTACCTCCTGAAATCGTATTCCTGGAATTCTGCCCCGCGTTCAAGTCCTCTTTGCAGCCTTACTTCAATATATTTTTGGACGATAGCTGTCATTTATAACTCTGCAGGTTTGTGAATTACAGTGCCCCTGAGCTCCATTCTTCAACTCGCTTTCTTGTGAGCTGGCCGCAAAACCGCAGGATTGCTTCAGGCCCTAATCTGGTTCCGGCACGGCATGTTGAGCCTTTGGCTAATTCCTCTTCCTGATGGGAAATGAGCGTTAAATTTGCTCGTGCAGACACCTACAGCTAATCTCTCATTGGTTCTCCCTATTCCTGTTCATCTTGCTCAGAAATTCCAAACTGTGCCAAACAGGAGGTTAAAGGCACTGACTCTCCAATTGGGGAAAGAGTTAGTAAAGTGTCTGGAATGGTAAAACCGAGTATGAGGGGAAGAAAACTGAGATGCATGTAAAAAGGTTTCCCGGTCACACGGTGGACCATATTCTGGGTTTCCCATGCGTGTTTTACCTGAAGGAAGAATCCCTTAAACCTGGAGAGGTGGGACCCATGCAATGGGTACCATGCAGTATGACTTCTAAGGGCCTGCATTTTCTCACCGAACCTCACCAATGCTATCAGCCCAAAGTGTCGAACCTTATGTCTCACTCAGCTCTAGGTGTAGATGTGGTAAATCCAGGTTGCATCACAAGCCCTGAATGAATTATTTAAGAATTGCTCTCTATTTCACTGTCATTGTGTTTGTTTTTGTAGTTTATTTTGATAATGGGATTTATCGGATTTTCTCTGCTGCCTTCATGCAGCTGTACACACACTTGATTCTCTTACGGAGACATATAAATCCATGGGTTTGAAGATTCTTACTAGTCATGTGTAATCCTAGGAGTTGAATATGGTGTGTTTAGTCCATTTCGTTGAGCAAGGTGTAGGTCTTGACTATTACATATTTGGCTTATGGAAAGGTATGTGTGCTAATTTCTATCTCTGGTTTTATGCAGCACCCCACCTCACCTTTCCCCATAAGCAAGCATAAGTTGGTGTTCTAAATTTGAGACCCTGTTCTGTTTTGTAATTCAGTTCATGTGTAGCCAAGTTTACATTCCGTGTATTAGTGATATCTTATGATGTTTCATTTTCTGTGTGACTTATTTCACTTAGAATCATCGTACCTGGATCCACTCAATATGCCGCGACGGGCCTGATGACATAGATTTCATTGGTGAGTGATATTCCATTGTACGTGCGTACCACAACTTCTTTAACCATTTTTCACATTCTGGGATATTTAACTTGTACCGTAGACGACGTTCTTGTAAACAGAGCCGTCCCAAACTTTGGGGTGGCTGTGTGTTTTTGATTTTAATTTCCCTAAGCTATAGGACCATAAGTGGAAGTGCCATAGGCTCTGTTGCTTTGTTTCCTACGTGTTTCAGGAAACCCCATACACTTCTCCAGAGTGGCTGTTTGCAATTTACATCCCCCCCATCAGCATAACAAGGCTCCCTGTTCTCCATGACCTGTCCTGCCTTTCTGGATTTTACACTTTTTCAGATGTCCCTTTTAACCGGGGGGCAGTGAGACTTCATTGTAGTGCAGATTTCATTTACCTGCTTGCTTGCTTGGCCAAAAATGGCGTATGCGTTTTTTCCTGAATATATTCAGGAAAAAACGCATACGCACTTTTTGGCCAGTGCATCATTGTCGACATTCTGCCTCTATTCCTATGCTTTAAGTGCAATTCCAGTCTACCCCCTGAAATCGTTTTCCTGAAATTTTGCCCCGCTTTCAAGTCCTCTTCGAAGACTTACTTCAATACATTTTTGGACGATAGCTGTCATTCATAACTCTGCAGGTTTGTGAATTACAGTACCCCTGAGCTCGTTTCCTGAACTCGCTTTCTTGTGAGCTGGCCGCAAAACCGCAGGATTGCTGCAGGCCCTAATCTGTTTCCGTCAGGGCACGCTGAGCCTTTGGTGAATTCCTCTTCCTGGTGGGAAATGAGCATTAAATTTGTTCGTGCAGACACCTACAGCTAGTCTCTCATTGGTTCTCCCTATTCCTGTTCATCTTGCGCAGAAATTCCAAACAATGCCAAACAGGAGGTTAAAGGCACTGACTCTCCAAGTGGGGAGAGTGTTAGTAAAGCGTCTGGAATGGTAAAACCGAGTACGAGGGGACGAAAACTGAGATGCATTTGAAAACGTTTCCCAATCACACGGCGGACGATAGTCTGCGTTTCCCATGCATGTTTTAGCTGAAGGAAGAATCCCTTAAACCTTGAGAGTTGGGACTCATGGAATGGGTACCATGCAGTATGACTTCAAAGGGTCTGCGTTTGCTCACCGAACCTCACCAATGCTATCAGCCCGAAGTGTCCAGCCTTATGTCTCACCCAGCTCTGGGTGTAGAACTGGTAAATCCAGGTTGCATCACAAGCCCTGAATGAATTATTTAAGAATTGCTCTCTATTTCACTGTCATTGTGTTTTGTTTTTGAAATTTATTTTGATAATGGGATTTATCGGATTTTCACTGCTGCATTTAGGTCGCTGAAAACGATCTTGATTTCCTTATGGAGACATATAAATCCATGGGTTTTAAGATTCTTACTTCTCAGGTATCTTCCCAGGCGTTGAATATGGGGTGTTGAGTCCATTTCGTTGAGCAAGGAGTAGGTCTTGTCTATTATATATTTGGCTTATGGAACGGTATCTGTGCTAATTTCAATCTCTGGTTTTATGCAGCACCCCAACTCACCTTTCCCCTTAAGCAAGCATAAGTTGGTTTTCTCAATTTGAGACCCTGCTCTGTTTTGTAATTCAGTTCATGGGTAGCCAAGTTTACATTCCGTGTATTAGGGATATCTAATGATGTTTCTTTTTCTGTGTGACTTATTTCTCGTAGAATCATGGTACCTGAATCCACTCATTATGCCGCTAGGGTCCTGATGACGTAGATTTCATTGCTGAGTGATATTCCATTGTACGTGCGTACCACAACTTCTTTATCCATTTTTTGCTTTCTCGGATATTTAACTTGTACCGTAGACGAGGTTCTTGTAAACAGTGCCGTCCCAAACTTTGGGGTGGCTCAGTCTTTTTGATTTTAATTTCCCTAAGCTATAGGACCATAAGTGGAAGTACCATAGGCTGTGTTGCTTTGTTTCCTACCTGTTTCAGGAAACATCATACACTTCTCCAGAGTGGCTGTTGGCAATTTACATCCCGCCCATACGCATAACAAGGCTCCCTGTTCTCCATGACCTTTCCTGCCTTTCAGGATTTTACACTTTTTTCAGATGGCCCTTTTGACCACGGGGCAGTGAGACTTCATTGTAGTGCCGATTTCATTTACACGCTTGCTTGGTTGGTCAAAAAGTGCGTTTGCTTTTTTTCCTGAATATATTCAGGAAAAAACGCATACGCCCTTTTTGGCCAAGTGCATCATTGTTGACATTCTGCCTCTTTTCCTACGCTTTAAGTGCAATTCCAGTCTACCCCCTGAAATCGTTTTCCTGAAATTCTGCCCCGCTTTCAAGTCCTCTTCGAAGACTTACTTCAGTACATTTTGGACGATAGCTGTCATACATAACTCTGCAGGTTTGTGAATTACAGTGCCCCTGAGCTCCTTTCTGCAACTCGCTTCCATGTGAGCTGGCCGCCAAACCGCAGGATTGCTTCAGGCCCTAATCTGTTTCCGGCAGGGCACGTTGAGCCTTTGGTTAATTCCTCTTCCTGGTGGGAAATGAGCATTCCATTTGCCCGTGCAGACACCTACAGCTAGTCTCTCATTGGTTCTCCCTATTCCTGTTCATCTTGTGCAGAAATTGCAAACTGTGCCAAACAGGAGGTTAAAGGCACTGACTCTCCAAGTGGGGAGAGTGTTAGTAAAGCGTCTGGAATGGTGAACCCGAGTACCAGGGGTGAAAACTGAGATGCATTTGAAAACGTTTCCCAATCACACGGTGGTCCATATTCTGGGTTTCCCATGCATGTTTTAGCTGAAGGAAGAATCCCTTAAACCTGGAGAGTGGGGACCCATAGAATGGGTACCATGCAGTATGACTTCAAAGGGTCTGCGTTGCTCACCGAACCTCACCAATGCTATCAGCCCGAAGTGTCCGGCCTTATGTCTCACGCAGCTCTGTGTGTAGATGTGGTAAATCCAGGTTGCATCACAAGCCCTGAATGAATTATATAAGAATTGTTCTCTATTTCACTGTCATTGTGTTTTGTTTTTGAAATTTATTTTGATAATGGGATTTATCGGATTTTCATTGCTGCGTTTAGGCCACTGTACACACTCTTGATTTCCTTATGGAGACATATAAATCCATGGGTTTTAAGATTTTACTTGTCAGTTATCTTCCCAGGCGTTGAATATGGGGTGTTGAGTCCATTTCGTTGAGCAAGGAGTAGGGCTTGTCTATTATATATTTGGTTTATGGAACGGTATCTGTGCTAATTTCAATCTCTGGTTTTATGCAGCACCCCAACTCACCTTTCCCCATAAGCAAGCATCAGTTGGTTTTCTCAATTTGAGACCCTGTTCTGTTTTGTAATTCAGTTCATGTGTAGCCAAGTTTACATTCCGTGGATTAGTGATATCTTATGATGTTTCTTTTTCTGTGTGACTTATTTCTCGTAGAAACATCGTACCTGAATCCACTCATTATGCCACTACGGTGCTGATGACGTAGATTTCATTGCTGAGTGATATTCCACTGTACGTGCGTACCACGACTTCTTTATCCATTTTTTGCTTTCTCGGATATTTAACTTGTACCGTAGAGGACGTTCTTGTAAACAGTGCCGTCCCAAACTTTGGGGTGGCTCAGTCTTTTTGATTTTAATTTCCCTAAGCTATAGGACCATAAGTGGAAGTACCATAGGCTGTGTTGTTTTGTTTCCTACGTGTCTCTGGAAACACCATACACTTCTCCAGAGTGGTTGTTGGCAATTTACATCCCGCCCATCAGCATAACAAGGCTCCCTGTTCTCCATGACCTGTCCTGCCTTTCCGGATTTTACAATTTTTTCAGATGGCCCTTTTGACCGGGGGGCAGTGAGACTTCATTGTAGTGCAGATTTCCTTTACACGCTTGCTTAGTTGGCCAAAAAGGGCGTATGCGTTTTTTCCTGAATGTATTCAGGAAAAAACGCATACGCCCTTTTTGGCCAAGTGCATCATTGTCGACATTCTGCTTCTTTTCCTATGCCTTAAGTGCAATTCCAGTCTACCCCTGAAATCGTGTTCCTGAAATTCTGCCCCGCTTTCAAGTCCTCTTCGAAGACTTACTTCAATACATTTTTGGACGATAGCTGTCATTCATAACTCTGCAGGTTTCTGAATTACACTGCCCCTGAGCTCCTTTCTTCAACTCGCTTTCTTGTGAGCTGGCCGCAAAACCGCAGGATTGCTTCACGCCATAATCTCTTTATGGCATGGCACACAGAGCCTTTGGTTAATTCCTCTTCCTGTTGGGAAATGAGCGTTCCATTTGCCCGTGCAGACACCTACATCTAGTCTCTCATTGGTTCTGCCTATTCCTGTTCATCTTGCGCAGAAATTGCAAACTGTGCCAAACAGGAGGTTAAAGGCACTGACTCTCCAAGTGGGGAGAGTGTTAGTAAAGCGTCTGGAATGGTGAACCCGAGTACCAGGGGCGAAAACTGAGATGCATTTGAAAACGTTTCCCAATCACACGGTGGACCATACTCTGGGTTTCCCATGCATGTTTTAGCTGAAGGAAGAATCCCTTAAACCTGGAGAGTTGGGACTCATGGAATGGGTACCATGAAGTATGACTTCAAAGGGTCTGCGTTTGCTCACCGAACCTCACCAATGCTATCAGCCCGAAATGTACAGCCTTATGTCTCACCCAGCTCTGGGTGTAGAAGTGGTAAATCCAGGTTGCATCACAAAACCTTAATGAATTATTTAAGAATTGCTCTCTATTTCACTGTCATTGTGTTTTGTTTTTGAAATCTATATTGATAATGGGATTTATCGGATTTTCACTGCTGCATTTAGGCCGCTGTACACACTCTTGATTTCTTTATGGAGACATATAAATCCATGGGTTTTAAGGTTCTTACTTGTCAGGTATCTTCCCAGGCGTTGAATATGGGGTGTTGAGTCCATTTTGTTGAGCAAGGAGTAGGTCTTGTCTATTATATATTTGGCTTATGGAACGGTATCTGTGCTAATTTCAATCTCTGGTTTTATGCAGCACCCCAACTCACCTTTCCCCGTAAGCAAGCATAAGATGTTTTTCTCAATTTGAGACCCTGTTCTGTTTTGTAATTCAGTTCATGTTTAGCCAAGTTTACATTCCGTGTATTAGGGATATCTAATGATGTTTCTTTTTCTGTGTGACTTATTTCTCGTAGAATCATGGTACCTGAATCCACTCATTATGCCGCTAGGGACCTGATGACTTAGATTTCATTGCTGAGTGATATTCCATTGTACGTGCGTACCACAACTTCTTTATCCATTTGTTGCTTTCTTGGATATTTAACTTGTACCGTAGACGAGTTTCTTGTAAACAGAGCCGTCCGAAAATTTGCGGTGGCTGTGTGTCTTTGATTTTAATTTCCCTAAGCTATAGGACCATAAGTGGAAGTGCCATAGGCTGTGTTGCTTTGTTTCCTACCTGTTTCAGGAAACACGATACACATCTCCAGAATGGCTGTTGGCAATTTTCATCCGCCCATCAGCATAACAAGGCTCCCTGTTCTCCATGACCTGTCCTGTCTTTCTGGATTTTACACTTTTTTCAGATGGCCCTTTTGACCGGGGGGCAGTGAGACTTCATTGTAGTGCAGATTTCCTTTACACGCTTGCTTGGTTGGCCAAATAGGGCGTATGCGTTTTTTCCTGAATATATTCAGGAAAAAACGCATATGCCGTTTTTGGCCAAGTGCATCATGGTCGACATTCTGCCTCTTCTCCTATGCTTTAAGTGCAATTCCAGTCTATCCCCTGAAATCGTTTTCCTGAAATTCTGCCCCGCTTTCAATTCCTCTTTGAAGACTTACTTCAATACATTTTTGGACGATAGCTGTCATTCATAACTCTGCAGGTTTGTGAATTACAGTGCCCCTGAGCTCCTTTCTTCAACTCGCTTTCTTGTGAGCTGGCCACAAAACCGCAGGATTGCTTCAGGCCCTAATCTGTTTCCGGCAGAGCACCCTGAGCCTTTGTTTAATCCCTCTTCCTGGTGGGAAATGAGCATTCCTTTTGCCCGTGCAGAGACCTACAGCTAGTCTCTCATTGGTTCTCCCTATTCCTGTACATCTTGCGCAGAAATTGCAAACTGTGCCAAACAGGAGGTTAAAGGCACTGACTCTCCAAGTGGGGAGAGTGTTAGTAAAGCGTCTGGAATGGTGAACCCGAGTACCAGGGTTCGAAAACTGAGATGCATTTGAAAACGTTTCCCAATCACACGGTGGACCATACTCTGGGTTTCCCATGCATGTTTTAGCTGAAGGAAGAATCCCTTAAACCTGGAGAGTTTGGACCCATGGAATGGGTACCATGCAGTATGACTTCAAAGGGTCTGCGTTTGCTCACCGAACCTCAACAATGCTATCAGCCCGAAGTGTCCAGCCTTATGTCTCACCCAGCTCTGGATGTAGATGTGGTAAATCCAGGTTGCATCACATGCCCTGAATGAATTATTTAAGAATTGCTCTCTATTTCACTCTCATTGTGTTTTGTTTTTCTAATTCATTTTGATAATGGGATTTATTGGATTTTCTCTGCTGCGTTCATGCAGCTGTACACACGCTTGATTGTCTTAAGGAGACATATGAATCCATGGGTTTGAAGATTCTTACTAGTCAGGTGTATTCCTAGGCGTTGAATATGAGGTGTTGAGTCCATTTCGTTGAGCAAGGCGTAGGTCTTGACTATTACATATTTGGCTTATGGAAAGGTATCTGTGCTAATTTCTATCTCTGCTTTTATGCAGCACCCCAACTCACTTTTCCCCTTAAGCAAGCATAAGTTGGTTTTCTAAATTTGAGACCCTGTTCTGTTTTGTAATTCAGTTCATGTGTAGCCAAGTTTACATTCCGTGTATTAGTGATAACTTATGATGTTTCATTTTCTGTGTTACTTATTTCACTTAGAATCATCGTACCTGAATCCACTCATTATGCCGCGACGGGCCTGATGAAATAGATTTCATTGGTGAGTGATATTCATTTGTACGTACGTACCACACTTCTTTATCCATTTTTCGCTTTCTGGGATATTTAACTTGTTCCGTAGACGAGGTTCTTGTAAACAGAGCCGTCCGACACTTTGGGGTGGCTGTCTGTTTTTGATTTTAATTTCCGTGATCTATAAGACCATAAGTGGAAGTGCCGTAGTCTCCGTTGCTTTGTTTCTTAGGTGTTTCAGGAAACACCATACACTTCTCCAGAGTGGCTGTTGGCATTTACATCCCGCCCATCAGCATAACAAGGCTCCCTGTTCTCCATGGCCTGTCCTGTGTTTCTGGTTTTTACACTTTTTTCAGATGGCCCTTTTGACGAATGGGAAATGAGACTTCATTGTAGTGCGGATTTCCATTGCTCGAGTGCTTGGTTGGCCAAAAAGGGCATATGTGTTTTTTCCTGAATATATTCAGGAAAAAATGTTTACGCACTTTGGTCCAAGTGCATCACTGTCAAAGATCTGCCGCTTTTCACATGCTTTAAATGCAATTCCAATCTACCTCCTGAAATATGATTCCTGCAATTCTGCCTCGTTTTCAAGTCCTCTTTGCAGACTTACTTCCATATATTTTTGCCAATAGCTGTCATTTATAACTCTGCAGGTTTGTGAATTACAGTGCCCGTGATTTCCTTTCTTAACTCGTTTCCTTGAAAACTGGCCACAGAACCGCAGGTTTGCTTCAGGCCGTAATCAGGGTCCGGCACGGCACTCTGAGACTTTGGTTCATTCCACTTCCTGGTGGGAAATTAGAGTTAAATGTGCCCCTCCAGACACCTGCCTCACTCCTAGCCCCTTGGTGATGTGTGTCCTCTGGTTTGAGGCCACATGTGCTGCGTTCCTCACCTTTGGCTGATGTGGCCCCACTGGTGTGAGGACACTCCTGCCTGGTTCCCATCCCCTTGGTGATGTGGGCCCTCCGGTGAGAGTCTGATCCTGGTTGGGTTCCTCACACTTCTGTGAGGTGGGCCCTCTTCTCTGAGGTCACTCCTGCCTGGCTGGTACACCCCGCCTTGGCGACGTCGGCCCTCTGGTGGGATTTGGTGCCTGCTGGGTGTCTCCTCCCCTCGGTAATGAGGGCCCTCTGGCGTCAGGCCCTAACTCCTGGGCTCCCAATATTTTCTTTTTTTTTTTAAACATCTTTATTGGGGTATAATTGCTTTACAATTGTGTGTTAGTTTCTGCTTTATAACAAAGTGAATCAGTTATACATATACATATGTTCCCATATGTCTTCCCTCTTGCGTCTCCCTCCCTCCCACTCTCCCTATCCCACCCCTCCAGGCTGTCACAAAACACCGAGCTAATATCCCTGTGCCTTGCGGCTGCTTCCCCCTAGCTATCTACCTTACTACGTTTGTTAGTGTGTATATGTCCATGACTCTCTCTCACCCTGTCAAAGCTCACCCTTCCCCCTCCCCATATCCTCAAGTCCGTTCTCCAGTAGGTCTGCGTCTTTATTCCTGTCTTACCCCTAGGTTCTTCATGACATTTGTTTTCCCCTTAAATTCCATATATATGCGTTAGCATACGGCATTTGTCTTTTTCTTTCTGACTTACTTCACTCTGTATGACAGACTCTAGGTCTATCCACCTCATTACAAATAGCTCAATTTCGTTTCTTTTTATGGCTGAGTAATATTCCATTGTATATATGTGCCACATCTTCTTTATCCATTCATCCGATGATGGGCGCTTAGGTTGTTTCCATCTCCGGGCTATTGTAAATAGAGCTGCAATGAACATTTTGGTACATGACTCTTTTTGAATTTTGGTTTTCTCAGGGTATATGCCCAGTAGTGGGATTGCTGGGTCATATGGTAATTCTATTTGTAGTTTTTTAAGGAACCTCCATACTGTTCTCCATAGTGGCTGAACCAATTCACATTCCCACCAGCAGTGCAAGAGTGTTCCCTTTTCTCCACACCCTCTCCAGCATTTATTGTTTCTAGATTTTTTGATGATGGCCATTCTGACTGGTGTGAGATGATATCTCATTGTAGTTTTGATTTGCATTTCTCTAATGATTAATGATGTTGAGCATTCTTTCATGTGTTTGTTGGCATTCTGTATATCTTCTTTGGAGAAATGTCTATTTAGGTCTTCTGCCCATTTTTGGATTGGGTTGTTTGTTTTTTTGTTATTGAGCTGCATGAGCTGCTTGTAAATTTTGGAGATTAAACCTTTGTCAGTTGCTTCATTTGCAAATATTTTCTCCCATTGTGAGGGTTGTCTTTTGGTCTTGATTATGGTTTCCTTTGCTGTGCAAAAGCTTTGAAGTTTCATTAGGTCCCATTTGTTTATTTTTGTTTTTATTTCCATTACTCTAGGAGGTGGGTCAGAAAGGATCTTGCTGTGATTTATGTCATAGAGTGTTCTGCCTATGTTTTCCTCTAAGAGTTTGATAGTTTCTGGCCTTACATTTAGGTCTTTAATCCATTTTGAGCTTATTTTTGTGTATGGTGTTAGGGAGTGATCTAATCTCATACTTTTACATGTACCTGTCCAGTTTTCCCAGCACCATTTATTGAAGAGGCTGTCCTTTCTCCACTGTACATTCCTGCCACCTTTATCAAAGATAAGGTGTCCATATGTGCGTGGGTTTATCGCTGGGCTTTCTATCCTGTTCCATTGATCTATATTTCTGTTTTTGTGCCAGTACCATACTGTCTTGATTACTGTAGCTTTGTAGTATAGTCTGAAGTCAGGGAGCCTGATTCCTCCAGCTCCTTTTTTCGTTCTCAAGATTGCTTTGGCTATTCGGGGTCTTTTGTGTTTCCATACAAATTGTGAAATTTTTTGTTCTAGTTCTGTGAAAAATGCCAGTGGTAGTTTGATAGGGATTGCATTGAATCTGTAGATTGCTTTGGGTAGTAGAGTCATTTTCACAATGTTGATTCTTCCCATCCAAGAACATGGTATATCTCTCCATCTATTTGTATCATCTTTAATTTCTTTCATCAGTGTCTTATAATTTTCTGCATACAGGTCTTTCGTCTCCTTAGGTAGGTTTATTCCTAGATATTTTATTCTTTTTGTTGCAATGGTAAATGGGAGTGTTTTCTTGATTTCACTTTCAGATTTTTCATCATTAGTATATAGGAATGCCAGAGATTTCTGTGCATTAACTTTGTATCCTGCTACTTTACCAAATTCATTGATTAGCTCTAGTAGTTTTCTGGTAGCATCTTTAGGATTCTCTATGTATAGTATCATGTCATCTGCAAACAGTGACAGCTTTACTTCTTCTTTTCCGATTTGGATTCCTTTTATTTCCTTTTCTTCTCTGATTGCTGTGGCTAAAACTTCCAAAACTATGTTGAATAAGAGTGGTGAGAGTGGGCAACCTTGTCTTGTTCCTGATCTTAGTGGAAATGCTTTCAGTTTTTCACCATTGAGGATGATGTTTGCTGTGGGCTTGTCATATATGGCCTTTATTATGTTGAGGAAAGTTCCCTCTATGCCTACTTTCTGCAGGGTTTTTAGCATAAATGGGTGTTGAATTTTGTCAAAAGCTTTCTCTGCATCTATTGAGATGATCATATGGTTTTTCTCTTTCAATTTGTTAATATGGTTTATCACATTGATAGATTTGCGTATATTGAAGAATCCTTGCATTCCTGGAATAAACCCCACTTGATCATGGTGTATGATCCTTTTAATGTGCTGTTGGATTCTGTTTGCTAGTATTTTGTTGAGGATTTTTGCATCTATGTTCATCAGTGATATTGGCCTGTAGTTTTCTTTCTTTGTGACATCCTTGTCTGGTTTTGGTATCAAGGTGATGGTGGCCTCGTAGAAGGAATTTGGGAGTGTTCCTCCCTCTGCTATATTTTGGAAGAGTTTGAGAAGGATAGGTGTTAGCTCTTCTCTAAACGTTTGATAGAATTCACCTGTGAAGCCATCTGGTCCTGGGCTTTTGTTTGTTGGAAGATTTTTAATGACAGTTTCAATTTCAGTGCTTGTGATTGGTCTGTTCATATTTTCTATTTCTTCCTGATTCAGTCTTGGCAGGTTGTGCATTTCTAAGAATTTGTCCATTTCTTCCAGATTGTCCATTTTATTGGCATAGAGTTGCTTGTAGTAATCTCTTATGATTTTTTTTATTTCTGCAGTGTCAGTTGTTACTTCTCCTTTTTCATTTCTAATTCTATTGATTTGAGTCTTCTCCCTTTTTTTCTTGATGAGTCTGGCTAGTGGTTTATCTATTTTGTTTATCTTCTCAAAGAACCAGCTTTTAGTTTTATTGATCTTTGCTATCGTTTCCTTCATTTCTTTTCATTTATTTCTGATCTGATTTTTATGATTTCTTTCCTTCTGCTAGCTTTGGGGTTTTTTTGTTCTTCTTTCTCTAATTGCTTGAGGTGCAAGGTTAGGTTGTTTATTCGAGATGTTTCCTGCTTCTTAAGGTGGGCTTGTATTGCTATAAACTTCCCCCTTAGAACTGCTTTTGCTGCATCCCATAGGTTTTGGGTCGTTGTGTCTCCATTGTCATTTGTTTCTAGGTATTTTTTTATTTCCTCTTTGATTTCTTCAGTGATCACTTCATTATTAAGTAGTGTATTGTTTAGCTTCCATGTGTTTGTATTTTTTACAGATCTTTTCCTGTAATTGATATCTAGTCTCATGGCGTTGTGGTCAGAAAAGATACTTGATACAATTTCAATTTTCTTAAATTTACCAAGGCTTGATTTGTGACCCAAGATATGATCTATCCTGGAGAATGTTCCATGAGCACTTGAGAAAAATGTGTATTCTGTTGTTTTTGGATGGAGTGTCCTATAAATATCAATTAAGTCCATCTTGTTTAATGTATCATTTAAAGCTTGTGTTTCCTTATTTATTTTCATTTTGGATGATCTGTCCATGGGTGAAAGTGGGGTGTTAAAGTCCCCTACTATGAATGTGTTACTGTCAATCTCCCCTTTTATGGCTGTTAGTATTTGCCTTATGTATTGAGGTGCTCCTATGTTGGGTGCATAAATATTTACAATTGTTATATCTTCTTCTTGAATCGATCCCTTGATCATTATGTAGTGTCCTTCTTTGTCTCTTGTAATAGTCCTTATTTTAAAGTCTATTTTGTCTGATATGAGAATTGCTACTCCAGCTTTCTTTTGGTTTCCATTTGCATGGAATATCTTTTTCCATCCCCTTATTTTCAGTCTGTATGTGTCTCTAGGTCTGAAGTGGGTCTCTTGTAGACAGCATATATAAGGGTCTTGTTTTTGTATCCATTCAGCCAATCTGTGTCTTTTGGTGGGAGCATTTAGTCCATTTACATTTAAGGTAATTATCGATATGTATGTTCCTATTCCCATTTTCTATATTGTTTTGGGTTCGTTATTATAGGTCTTTTCCTTCTCTTGTGTTCCTTGTCTAGAGAAGTTCCTTTAGCATTTGCTGTAAAGCTGGTTTGGTGGTGCTAAACTCTCTCAGCTTTTGCTTGTCTGTAAAGGTTTTAATTTCTCCATCAAATCTGAATGAGATCCTTGCTGGGTAAAGTAGCCTTGGTTGCAGGTTTTTCTCCTTCATCACTTTCAGTATGTCCTGCCACTCCCTTCTGGCTTGTAGGGTTTCTGCTGAGAGATCAGCTGTTAACCTTATGGGGATTCCCTTGTGTGTTATTTGCTGTTTTTCCCTTGCTGCTTTTAATATGCTTTCTTTGTATTTAATTTTTGACAGTTTGATTAATATGTGTCTTGGCGTATTTCTCCTTGTATTTATCCTGTATGGGACTCTCTGTGCTTCCTGGACTTGATTAACTATTTCCTTTCCCATATTAGGGAAGTTTTCAACTATAATCTCTTCAAATATTTTCTCAGTCCCTTTCTTTTTCTCTTCTTCTTCTGGAACCCCTATAATTCGAATGTTGGTGCGTTTAATGTTGTCCCAGAGGTCTCTGAGACTGTCCTCAGTTCTTTTCATTCTTTTTTCTTTATTCTGCTCTGCAGTAGTTATTTCCACTATTTTATCTTCCAGGTCACTTATCCGTTCTTCTGCCTCAGTTATTCTGTTATTGATCCCATCTAGAGTACTTTTAATTTCATTTATTGCGTTGTTCATCATTGCTTGTTTCACCTTTATTTCTTCTAGGTCCTTGTTAACTGCTTCTTGCATTTTGTCCATTCTACTTCCAAGATTTCGGATCATCCTTACTATCATTATTCTGAATTCTTTTTCAGGTAGACTGCCTATTTCCTCTTCATTTGTTAGGTCTGGTGCATTTTTATCTTGCTCCTTCATCTGCTGTGTGTTTTTCTGTCTTCTCATTTTGCTTATCTTACTGTGTTTGGGGTCTCCTTTTTGCAGGCTGCACGTTCGTAGTTCCCGTTGTTTTTGATGTCTGTCTCCAGTGGCTAAGGTTGTTTCAGTGGGTTGTGTAGGCTTCCTGGTGGAGGGGACTAGTGCCTGTGTTGTGGTGGATGAGGCTGGATCTTGTCTCTCTAGTGGGCAGGTTCACGTCTGGTGGTGTGTTTTGGGGTGTCTGTGGCCTTATTATGATTTTAGGCAGCCTCTCTGCTAATGGGTGGGGTTGTGTTCCTGTTTTGCTAGTTGTTTGGCATAGGTTGTCTAGCACTGTGGCTTGCTGGTCGTTGAGTGAAGCTGGGTGCTGGTGTTAAGATGGAGGTCACTGGGAGATTTCCACCGTTTAATATTATGTGGAGCTGGGAGGTCTCTTTTGACCAGTGTCCTGAAGTTGGCTCTCCTACCTCAGAGGCAGAGCCCTGACTCCTGGCTGGAGCACCAAGAGCCTTTCATCCACACGGCTCAGAATAAAAGGGAGAAAAAGTAGAGAGAGTTAGTAGATGTATGAGGAAAGAAAGAAGGAAAGGAGGAAAGGAAGGAAGGAAGAAAGAAGCAAAGAAGGAAAGAAAGGAGGGAGGGAGGGAGGAAGGAAGGAAGGAAGGAAGGAAGGAGGGAAAGAAGGAAAAAAGACAGAAAGAAAGAAGATACAGTAAAATAAAATAAAGTATAATATATTTATTGAATTAAAAAATATTTAGAAAAAAAAAAAAAGAGGGACGGATAGAACCTTAGGACAAATGTTGGAAGCAAAGCTATACAGAGAAAATCTTATACAGAAGCATACACATACACCTTCACAAAAAGAGGTAAAGGGGGTAAAATCATAAATCTTGCTCTCAGAGACCACCTCCTCAATTTGGGGTGATTCGTTGTCTAAAGGAGGGAAGGACGGAAAGAAAGAAAGAAAGAAAGAAGGAACGACGGTAAAGTATAATAAAGTTATTACAATTAAAATTATTGAGAAAAAAATTTTTTTTTTTAAAAACCATGGACGGATAGAGCCCTAGGACAAATGGTGGAAGCAAGAGTATACAGACAAGATCTCACACATAAGCATACACGTACACATTCACAAAAAGAGGAAAAGGGAAAAAAATCATAGATCTCGCTCCTAAATTCCACCTCTTCAATTTGGGATCATTTCTTGTCTATTCAGGTATTCCACAGATGCAGGGTATATCAGGTTGATTGTGGAGCTTTAATCCGCTGCTTCTGAGGCTGCTGGGGGAGATTTCCCTTTCTCTTCTTTGTTCTCACAGCTCACAGGAGCTCAGCTTTGGATTTGGCCCTGCCTCTGCGTGTAGGTCGCTGGAGGGCGTCTGTTTTTTGCTCAGACAGGAAAGGGTTAAAGGGGCCGCTAATTCGGGGGCTCAGGCTCACTCAGGCCGGGGGTGAGGGGGGGGAAGGAGGGGCACTGCGTGCGGGGCGGGCCTGCGGCGTCAGAGGCGGCGTGACGTTGTGGCAGAGGCCGGCGTGACGTTGCACCAGCCTGAGGCCCGCCGTGCGTTCTCCCGGGGAAGTTGTCCCTGGTTCCCGGGAACCTGGCAGTGGCGGGCTGCACAGGCTCCGCGGAAGAGGGGTGTGGAGGTTCCCGGGAACCTGGCAGGGGCGGGCTGCACAGGCCCCTTGGTGGCGGCAGCAGCAGCCCTAGCGTCTCCCGCCCGTCTCTGGGGTCCGCGCTTTTAGCCGCGGCTCGCGCCCGTCTCTGGGGTTCGCGCTTTTAGCCGCGGCTCGCGCCCGTCTCTGGGGTTCGCGCTTTTAGCCGCGGCTCGCGCCCGTCTCTGGAGTTCCTTTAAGCAGCGCTCTTAAACCCCTCTCCTCGCGCACCAGGAAACAAAGAGGGAAGAAAAAGTCTCTTGCCTCTTCGGCAGGTGCAGGCTTTTCCCCGAACTCCCTCCCGGCTAGTCGTGGTGCACTAACCCCTTCAGGCTATGTTCAAGCCGCCAACCCCAGTCCTCTCCCTGCGCTCCGTCCAAAACCGAAACCCGAGCTTCAGCTCGCAGCCCCGCCCGCCCGGGCGGGTGAGCAGACAAGCCTCTCGGGCTGGTGAGTGCCGGTCGGCACCGATCCTCTGTGCGGGAATCTCCCCGCTTTGCCCTCCGCACCCGTCGCTGTGCACTACTCCTCGGTCCCGAAGCCCCCCCCTCCGCCTCCCGCAGTCTCCGCCCGCGGAGGGGCTTCCAAGTGTGTGAAAACTTTTCCTCCTTCACAGCTCCCTCCTACTGGCGCAGGTGCCATCCTTATTCTTCTGTCTCTGTTTTTTCTTTTGCCCTACCCAGGTACGTGGGGAGTTTCTTGCCTTTTGGGACGTCTGAGGTCTTCTGCCAGCCTTCAGTAGGTGTTCTGTAGGAGTTGTTCCACGTGTAGATGTATTTCTGGTGTATCCGTGGGGAGGAAGGCGATCTCCGCGTCTTACTCTTCCGCCATCTTCAAGGTCCCCCCTCTGTGTTTTGTTTTTGAAATTAATTTTGATAATGGGATTTTTCGGATCTTCACTGCTGCATTTAGGCCGTTGTACACATGCTTGATTTCCTTATGGAGACATATAAATCCATGGGTTTTAAGATTCTTAATTGTCAGGTATCTTCCCAGGCGTTGAATATGGGGTGTTGAGTCCATTTCGTTGAGCAAGGAGTAGGTCTTGTCTATTATATATTTGGCTTATGGAACGGTATCTGTGCTAATTTCAATCTCTGGTTTTATGCAGCACCCCAACTCACCTTTCCCCATAAGCAAGCATAAGTTGGTTTTCTAAATTTGGAACCCTGTCCTGTTTTGTAATTCATTTCACGTGTAGCCAAGTTTACATTCCGTGTATTAGTGATATCTTATGATGTTTCTTTTTCTGTGTGACTTATTTCTCGTAGAATCATCGTACCTGAATCCACTCATTATGCCGCTACGGGCCTGATGACGTAGATTTCATTGCTGAGTGATATTCCATTGTACGTACGTACCACAATTTCTTTATCCATTTTTTGCTTTCTCGGATATTTAACTTGTACCGTAGACGAGGTTTTTGTAAACAGAGCCGTTCCAAACTTTGGGGTTGCTTTGTGTTTTTGATTTTAATTTCCCTAAGATGTCGGACCATAAGTGGAAGTGCCATAGGCTCCGTTGCTTTGTTTTTTAGGCGTTTCAGGAAACACCATACACTTCTCCAGAGTGGCTGTTGGCAATTTACATCCCGCACATCAGCATAACAAGGCTCCCTGTTCTCCATGACCTGTCCTGCCTTTCTGGATTTTAAACTTTTTTCAGATGGCCCTTTTGACCGGGGGGCAGTGAGACTTCATTGTAGTGCAGATTTCCTTTACACGCTTGCTTGGTTGTCCAAAAACGGCATATGCGTTTTTTCCTGAATATATTCAGGAAAAAACGCATATGCTCTTTTTGGCCAAGTGCATCATTGTCGACATTCTGCCTCGTTTCCTATGCTGTAAGTGCAATTCCAGTCTGCCCCCTGAAATAGTTTTCCTGAAATTCTGTCCCGCTTTCAAGTCCTCTTCGAAGACTTACTTCAGTACATTTTTGGATGATAGCTGTCATTCATAACTCTGCAGGTTTGTGAATTACGGTGTCCCAGAGCTCCTTTCTTCAACTCGCTTTCTTGTGAGCTGGCCGCAAAACTGCAGGATTGCTTCAGGGACTAATCTGTTTCCCGCAGGGCACGCTGAGCCTTTGGTAAATTCCGTTTCCTGGTGGTAAATGAGCGTTCCAATTGCCCGTGCAGACAACTACAGCTAGTCTCTCATTGGTTCTCCCTATTCCTGTTCATCTTGCGCAGAAATTGCAAACTGTGCCAAACAGGAGGTTAAAGGCACTGACTCTCCAAGTGGGGATAGTGTTAGTAAAGCGTCTGGAATGGTGAACCCGAGTACCAGGGGACGAAAACTGAGATGCATTTGAAAACGTTTCCCAATCACACGGTGGACCATACTCTGGGTTTCCCACGCATGTTTTAGCTGAAGGAAGAATCCCTTAAACATGGAGATTTGGGACCCATGGAATGGATACCATGCAGGGTGACTTCAAAGGGTCTGCATTTGCTCACCGAACCTCACCAATGCTATCAGCCCGAAGTGTCCAGCCTTATGTCTCACCCAGCTCTGGGTGTAGATGTGGTAAATCCAGGTTGCATCACAAGCCCTGAATGAATTATTTAAGAATTGCTCTCTATTTCACTGTCATTGTGTTTTGTTTTTGAAATTTATTTTGATAATGGGATTTATCGGATTTTCACTGCTGCGTTTAGGCCGCTGTACACACGCTTGATTTCCTTATGGAGACATATAAATCCATGGCTTTTAAGATTCTTACTTGTCAGGTATCTTGCAAGGCGTTGAATATGGGGTGTTGAGTCCATTTCGTTGAGCAAGGAGTAGGTCTTGTCTATTATATATTTGGCTTATGGAACGGTATCTGTGCTAATTTCAATCTCTGGTTTTATGCAGCATGCCAACTCACCTTTCCCCATAAGCAAGCATAAGTTGGTTTTCTCAATTTGAGACCCTGTTCTGTTTTGTAATTCAGTTCATGTGTAGCCAAGTTTACATTCCGTGTATTAGTGATATCTTATGATGTTTCTTTTTCTGTGTGACTTATTTCTCGTAGAATCATCGTACCTGAATCCACTCATTATGCCGCTATGGGCCTGATGACGTAGATTTCATTGCTGAGTGATATTCCATTGTACGTGCGTACCACAACTGCTTTATACAGTTTTTGCTTTCTCGGATATTTAACTTGTACCGTAGACGAGGTTCTTGTAAACAGAGCCGTCCCAAACTTTGGGGTGGCTGTGTTTTTGATTTTAATTTCCCTAAGCTATAGGACCATAAGTGGAAGTGCCATAGGCTGTGTTGCTTTGTTTCCGACGTGTTTCAGGAAACACCATAAACTTCTCCAGAGTGGCTGTTGGCAATTTACATCACGCCCATCAGCATAACAAGGCTCCCTGTTCTCCATGACCTGCCGTGCCTTTCTGGATTTTACACATTTTTCAGATGGCCCTTTTGACCGGGGGGCAGTGAGACTTCATTGTAGTGCAGATTTCCTTTAAACACTTGCTTCGTTGGCAAAAAAGTGAGTATGCGTTTTTATCTGAATATATTCAGGAAAAACCGCATACGCCCTTTTTGGCCAAGTGCATCATTGTCGACATTCTGCCTCTTTTCGTATGCTTTAAGTGCAATTCCTGTCTACCCCTTGAAATCGTTTTCCTGAAATTCTGCCCCGCTTTCATATCCTCTTCGAAGACTTACTTCAATACACTTTTGGACGATAGCTGTCATTCATAACTCTGCAGGTTTGTGAATTGCAGTGCCCCTGAGCTCCTTTCTTCAACTCTCTTTCTTGTGAGCTGGCCGCAAAACCGCAGGATTGCTTCAGGCCATAATCTCTTTCCGGGGGGGAACGCTGAGCCTTTGTTTAATTCCTCTTCCTGGTAGGAAATGAGCGTTCCATTTGCCCGTGCAGACACCAACAGCTAGTCTCTCATTGCTTCTCCCTATTCCTGTTCATCTTGCGCAGAAATTGCAAACGGTGCCAAACAGGAGGTTAATGGCGCTGACTCTCCAAGTGGGGAGAGTGTTAGTAAAGCGTCTGGAATGGTGAACCCGAGTACCAGGGGACGATAACTGAGATGCATTTGAAAACGTTTCCCGGTCACACAGTGCACTGTACTGTGGGTTTCCCATGCATGTTTTAGCTGAAGGAAGAATTCCTTAAACCTGGAGAGTTGGGACCCATGGAATGGTTACCATGCAGTATGACTTCAAAGGGTCTGCGTTTGCTCACCGAACCTCACCAATGCTATCAGCCCGAAGTGTCCAGCCTTATGTCTCACCCAGCTCTGGGTGTAGATGTGGTAAATCCAGGTTGCATCACAAACCCTGAATGAATTATTTAAGAATTGCTCTCTATTTCACTGTCATTTTGTTTTGTTTTTGAAATTTATTTTGATAATGGGATTTATCGGATTTTCACTGCTGCGTTTAGGCCGCTGTACACACGCTTGATTTCCTTATGGAGACATATAAATCCATGGGTTTTAAGATTCTTACTTGTCAGGTATCTTGCCAGGCGTTGAATATGGGGTGTTGAGTCCATTTCGTTGAGCAAGGAGTAGGGCTTGTCTATTATATATTTGGCTTATGGAACGGTATCTGTGCTAATTTCAATCTCTGGTTTTATGCAGCACCGCAACTCACCTATCCCCATAAGCAAGCATAAGTTGGTTCTCTAAATTTGAGACCCTGTTCTGTTTTGTAATTCAGTTTATGTGTAGCCAAGTTTACATTCCGTGTATTACTGATATATTATGATGTTTCTTTTTCTGTGTGACTTATTTCTCGTAGAATCATCGTACCTGAATCCACTCATTATGCCGCTACGGGCCTGATGACGTAGATTTCATTGCTGAGTGATATTCCATTGTACGTGCGTACCAGAAATTCTTTATTCATTTTTTCCTTTCTCGGATATTTAACTTGTACCGTAGACAAGGTTCTTGTAAACAGAGCCATCCCAAACTTTGGTTTGGCTGTGTGTTTTTCATTTTAATTTCCCTAAGCTATAGGACCATAATTGGAAGTGATATAGGCTGTGTTGCTTTGTTTCCTACGTGTTTCAGGATACACCATACATTTCTCCAGAGTGGCTGTTGGCAATTTACATCCCGCCCATCAGCATAACAAGGCTCCCTGTTCTCCAAGACCTGTTCTGCCTTTCTGGATTTTACACTTTTTTCAGATGGCCCTTTTGACCGGGGGGCAGTGAGACTTCATTGTAGTGCAGATTTCCTTTTCACGCTTGCTTCATTGGCCAAAAAGGGCGTATGCGTTTTTTCCTGAATATATTCAGGAAAAATCGCATACGCCCTTTTTGGCCAAGTGCATCATTGTCGACATTCTGCCTCTTTTCCTATGCTTTAAGTGCAATTCCAGTCTACCCCCTGAAATCGTTTTCCTGAAATTCTGCCCCGCTTTCAAGTCCTCTTTGAAGACTTACTTCAGTACATTTTTGGACGATAGCTGTCATACATAACTCTGCATGTTTGTGAATTACAGTGCCCCTGAGCTCCTTTCTTCAACTCCTTTTCTTGTGAGCTGGCCGCAAAACCGCAGGATTGCTTCAGGCACTAATATGTTTCCGGCCGGGCACGCTGAGCCTTTGGGTAATTCCTCTTCCTGGTGGGAAATGATCGTTCAATTTGCCCGTGCAGACACCAACAGCTAGTCTCTCATTGCTTCTCCCTATTCCTGTTCATCTTGCGCAGAAATTGCAAACTGTGCCAAACAGGAGGTTAATGGCACTGACTCTCCAAGTGGGGAGAGTGTTAGTAAAGCGTTCAAATGTTGAACCTGAGTACCAGGGGACGAAAACTGAGATGCATTTGAAAACGTTTCCCAATCACACGGTGGACCATACTCTGGGTTTCCCATGCATGTTTTAGCTGAAGGAAGAATCCCTTAAACCTGGAGAGTTGGGACCCATGGAATGGGTACCATGCAGTATGACTTCAAAGGGTCTGCGTTTGCTCACCGAACCTCACCAATGCTATCAGCCCGAAGTGTCCAGCCTTATGTCTCATCCAGCTCTGGGTGTAGATGTGGTAAATCCAGGTTGCATCACAAGCCCTGAATGAATTATTTAAGAATTGCTCTCTATTTCAATGTCATTGTGTTTTGTTTTTGAAATTCATTTTGATAATGGGATTTATCGGATTTTCACTGCTGCTTTTAGGCCACTGTACACACGCTTGATTTCCTTATGGAGACATATAAATCCATGGGTTTTAAGATTCTTACTTGTCAGGTATCTTCCCAGGCGTTGAATATAGGGTGTTGAGTCCATTTCGTTGAGCAAGGAGTAGGTTTTGTCTATTATATATTTGGCTTATGGAACGGTATCTGTGCTAATTTCAATCTCTGGTTTTATGCAGCATCCCAACTGACCTTTCCCCATAAGCAAGCATAAGTTGGTTTGCTAAATTTGAGACCCTGTTCTGTTTTGTAATTCAGTTCATGGGTAGCCAAGTTTACATTCCGTGTATTAGTGATAACTTATGATGTTTCTTTTTCTGTCTGACTTATTTCTCATAGAATCATCGTACCTGAATCCACTCATTATGCCGCTACGGTCCTGATGACGTAGATTTCATTGCTGAGTGATATTCCATTGTACGTGCGTACCACAACTTCTTTATCCATTTTATGCTTTCTGGGATATTTAACTGCTACCGTAGATGAGGTTCTTGTAAACAGAGCCATCCCAAACTTTGGGGTGGCTGTGTGTTTTTGATTTTAATTTGCCTAAGCTATAGGACCATAAGTGGAAGTGCCATAGGCTGTGTTGCTTTGTTTCCTACGTGTTTCAGGAAACACCATACACTTTTCCAGAGTGGCTGTTGGCAATTTAAATCCGCCCATCAGCATAACAAGGCTCCCTGTTCTCCATGACCTGTCCTGCCTTTCTGGATTTTACACTTTTTTCAGATGGCCCTTTTGACCGGGGGGCAGTGAGACTTCATTGTAGTGCAGATTTCCTTTACACGCTTGCTTGGTTGGCCAAAAAGGGCGTATGCGTTTTTTCCTGAATATATTCAGGAAAAAACGCATACGCCCTTTTTGGCCAAGTGCATCATTGTCAACATTCTGCCTCTTTTCCTATGCTTTAAGTGCAATTCCAGTCTACCCCATGAAATCGTTTTCCTGAAATCTGCCCCGCTTTCAAGTCCTCTTCGAAGACTTACTTCTATACATTTTTGGACGATAGGTGTCATTCATAACTCTGCAGGTTTGTGAATTACAGTGCCCCTGAGCTCCTTTCTTCAACTCGCTTTCTTGTGAGCTGGCCGCAAAACCGCAAGATTGCTTCAGGCCCTAATCTGTTTCCGGCAGGGCACGCTGAGCCTTTGGTTAATTCCTCTTCCTGGTGGGAAATGAGCGTTCCATTTGCCCGTGCAGACACCTACAGCTAGTCTCTCATTGCTTCTCCCTATGCCTGTTCATCTTGCGCAGAAATTGCCAAGTGTGCCAAACAGGAGGTTAAATGCGCTGACTCTCCAAGTGGGGAGAGTGTTAGTAAAGCGTCTGGAATGGTGAACCCGAGTACCAGGGGACGAAAACTGAGATGCATTTGAAAACGTTTCCCAATCACATGGTGGACCACACTATGGGTTTCCCATGCATGTTTTAGCTGAAGGAAGAATCCCTTAAACCTGGAAATTTGGGACGCATGGAATGGGTACCATGCAGTATGACTTCAAAGGGTCTGCGTTTGCTCACCGAACCTCACCAATGCTATCAGCCCGAAGTGTCCAGCCTTATGTCTCACCCAGCTCTGGGTGTAGATGTGGTAAATCCAGGTTGCATCACAAGCCCTGAATGAATTATTTAAGAATTGCTCTCTATTTCACTGTCATTGTGTTTTGTTTTTGAAATTTATTTTGATAATGGGATTTATCGGATGTTCACTGCTGCGTTTAGGCCGCTGTACACACGCTTGATTTCCTTATGGAGACATATAAATCCATGGGTTTTAAGATTCTTACTTGTCAGGTATGTTCCCAGGCGTTGAATATGGGGTGTTGAGTCCATTTCGTTGAGCAAGGAGTAGGTCTTGTCTATTACATATTTGGCTTATGGAACGGTATCTGTGCTAATTTCAATCTCTGGTTTTATGCAGCACCCCATCTCACCTTTCCCCATAAGCAAGCATAAGTTGGTTTTCTAAATTTGAGACCCTGTTCTGTTTTGTAATTCAGTTCATGGGTAGCCAAGTTTACATTCCTTGTATTAGTGATAACTTATGATGTTTCTTTTTCTGTCTGACTTATTTCTCATAGAATCATCGTACCTGAATCCACTCATTATGCCGCTACGGTGCTGATGACGTAGATTTCATTGCTGAGAGATATTCCATTGTACGTGCGTACCACAACTTCTTTATCCATTTTATGCTTTCTCGGATATTTAACTTCTACCGTAGATGAGGTTCTTGTAAACAGAGCCATCCCAAACTCTGGGGTGGCTGTGTGTTTGTGATTTTAATTTCCCTAAGCTATAGGACCATAAGTGGAAGTGCCATAGGCTGTGTTGCTTTGTTTCCTACGTGTTTCTGGAAACACCATACACTTCTCCAGAGTGGTTGTTGGCAATTTACATCCCGCCCATCAGCATGACAAGGCTCCCTGTTCTCCATGACCTGTCCTGCCTTTCTGGATTTTACACTTTTTTCAGATGGCTCTTTTGACCGGGGGGGCAGTGAGACTTCATTGTAGTGCAGATTTCCTTTACATGCTTGCTTGGTTGGCCAAAAAGGGCGTATGCGTTTTTTCCTGAATATATTCAGGAAAAAACGCATACGCCCTTTTTGGCCAAGTGCATCGTTGTCGACATTCTGCCTCTTTTCCTATGCTTTTAGTACAATTCCAGTCTACCCCCTGAAATCGTTTTCCTGAAATTCTGCCCCGCTTTCAAGTCCTCTTGGAAGACTTAATTCAATACATTTTTGGACGATAGCTGTCATTCATAACTCTGCAGGTTTGTGAATTACAGTGCCCCTGAGCTCCTTTCTTCAACTCGCTTTCTGTGAGCTGGCCGCAAAACAGCAGGATTGCTTCAGGCCCTAATCTCTTTCCGGCCGGGCACGCTGAGCCTTTGTTTAATTCCTCTTCCTGGTCGGAAATGAGCGTTCCATTTGCCCGTGCAGACACCTACAGCTAGTCTCTCATTGCTTCTCCCTATTCCTGTTCATCTTGCGCAGAAATTGCAAAGTGTGCCAAACAGGAGGTTAATGGCACTTACTCTCCAAGTGGGGAGAGTGTTAGTAAAGTGTTCAAATGTTGAACCCGAGTACCAGGGGACGAAAACTGAGATGCATTTGAAAACGTTTCCCAATCACATGTTGGACCATACTCTGGGTTTCCCATGCATGTTTTAGCTGAAGGAAGAATCCCTTAAACCTGGAGTGTTGGGACCCATGGAATGGGTACCATGCAGTATGACTTCAAAGGGTCTGCGTTTGCTCACCGAACCTCACCAATGCTATCAGCCCGAAGTGTCCAGCCTTATGTCTCACCCAGCTCTGGGTGTAGATGTGGTAAATCCAGGTTGCATCACAAGCCCTGAATGAATTATTTAAGAATTGCTCTCTATTTCACTGTCATTGTGTTTTGTTTTTGAAATTTATTTTGATAATGGGATTTATCGGATGTTCACTGCTGCGTTTAGGCCGCTGTACACACGCTTGATTTCCTTATGGAGACATATAAATCCATGGGTTTTAAGATTCTTACTTGTCAGGTATGTTCCCAGGCGTTGAATATGGGGTGTTGAGTCCATTTCGTTGAGCAAGGAGTAGGTCTTGTCTATTACATATTTGGCTTATGGAACGGTATCTGTGCTAATTTCAATCTCTGTTTTTATGCAGCACCCCAACTCACCTTTCCCCATAAGCAAGCATAAGTTGGTTTTCTAAATTTGAGACCCTGTTCTGTTTTGTAATTCAGTTCATGGGTAGCCAAGTTTACATTCCGTGTATTAGTGATAACTTATGATGTTTCTTTTTCTGTCTGACTTATTTCTCATAGAATCATCGTACCTGAATCCACTCATTATGCCGCTACGGTGCTGATGACGTAGATTTCATTGCTGAGAGATATTCCATTGTACGTGCGTACCACAACTTCTTTATCCATTTTATGCTTTCTCGGATATTTAACTTCTACCGTAGATGAGGTTCTTGTAAACAGAGCCATCCCAAACTCTGGGGTGGCTGTGTGTTTGTGATTTTAATTTCCCTAAGCTATAGGACCATAAGTGGAAGTGCCATAGGCTGTGTTGCTTTGTTTCCTACGTGTTTCTGGAAACACCATACACTTCTCCAGAGTGGTTGTTGGCAATTTACATCCCGCCCATCAGCATGACAAGGCTCCCTGTTCTCCATGACCTGTCCTGCCTTTCTGGATTTTACACTTTTTTCAGATGGCTCTTTTGACCGGGGGGGCAGTGAGACTTCATTGTAGTGCAGATTTCCTTTACATGCTTGCTTGGTTGGCCAAAAAGGGCGTATGCGTTTTTTCCTGAATATATTCAGGAAAAAACGCATACGCCCTTTTTGGCCAAGTGCATCGTTGTCGACATTCTGCCTCTTTTCCTATGCTTTTAGTACAATTCCAGTCTACCCCCTGAAATCGTTTTCCTGAAATTCTGCCCCGCTTTCAAGTCCTCTTGGAAGACTTAATTCAATACATTTTTGGACGATAGCTGTCATTCATAACTCTGCAGGTTTGTGAATTACAGTGCCCCTGAGCTCCTTTCTTCAACTCGCTTTCTGTGAGCTGGCCGCAAAACCGCAGGATTGCTTCAGGCCCTAATCTCTTTCCGGCCGGGCACGCTGAGCCTTTGTTTAATTCCTCTTCCTGGTCGGAAATGAGCGTTCCATTTGCCCGTGCAGACACCTACAGCTAGTCTCTCATTGCTTCTCCCTATTCCTGTTCATCTTGCGCAGAAATTGCAAAGTGTGCCAAACAGGAGGTTAATGGCACTTACTCTCCAAGTGGGGAGAGTGTTAGTAAAGTGTTCAAATGTTGAACCCGAGTACCAGGGGACGAAAACTGAGATGCATTTGAAAACGTTTCCCAATCACATGTTGGACCATACTCTGGGTTTCCCATGCATGTTTTAGCTGAAGGAAGAATCCCTTAAACCTGGAGTGTTGGGACCCATGGAATGGGTACCATGCAGTATGACTTCAAAGGGTCTGCGTTTGCTCACCGAACCTCACCAATGCTATCAGCCCGAAGTGTCCAGCCTTATGTCTCATCCAGCTCTGGGTGTAGATGTGGTAAATCCAGGTTGCATCACAAGCCCTGAATGAATTATTTAAGAATTGCTCTCTATTTCACTGTCATTGTGTTTTGTTTTTGAAATTCATTTTGATAATGGGATTTATCGGATTTACACTGCTGCTTTTAGGCCACTGTACACACGCTTGATTTCCTTATGGAGACATATAAATCCATGGGTTTTAAGATTCTTACTTGTCAGGTATCTTCCCAGGCGTTGAATATAGGGTGTTGAGTCCATTTCGTTGAGCAAGGAGTAGGTTTTGTCTATTATATATTTGGCTTATGGAACGGTATCTGTGCTAATTTCAATCTCTGGTTTTATGCAGCATCCCAACTGACCTTTCCCCATAAGCAAGCATAAGTTGGTTTGCTAAATTTGAGACCCTGTTCTGTTTTGTAATTCAGTTCATGGGTAGCCAAGTTTACATTCCGTGTATTAGTGATAACTTATGATGTTTCTTTTTCTGTCTGACTTATTTCTCATAGAATCATCGTACCTGAATCCACTCATTATGCCGCTACGGTCCTGATGACGTAGATTTCATTGCTGAGTGATATTCCATTGTACGTGCGTACCACAACTCCTTTATCCATTTTATGCTTTCTCGGATATTTAACTGCTACCGTAGATGAGGTTCTTGTAAACAGAGCCATCCCAAACTTTGGGGTGGCTG
This sequence comes from Delphinapterus leucas, assembly GCF_059928025.1. Taxonomy (NCBI): domain Eukaryota; kingdom Metazoa; phylum Chordata; class Mammalia; order Artiodactyla; family Monodontidae; genus Delphinapterus; species Delphinapterus leucas. The sequence goes on from NW_028322275.1 coordinate 541,788, forward strand.
TGTGTTTTTGATTTTAATTTGCCTAAGCTATAGGACCATAAGTGGAAGTGCCATAGGCTGTGTTGCTTTGTTTCCTACGTGTTTCAGGAAACACCATACACTTTTCCAGAGTGACTGTTGGCAATTTAAATCCGCCCATCAGCATAACAAGGCTCCCTGTTCTCCATGACCTGTCCTGCCTTTCTGGATTTTACACTTTTTTCAGATGGCCCTTTTGACCGGGGGGCAGTGAGACTTCATTGTAGTGCAGATTTCCTTTACAGGCTTGCTTGGTTGGCCAAAAAGGGCGTATGCGTTTTTTCCTGAATATATTCAGGAAAAAACGCATACGCCCTTTTTGGCCAAGTGCATCATTGTCAACATTCTGCCTCTTTTCCTATGCTTTAAGTGCAATTCCAGTCTACCCCCTGAAATCGTTTTCCTGAAATTCTGCCCCGCTCTCAAGTCCTCTTCGAAGACTTACTTCTATACATTTTTGGACGACAGATGTCATTCATAACTCTGCAGGTTTGTGAATTACAGTGCCCCTGAGCTCCTTTCTTCAACTCCTTTTCTTGTGACCTGGCCGCAAAACCGCAGGATTGCTTCAGGCCCTAATATGTTTCCGGCTGGGCATGCTGAGCCTTTGGTTAATTCCTCTTCCTGGTGGGAAATGATCGTTCCATTTGCCCATGCAGACACCAACAGCTAGTCTCTCATTGGTTCTCCCTATGCCTGTTCATCTTGCGCAGAAATTGCAAACTGTGCCAAACAGGAGGTTAAAGGCACTGACTCTCCAAGTGGGGAGAGTGTTAGTAAAGCGTCTGGAATGGTGAACCCGAGTACCAGGGGACGATAACTGAGATGCATTTGAAAACGTTTCCCGGTCACACAGTGCACCGTACTGTGGGTTTCCCATGCATGTTTTAGCTGAAGGAAGAATTCCTTAAACCTGGAGAGTTGGGACCCATGGAATGGTTACCATGCAGTATGACTTCAAAGGGTCTGCGTTTGCTCACCGAACCTCACCAATGCTATCAGCCCAAAGTGTCCAGCCTTATGTCTCACCCAGCTCTGGGTGTAGATGTGGTAAATCCAGGTTGCATCACAAACCCTGAATGAATTATTTAAGAATTGCTCTCTATTTCACTGTCATTGTGTTTTGTTTTTGAAATTTATTTTGATAATGGGATTTATCGGATTTTCACTGCTGTGTTTAGGCCGCTGTACACACGCTTGATTTCCTTATGGAGACATATAAATCCATGGGTTTTTAGATTCTTACTTGTCAGGTATCTTGCCAGGCGTTGAATATGGGGTGTTGAGTCCATTTCGTTGAGCAAGGAGTAGGGCTTGTCTATTATATATTTGGCTTATGGAACGGTATCTGTGCTAATTTCAATCTCTGGTTTTATGCAGCACCCCAACTCACCTTTCCCCATAAGCAAGCATAAGTTGGTTTTCTAAATTTGAGACCCTGTTCTGTTTTGTAATTCAGTTTATGTGTAGCCAAGTTTACATTCCGTGTATTACTGATATATTATGATGTTTCTTTTTCTGTGTGACTTATTTCTCGTAGAATCATCGTACCTGAATCCACTCATTATGCCGCTATGGGCCTGAAGACGTAGATTTCATTGCTGAGTGATATTCCATTGTACGTGCGTACCACAACTTCTTTATCCATTTTTTCCTTTCTCGGATATTTAACTTGTACCGTAGACAAGGTTCTTGTAAACAGAGCCATCCCAAACTTTGGGGTGGCTGTGTGTTTTTGATTTTAATTTCCCTAAGCTATAGGATCATAAGTGGAAGTGACATAGGCTGTGTTGCTTTGTTTCCTACGTGTTTCAGGATACACCATACATTTCTCCAGAGTGGCTGTTGGCACTTTACATCCCACCCATCAACATAAATAGTCTCCCTGTTCTCCAAGACCTGTCCCGCCTTTCTGGATTTTACACTTTTTTCAGATGGCCCTTTTGACCGGGGGGCAGTGAGACTTCATTGTAGTGCAGATTTCCTTTACACGCTTGCTTCGTTGGCCAAAAAGGGCGTATGCGTTTTTTCCTGAATATATTCAGGAGAAAACGCATACGCCTTTTTTGGCCAAGTGCATCATTGTCGACATTCTGCCTCTTTTCCTATGCTTTAAGTGCAATTCCAGTCTACCCCCTGAAATCGTTTTCCTGAAATTCTGCCCCGCTTTCAAGTCCTCTTTGAAGACTTACTTCAGTACATTTTTGGACGATAGCTGTCATTCATAACTCTGCATGTTTGTGAATTACAGTGCCCCTGAGCTCCTTTCTTCAACTCCTTTTCTTGTGAGCTGGTCGCAAAACCGCAGGATTGCTTCTGCCCTAATATGTTTCCGGCCGGGCACGCTGAGCCTTTGGTTAATTCCTCTTCCTGGTGGGAAATGATCGTTCAATTTGCCGGTGCAGACACCAACAGCTAGTCTCTCATTGGTTCTCCCTATGCCTGTTCATCTTGTGCAGAAATTGCAAACTGTGCCAAACAGGAGGTTAATGGCACTGACTCTCCAAGTGGGGAGAGTGTTAGTAAAGCGTCTGGAATGGTGAACCCGAGTACCAGGGGACGAAAACTGAGATGCATTTGAAAACGTTTCCCAATCACACAGTGGACGATAGTCTGGGTTTCCCATGCATGTTTTAGCTGAAGGAAGAATCCCTTAAACCTGGAAATTTGGAACCCATGGAATGGGTACCATGCAGTATGACTTCAAAAGGTCTGCGTTTGCTCACCGAACCTCACCAGTGCTATCAGCCCGAAGTGTCCAGCCTTATGTCTCACCCAGCTCTTGGTGTAGATGTGGGAAATCCAGGTTGCATCACAAGCCCTGAATGAATTATTTAAGAATTGCTCTCTATTTCACTGTCATTGTGTTTTGTTTTTGAAATTTATTTTGATAATGGGATTTATTGGATTTTCACTGCTGCGTTTAGGCCGCTGTACACACGCTTGATTTCCTTATGGAGACATATAAATCCATGGGTTTTAAGATTCTTACTTGTCAGGTATCTTGCCAGGCGTTGAATATGGGGTGTTGAGTCCATTTCGTTGAGCAAGGAGTAGGGCTTGTCTATTATATATTTGGCTTATGGAACGGTATCTGTGCTAATTTCAATCTCTGGTTTTATGCAGCACCCCAACTCACCTTTCCCCATAAGCAAGCATAAGTTGGTTTTCTAAATTTGAGACCCTGTTCTGTTTTGTAATTCAGTTCATGGGTAGCCAAGTTTACATTCCGTGTATTAGTGATATCTTATGATGTTACTTTTTCTGTGTGACTTATTTCTCGTAGAATCATCATACCTGAATCCACTCATTATGCCACTACGGGCCTGAAGACGTAGATTTCATTGCTGAGTGATATTCCATTGTACGTGCGTACCAGATATTCTTTATCCATTTTTTCCTTTCTCGGATATTTAACTTGTACCGTAGAAAAGGTTCTTGTAAACAGAGCCATCCCAAACTTTGGGGTGGCTGTGTGTTTGTGATTTTAATTACCCTAAGCTATAGGACCATAAGTGGAAGTGCCATAGGCTGTGTTGCTTTGTTTCCTACGTGTTTCTGGAAACACCATACACTTCTCCAGAGTGGTTGTTGGCAATTTACATCCCGCCCATCAGGATGACAAGGCTCCCTGTTCTCCATGACCTGTCCTGCCTTTCTGGATTTTACACTTTTTTCAGATGGCCCTTTTGACCGGGTGGGCAGTGAGACTTCCTTGTAGTGCAGAGTTCCTTTACACGCTTGCTTGTTTGGCCAAAAAGCGTGTATGCGTTTTTTTCTGAATATATTCAGGAAAAAACGCATACGCCCTTTTTGGCCAAGTGCATCGTTGTCGACATTCTGCCTCTTTTCCAATGCTTTTAGTACAATTCCAGTCTACCCCCTGAAATCGTTTTCCTGAAATTCTGCCCCGCTTACAAGTCCTCTTCGAAGACTTACTTCAATACATTTTTGGACGATAGCTGTCATTCATAACTCTGCAGGTTTGTGAATTACAGTGCCCCTGAGCTCATGTCTTCAACTCGCTTTCCTGTGAGCTGGCCGCAAAACCGCAGGATTGCTTCAGGCCATAATCTCTTTCCGGCAGGGCATGCTGAGCCTTTGTTTAATTCCTCTTCCTGGTCGGAAATGAGTGTTCCTTTTGCCCGTGCAGGCACCTACAGCTAGTCTCTCATTGGTTCTCCCTATTCCTGTACATCTTGCGCAGAAATTGCAAACTGTGCCAAACAGGAGGTTAATGGCACTGACTCTCCAAGTGGGGAGAGTGTTAGTAAAGCGTCTGGAATGGTGAACCCGAGTACCAGGGGACGATAACTGAGATGCATTTGAAAACGTTTCCCGGTCACACAGTGCACTGTACTGTGGGTTTCCCATGCATGTTTTAGCTGAAGGAAGAATTCCTTAAACCTGGAGAGTTGGGACCCATGGAATGGTTACCATGCAGTATGACTTCAAAGGGTCTGCGTTTGCTCACCGAACCTCACCAATGCTATCAGCCCGAAGTGTCCAGCCTTATGTCTCACCCAGCTCTGGGTGTAGATGTGGGAAATCCAGGTTGCATCACAAACCCTGAATGAATTATTTAAGAATTGCTCTCTATTTCACTGTCATTGTGTTTTGTTTTTGAAATTTATTTTGATAATGGGATTTATCGGATTTTCACTGCTGCGTTTAGGCCGCTGTACACACGCTTGATTTCCTTATGGAGACATATAAATCCATGGGTTTTTAGATTCTTACTTGTCAGGTATCTTGCCAGGCGTTGAATATGGGGTGTTGAGTCCATTTCGTTGAGCAAGGAGTAGGGCTTGTCTATTATATATTTGGCTTATGGAACGGTATCTGTGCTAATTTCAATCTCTGGTTTTATGCAGCACCCCAACTCACCTTTCGCCATAAGCAAGCATAAGTTGGTTTTCTAAATTTGAGACCCTGTTCTGTTTTGTAATTCAGTTTATGTGTAGCCAAGTTTACATTCCGTGTATTACTGATATATTATGATGTTTCTTTTTCTGTGTGACTTATTTCTCGTAGAATCATCGTACCTGAATCCACTCATTATGCCGCTATGGGCCTGAAGACGTAGATTTCATTGCTGAGTGATATTCCATTGTACGTGCGTACCAGAACTTCTTTATCCATTTTTTCCTTTCTCGGATATTTAACTTGTACCGTAGACAAGGTTCTTGTAAACAGAGCCATCCCAAACTTTGGGGTGGCTGTGTGTTTTTGATTTTAATTTCCCTAAGCTATAGGATCATAAGTGGAAGTGACATAGGCTGTGTTGCTTTGTTTCCTACGTGTTTCAGGATACACCATACATTTCTCCAGAGTGGCTGTTGGCAATTTACATCCCGCCCATCAGCATAACAAGGCTCCCTGTTCTCCATGACCTGTCCTGTCTTTCTGGATTTTACACTTTTTTCAGATGGCCCTTTTGACCGGGGGGCAGTGAGACTTCATTGTAGTGCAGATTTCCTTTACACGCTTGCTTGGTTGTCCAAAAAGGGCGTATGCGTTTTTTCCTGAATATATTCAGGAAAAAACGCATACGCCCTTTTTGGCCAAGTGCATCATTGTTGACATTCTGCCTCTTTTCCTATGCTTTAAGTGCAATTCCAGTCTACCCCCTGAAATCGTTTTCCTGAAATTCTGCCCCGCTTTCAAGTCCTCTTTGAAGACTTACTTCAGTACATTTTTGGACGATAGCTGTCATTCATAACTCTGCAGGTTTGTGAATTACAGTGCCCCTGAGCTCCTTTCTTCAACTCGCTTTCTTGTGAGCTGGCCGCAAAACCGCAGGATTGCTTCAGGCCCTAATCTCTTTCCGGCCGGGCACGCTGAGCCTTTGTTTAATTCCTCTTCCTGGTCGGAAATGAGCGTTCCATTTGCCCGTGCAGACACCTACAGCTAGTCTCTCATTGCTTCTCCCTATTCCTGTTCATCTTGCGCAGAAATTGCAAAGTGTGCCAAACAGGAGGTTAAATGCACTGACTCTCCAAGTGGGGAGAGTGTTAGTAATGCGTCTGGAATGGTGAACCCGAGTACCAGGGGACGAAAACTGAGATGCATTTGAAAACGTTTCCCAATCACACGGTGGACCATACTATGGGTTTCCCATGCATGTTTTAGCTGAAGGAAGAATCCCTTAAACCTGGAAATTTGGAACCCATGGAATGGGTACCATGCAGTATGTCTTCACAAGGTCTGCGTTTGCTCACCGAACCTCACCAGTGCTATCAGCCCGAAGTGTCCAGCCTTATGTCTCACCCAGCTCTGGGTGTAGATGTGGGAAATCCAGGTTGCATCACAAGCCCTGAATGAATTATTTAAGAATTGCTCTCTATTTCACTGTCATTGTGTTTTGTTTTTGAAATTTATTTTGATAATGGGATTTATCGGATTTTCACTGCTGCGTTTAGGCCGCTGTACACACGCTTGATTTCCTTATGGAGACATATAAATCCATGGGTTTTAAGATTCTTACTTGTCAGGTATCTTGCCAGGCCTTGAATATGGGGTGTTGAGTCCATTTCGTTGAGCAAGGTGTAGGGCTTGTCTGTTATATATTTGGCTTATGGAACGGTATCTGTGCTAATTTCAATCTCTGGTTTTATGCAGCACCCCAACTCACCTTTCCCCATAAGCAAGCATAAGTTGGTTTTCTAAATTTGAGACCCTGTTCTGTTTTGTAATTCAGTTCATGTGTATCCAACTTTACATTCCGTGTATTAGTGATATCTTATGATGTTTCTTTTTCTGTGTGACTTATTTCTCGTAGAATCATCGTACCTGAATCCACTCATTATGCCGCTACGTGCCTGATGACGTAGATTTCATTGCTGAGTGATATTCCATTGTACGTGCGTACCACAACTTCTTTATCCATTTTTTGCTTTCTGGGATATTTTACTTGTACCGTAGACGAGGTTCTTGTAAACAGAGCCGTCCCAAACTCTGGGGTGGCTGTGTGTTTTTGACTTTAATTTCCCTAAGCTATAGGACCATAAGTGGAAGTGCCATAGGCTGTGTTGCTTTGTTTCCTACGTGTTTCTGGAAACACCATACACTTCTCCAGAGTGGTTGTTGGCAATTTACATCCCGCCCATCAGCATGACAAGGCTCCCTGTTCTCCATGACCTGTCTTGACTTTCTGGATTTTACATTTTTGTCAGATGGCCCTTTTGAACGGGGGGCAGTGAGACTTCATATTAGTGCAGATTTCCATTACACGCTTGCTTGGTTGGCCAAAAAGGGCATATGCGTTTTTTCCTGAATATATTCAGGAAAAAACGCATACGCCCTTTTTGGCCAAGTGCATCATTGTTGACATTCTGCCTCTTTTCCTACGCTTTAAGTGCAATTCCAGTCTACCCCCTGAAATCGTTTTCCTGAAATTCTGCCCCGCTTTCAAGTCCTCTTCGAAGACTTACTTCAGTACATTTTTGGACGATAGCTGTCATTCATAACTCTGCAGGTTTGTGAATTACAGTGCCCCTGAGCTCCTTTCTTCAACTCCTTTTCTTGTGAGCTGGCCGCAAAACCGCAGGATTTCTTCAGGCCCTAATATGTTTCCGGCCGGGCACACTGAGCCTTTGGTTAATTCCTCTTCCTGGTGGGAAATGATCGTTCAATTTGCCCGTGCAGACACCAACAGCTAGTCTCTCATTGGTTCTCCCTATGCCTGTTCATCTTGCGCAGAAATTGCAAACTGTGACAAACAGGAGGTTAAAGGCACTGACTCTCCAAGTGGGGAGAGTGTTAGTAAAGCGTCTGGAATGGTGAAACCAAGTACCAGGGGACGAAAACTGAGATGCATTTGAAAACGTTTCCCAATCACACAGCGGACGATAGTCTGGGTTTCCCATGCATGTTTTAGCTGAAGGAAGAATCCCTTAAACCTGGAGAGTTGGGACCCATGGAATGGGTACGTTGCAGTATGTCTTCAAAGGGTCTGCGTCTGCTCACCGAACCTCACCAATGCTATCAGCCCGAAGTGCCCAGCCTTATGTCTCACCCAGCTCTGGGTGTAGATGTGGTAAATCCAGGTTGCATCACAAGCCCTGAATGAATTATTTAAGAATTGCTCTCTATTTCACTGTCATTGTGTTTTGTTACTGAAATTTATTTTGATAATGGGATTTATCGGATTTTCACTGCTGCGTTTAGGCCGCTGTACACACGCTTGATTTCCTTATGGAGACATATAAATCCATGGGTTTTAAGATTCTTACTTGTCAGGTATCTTGCCAGGCGTTGAATATGGTGTGTTGAGTCCATTTCGTTGAGCAAGTAGTAGGGCTTGTCTATTATATATTTGGCTTATGGAACGGTATCTGTGCTAATTTCAATCTCTGGTTTTATGCAGCACCCCAACTCACCTTTCCCCATAAGCAAGCATAAGTTGGTTTTCTAAATTTGAGACCCTGTTCTGTTTTGTAATTCAGTTTATGTGTAGCCAAGTTTACATTCCGTGTATTACTGATATATTATGATGTTTCTTTTTCTGTGTGACGTATTTCTCGTAGAATCATCGTACCTGAATCCACTCATTATGCCGCTACGGGCCTGAAGACGTAGATTTCATTGCTGAGTGATATTCCATTGTACGTGCGTACCAGAACTTCCTTATCCATTTTTTCCTTTCTCGGATATTTAACTTGTACCGTAGACAAGGTTCTTGTAAACAGAGCCATCCCAAACTTTGGGGTGGCTGTGTGTTTGTGATTTTAATTTCCCTAAGCTATAGGACCATAAGTGGAAGTGCCATAGGCTGTGTTGCTTTGTTTCCTACGTGTTTCTGGAAACACCATACACTTCTCCAGAGTGGTTGTTGGCAATTTACATCCCGCCCATCAGCATGACAAGGCTCCCTGTTCTCCATGACCTGTCCTGACTTTCTGGATTTTACATATTTTTCAGATGGCCCTTTTGACCGGGGGGCAGTGAGACTTCATTGTAGTGCAGATTTCCATTACACGCTTGCTAGGATGGCCAAAAAGGGCGTATGCGTTTTTTCCTGAATATATTCAGGAAAAAACGCATACGCACTTTTTGGCCAAGTGCATCATTGTCGACATTCTGCCTCTTTTCCTATGCTTTTAGTACAATTCCAGTCTACCCCCTGAAATCGTTTTCCTGAAGTTCTGCCCCGTTTTCAAGTCCTCTTCGAAGACTTACTTAAATATATTTTTGGACGATAGCTGTCATTCATAACTCTGCAAGTTTGTGAAGTACAGTGCCCCTGAGCTCATTTCTTCAACTCGCTTTCTTGTGAGCTGGCCGCAAAACCGCAGGATTGCTTCAGGCCCTAATCTTTTTCCGGCAAGGCACGCTGAGCCTTTCGTTAATTCCTCTTCCTGGTGGGAAATGAGCGTTCCATTTGCCCGTGCAGACACCTACAGCTAGTCTCTCATTGCTTCTCCCTATTCCTGTTCATCTTGCACAGAAATTGCAAACTGTGCCAATCAGGAGGTTAATGGCACTTACTCTCCAAGTGGGGAGAGTGTTAGTAAAGTGTTCAAATGTTGAACCCGAGTACCAGGGGACGAAAACTGAGATGCATTTGAAAACGTTTCCCAATCACATGTTGGACCATACTCTGGGTTTCCCATGCATGTTTTAGCTGAAGGAAGAATCCCTTAAACCTGGAGTGTTGGGACCCATGGAATGGGTACCATGCAGTATGACTTCAAAGGGGCTGCGTTTGCTCACCGAACCTCACCAATGCTATCAGCCCGAAGTGTCCAGCCTTATGTCTCATCCAGCTCTGGGTGTAGATGTGGTAAATCCAGGTTGCATCACAAGCCCTGAATGAATTATTTAAGAATTGCTCTCTATTTCACTGTCATTGTGTTTTGTTTTTGAAATTCATTTTGATAATGGGATTTATCGGATTTACACTGCTGCTTTTAGGCCACTGTACACACGCTTGATTTCCTTATGGAGACATATAAATCCATGGGTTTTAAGATTCTTACTTGTCAGGTATCTTGCCAGGCGTTGAATATGGTGTGTTGAGTCCATTTCGTTGAGCAAGTAGTAGGGCTTGTCTATTATATATTTGGCTTATGGAACGGTATCTGTGCTAATTTCAATCTCTGGTTTTATGCAGCACCCCAACTCACCTTTCCCCATAAGCAAGCATAAGTTGGTTTTCTAAATTTGAGACCCTGTTCTGTTTTGTAATTCAGTTCATGGGTAGCCAAGTTTACATTCCGTGTATTAGTGATAACTTATGATGTTTCTTTTTCTGTCTGACTTATTTCTCATAGAATCATTGTACCTGAATCCACTCATTATGCCGCTACGGTGCTGATGACGTAGATTTCATTGCTGAGAGATATTCCATTGTACGTGCGTACCACAACTTCTTTATCCATTTTATGCTTTCTCGGATATTTAACTTCTACCGTAGATGAGGTTCTTGTAAACAGAGCCATCCCAAACTCTGGGGTGGCTGTGTGTTTGTGATTTTAATTTCCCTAAGCTATAGGACCATAAGTGGAAGTGCCATAGGCTGTGTTGCTTTGTTTCCTACGTGTTTCTGGAAACACCATACACTTCTCCAGAGTGGTTGTTGGCAATTTACATCCCGCCCATCAGCATGACAAGGCTCCCTGTTCTCCATGACCTGTCCTGCCTTTCTGGATTTTACACTTTTTTCAGATGGCTCTTTTGACCGGGGGGGCAGTGAGACTTCATTGTAGTGCAGATTTCCTTTACATGCTTGCTTGGTTGGCCAAAAAGGGCGTATGCGTTTTTTCCTGAATATATTCAGGAAAAAACGCATACGCCCTTTTTGGCCAAGTGCATCGTTGTCGACATTCTGCCTCTTTTCCTATGCTTTTAGTACAATTCCAGTCTACCCCCTGAAATCGTTTTCCTGAAATTCTGCCCCGCTTTCAAGTCCTCTTGGAAGACTTAATTCAATACATTTTTGGACGATAGCTGTCATTCATAACTCTGCAGGTTTGTGAATTACAGTGCCCCTGAGCTCCTTTCTTCAACTCGCTTTCTGTGAGCTGGCCGCAAAACAGCAGGATTGCTTCAGGCCCTAATCTCTTTCCGGCCGGGCACGCTGAGCCTTTGTTTAATTCCTCTTCCTGGTCGGAAATGAGCGTTCCATTTGCCCGTGCAGACACCTACAGCTAGTCTCTCATTGCTTCTCCCTATTCCTGTTCATCTTGCGCAGAAATTGCAAAGTGTGCCAAACAGGAGGTTAATGGCACTTACTCTCCAAGTGGGGAGAGTGTTAGTAAAGTGTTCAAATGTTGAACCCGAGTACCAGGGGACGAAAACTGAGATGCATTTGAAAACGTTTCCCAATCACATGTTGGACCATACTCTGGGTTTCCCATGCATGTTTTAGCTGAAGGAAGAATCCCTTAAACCTGGAGTGTTGGGACCCATGGAATGGGTACCATGCAGTATGACTTCAAAGGGTCTGCGTTTGCTCACCGAACCTCACCAATGCTATCAGCCCGAAGTGTCCAGCCTTATGTCTCATCCAGCTCTGGGTGTAGATGTGGTAAATCCAGGTTGCATCACAAGCCCTGAATGAATTATTTAAGAATTGCTCTCTATTTCACTGTCATTGTGTTTTGTTTTTGAAATTCATTTTGATAATGGGATTTATCGGATTTACACTGCTGCTTTTAGGCCACTGTACACACGCTTGATTTCCTTATGGAGACATATAAATCCATGGGTTTTAAGATTCTTACTTGTCAGGTATCTTCCCAGGCGTTGAATATAGGGTGTTGAGTCCATTTCGTTGAGCAAGGAGTAGGTTTTGTCTATTATATATTTGGCTTATGGAACGGTATCTGTGCTAATTTCAATCTCTGGTTTTATGCAGCATCCCAACTGACCTTTCCCCATAAGCAAGCATAAGTTGGTTTGCTAAATTTGAGACCCTGTTCTGTTTTGTAATTCAGTTCATGGGTAGCCAAGTTTACATTCCGTGTATTAGTGATAACTTATGATGTTTCTTTTTCTGTCTGACTTATTTCTCATAGAATCATCGTACCTGAATCCACTCATTATGCCGCTACGGTCCTGATGACGTAGATTTCATTGCTGAGTGATATTCCATTGTACGTGCGTACCACAACTCCTTTATCCATTTTATGCTTTCTCGGATATTTAACTGCTACCGTAGATGAGGTTCTTGTAAACAGAGCCATCCCAAACTTTGGGGTGGCTGTGTGTTTTTGATTTTAATTTCCCTAAGCTATAGGACCATAAGTGGAAGTGCCATAGGCTGTGTTGCTTTGTTTCCTACGTGTTTCTGGAAACACCATACACTTCTCCAGAGTGGTTGTTGGCAATTTACATCCCGCCCATCAGCATGACAAGGCTCCCTGTTCTCCATGACCTGTCCTGCCTTTCTGGATTTTACACTTTTTTCAGATGGCTCTTTTGACCGGGGGGGCAGTGAGACTTCATTGTAGTGCAGATTTCCTTTACATGCTTGCTTGGTTGGCCAAAAAGGGCGTATGCGTTTTTTCCTGAATATATTCAGGAAAAAACGCATACGCCCTTTTTGGCCAAGTGCATCGTTGTCGACATTCTGCCTCTTTTCCTATGCTTTTAGTACAATTCCAGTCTACCCCCTGAAATCGTTTTCCTGAAATTCTGCCCCGCTTTCAAGTCCTCTTGGAAGACTTAATTCAATACATTTTTGGACGATAGCTGTCATTCATAACTCTGCAGGTTTGTGAATTACAGTGCCCCTGAGCTCCTTTCTTCAACTCGCTTTCTTGTGAGCTGGCCGCAAAACCGCAGGATTGCTTCAGGCCCTAATCTCTTTCCGGCCGGGCACGCTGAGCCTTTGTTTAATTCCTCTTCCTGGTCGGAAATGAGCGTTCCATTTGCCCGTGCAGACACCTACAGCTAGTCTCTCATTGCTTCTCCCTATTCCTGTTCATCTTGCGCAGAAATTGCAAAGTGTGCCAAACAGGAGGTTAAATGCACTGACTCTCCAAGTGGGGAGAGTGTTAGTAATGCGTCTGGAATGGTGAACCCGAGTACCAGGGGACGAAAACTGAGATGCATTTGAAAACGTTTCCCAATCACACGGTGGACCATACTATGGGTTTCCCATGCATGTTTTAGCTGAAGGAAGAATCCCTTAAACCTGGAAATTTGGAACCCATGGAATGGGTACCATGCAGTATGTCTTCACAAGGTCTGCGTTTGCTCACCGAACCTCACCAGTGCTATCAGCCCGAAGTGTCCAGCCTTATGTCTCACCCAGCTCTGGGTGTAGATGTGGGAAATCCAGGTTGCATCACAAGCCCTGAATGAATTATTTAAGAATTGCTCTCTATTTCACTGTCATTGTGTTTTGTTTTTGAAATTTATTTTGATAATGGGATTTATCGGATTTTCACTGCTGCGTTTAGGCCGCTGTACACACGCTTGATTTCCTTATGGAGACATATAAATCCATGGGTTTTAAGATTCTTACTTGTCAGGTATCTTGCCAGGCCTTGAATATGGGGTGTTGAGTCCATTTCGTTGAGCAAGGTGTAGGGCTTGTCTGTTATATATTTGGCTTATGGAACGGTATCTGTGCTAATTTCAATCTCTGGTTTTATGCAGCACCCCAACTCACCTTTCCCCATAAGCAAGCATAAGTTGGTTTTCTAAATTTGAGACCCTGTTCTGTTTTGTAATTCAGTTCATGTGTATCCAACTTTACATTCCGTGTATTAGTGATATCTTATGATGTTTCTTTTTCTGTGTGACTTATTTCTCGTAGAATCATCGTACCTGAATCCACTCATTATGCCGCTACGTGCCTGATGACGTAGATTTCATTGCTGAGTGATATTCCATTGTACGTGCGTACCACAACTTCTTTATCCATTTTTTGCTTTCTGGGATATTTTACTTGTACCGTAGACGAGGTTCTTGTAAACAGAGCCGTCCCAAACTCTGGGGTGGCTGTGTGTTTTTGACTTTAATTTCCCTAAGCTATAGGACCATAAGTGGAAGTGCCATAGGCTGTGTTGCTTTGTTTCCTACGTGTTTCTGGAAACACCATACACTTCTCCAGAGTGGTTGTTGGCAATTTACATCCCGCCCATCAGCATGACAAGGCTCCCTGTTCTCCATGACCTGTCTTGACTTTCTGGATTTTACATTTTTGTCAGATGGCCCTTTTGAACGGGGGGCAGTGAGACTTCATATTAGTGCAGATTTCCATTACACGCTTGCTTGGTTGGCCAAAAAGGGCATATGCGTTTTTTCCTGAATATATTCAGGAAAAAACGCATACGCCCTTTTTGGCCAAGTGCATCATTGTTGACATTCTGCCTCTTTTCCTACGCTTTAAGTGCAATTCCAGTCTACCCCCTGAAATCGTTTTCCTGAAATTCTGCCCCGCTTTCAAGTCCTCTTCGAAGACTTACTTCAGTACATTTTTGGACGATAGCTGTCATTCATAACTCTGCAGGTTTGTGAATTACAGTGCCCCTGAGCTCCTTTCTTCAACTCCTTTTCTTGTGAGCTGGCCGCAAAACCGCAGGATTTCTTCAGGCCCTAATATGTTTCCGGCCGGGCACGCTGAGCCTTTGGTTAATTCCTCTTCCTGGTGGGAAATGATCGTTCAATTTGCCCGTGCAGACACCAACAGCTAGTCTCTCATTGGTTCTCCCTATGCCTGTTCATCTTGCGCAGAAATTGCAAACTGTGACAAACAGGAGGTTAAAGGCACTGACTCTCCAAGTGGGGAGAGTGTTAGTAAAGCGTCTGGAATGGTGAAACCAAGTACCAGGGGACGAAAACTGAGATGCATTTGAAAACGTTTCCCAATCACACAGCGGACGATAGTCTGGGTTTCCCATGCATGTTTTAGCTGAAGGAAGAATCCCTTAAACCTGGAGAGTTGGGACCCATGGAATGGGTACGTTGCAGTATGTCTTCAAAGGGTCTGCGTCTGCTCACCGAACCTCACCAATGCTATCAGCCCGAAGTGCCCAGCCTTATGTCTCACCCAGCTCTGGGTGTAGATGTGGTAAATCCAGGTTGCATCACAAGCCCTGAATGAATTATTTAAGAATTGCTCTCTATTTCACTGTCATTGTGTTTTGTTACTGAAATTTATTTTGATAATGGGATTTATCGGATTTTCACTGCTGCGTTTAGGCCGCTGTACACACGCTTGATTTCCTTATGGAGACATATAAATCCATGGGTTTTAAGATTCTTACTTGTCAGGTATCTTGCCAGGCGTTGAATATGGTGTGTTGAGTCCATTTCGTTGAGCAAGTAGTAGGGCTTGTCTATTATATATTTGGCTTATGGAACGGTATCTGTGCTAATTTCAATCTCTGGTTTTATGCAGCACCCCAACTCACCTTTCCCCATAAGCAAGCATAAGTTGGTTTTCTAAATTTGAGACCCTGTTCTGTTTTGTAATTCAGTTTATGTGTAGCCAAGTTTACATTCCGTGTATTACTGATATATTATGATGTTTCTTTTTCTGTGTGACGTATTTCTCGTAGAATCATCGTACCTGAATCCACTCATTATGCCGCTACGGGCCTGAAGACGTAGATTTCATTGCTGAGTGATATTCCATTGTACGTGCGTACCAGAACTTCCTTATCCATTTTTTCCTTTCTCGGATATTTAACTTGTACCGTAGACAAGGTTCTTGTAAACAGAGCCATCCCAAACTTTGGGGTGGCTGTGTGTTTGTGATTTTAATTTCCCTAAGCTATAGGACCATAAGTGGAAGTGCCATAGGCTGTGTTGCTTTGTTTCCTACGTGTTTCTGGAAACACCATACACTTCTCCAGAGTGGTTGTTGGCAATTTACATCCCGCCCATCAGCATGACAAGGCTCCCTGTTCTCCATGACCTGTCCTGACTTTCTGGATTTTACATATTTTTCAGATGGCCCTTTTGACCGGGGGGCAGTGAGACTTCATTGTAGTGCAGATTTCCATTACACGCTTGCTAGGATGGCCAAAAAGGGCGTATGCGTTTTTTCCTGAATATATTCAGGAAAAAACGCTTACGCACTTTTTGGCCAAGTGCATCATTGTCGACATTCTGCCTCTTTTCCTATGCTTTTAGTACAATTCCAGTCTACCCCCTGAAATCGTTTTCCTGAAGTTCTGCCCCGTTTTCAAGTCCTCTTCGAAGACTTACTTAAATATATTTTTGGACGATAGCTGTCATTCATAACTCTGCAAGTTTGTGAAGTACAGTGCCCCTGAGCTCATTTCTTCAACTCGCTTTCTTGTGAGCTGGCCGCAAAACCGCAGGATTGCTTCAGGCCCTAATCTTTTTCCGGCAAGGCACGCTGAGCCTTTCGTTAATTCCTCTTCCTGGTGGGAAATGAGCGTTCCATTTGCCCGTGCAGACACCTACAGCTAGTCTCTCATTGCTTCTCCCTATTCCTGTTCATCTTGCACAGAAATTGCAAACTGTGCCAATCAGGAGGTTAATGGCACTTACTCTCCAAGTGGGGAGAGTGTTAGTAAAGTGTTCAAATGTTGAACCCGAGTACCAGGGGACGAAAACTGAGATGCATTTGAAAACGTTTCCCAATCACATGTTGGACCATACTCTGGGTTTCCCATGCATGTTTTAGCTGAAGGAAGAATCCCTTAAACCTGGAGTGTTGGGACCCATGGAATGGGTACCATGCAGTATGACTTCAAAGGGGCTGCGTTTGCTCACCGAACCTCACCAATGCTATCAGCCCGAAGTGTCCAGCCTTATGTCTCATCCAGCTCTGGGTGTAGATGTGGTAAATCCAGGTTGCATCACAAGCCCTGAATGAATTATTTAAGAATTGCTCTCTATTTCACTGTCATTGTGTTTTGTTTTTGAAATTCATTTTGATAATGGGATTTATCGGATTTACACTGCTGCTTTTAGGCCACTGTACACACGCTTGATTTCCTTATGGAGACATATAAATCCATGGGTTTTAAGATTCTTACTTGTCAGGTATCTTCCCAGGCGTTGAATATGGTGTGTTGAGTCCATTTCGTTGAGCAAGTAGTAGGGCTTGTCTATTATATATTTGGCTTATGGAACGGTATCTGTGCTAATTTCAATCTCTGGTTTTATGCAGCACCCCAACTCACCTTTCCCCATAAGCAAGCATAAGTTGGTTTTCTAAATTTGAGACCCTGTTCTGTTTTGTAATTCAGTTCATGGGTAGCCAAGTTTACATTCCGTGTATTAGTGATAACTTATGATGTTTCTTTTTCTGTCTGACTTATTTCTCATAGAATCATTGTACCTGAATCCACTCATTATGCCGCTACGGTGCTGATGACGTAGATTTCATTGCTGAGAGATATTCCATTGTACGTGCGTACCACAACTTCTTTATCCATTTTATGCTTTCTCGGATATTTAACTTCTACCGTAGATGAGGTTCTTGTAAACAGAGCCATCCCAAACTCTGGGGTGGCTGTGTGTTTGTGATTTTAATTTCCCTAAGCTATAGGACCATAAGTGGAAGTGCCATAGGCTGTGTTGCTTTGTTTCCTACGTGTTTCTGGAAACACCATACACTTCTCCAGAGTGGTTGTTGGCAATTTACATCCCGCCCATCAGCATGACAAGGCTCCCTGTTCTCCATGACCTGTCCTGCCTTTCTGGATTTTACACTTTTTTCAGATGGCTCTTTTGACCGGGGGGGCAGTGAGACTTCATTGTAGTGCAGATTTCCTTTACATGCTTGCTTGGTTGGCCAAAAAGGGCGTATGCGTTTTTTCCTGAATATATTCAGGAAAAAACGCATACGCCCTTTTTGGCCAAGTGCATCGTTGTCGACATTCTGCCTCTTTTCCTATGCTTTTAGTACAATTCCAGTCTACCCCCTGAAATCGTTTTCCTGAAATTCTGCCCCGCTTTCAAGTCCTCTTGGAAGACTTAATTCAATACATTTTTGGACGATAGCTGTCATTCATAACTCTGCAGGTTTGTGAATTACAGTGCCCCTGAGCTCCTTTCTTCAACTCGCTTTCTGTGAGCTGGCCGCAAAACAGCAGGATTGCTTCAGGCCCTAATCTCTTTCCGGCCGGGCACGCTGAGCCTTTGTTTAATTCCTCTTCCTGGTCGGAAATGAGCGTTCCATTTGCCCGTGCAGACACCTACAGCTAGTCTCTCATTGCTTCTCCCTATTCCTGTTCATCTTGCGCAGAAATTGCAAAGTGTGCCAAACAGGAGGTTAATGGCACTTACTCTCCAAGTGGGGAGAGTGTTAGTAAAGTGTTCAAATGTTGAACCCGAGTACCAGGGGACGAAAACTGAGATGCATTTGAAAACGTTTCCCAATCACATGTTGGACCATACTCTGGGTTTCCCATGCATGTTTTAGCTGAAGGAAGAATCCCTTAAACCTGGAGTGTTGGGACCCATGGAATGGGTACCATGCAGTATGACTTCAAAGGGTCTGCGTTTGCTCACCGAACCTCACCAATGCTATCAGCCCGAAGTGTCCAGCCTTATGTCTCACCCAGCTCTGGGTGTAGATGTGGTAAATCCAGGTTGCATCACAAGCCCTGAATGAATTATTTAAGAATTGCTCTCTATTTCACTGTCATTGTGTTTTGTTTTTGAAATTTATTTTGATAATGGGATTTATCGGATGTTCACTGCTGCGTTTAGGCCGCTGTACACACGCTTGATTTCCTTATGGAGACATATAAATCCATGGGTTTTAAGATTCTTACTTGTCAGGTATGTTCCCAGGCGTTGAATATGGGGTGTTGAGTCCATTTCGTTGAGCAAGGAGTAGGTCTTGTCTATTACATATTTGGCTTATGGAACGGTATCTGTGCTAATTTCAATCTCTGGTTTTATGCAGCACCCCAACTCACCTTTCCCCATAAGCAAGCATAAGTTGGTTTTCTAAATTTGAGACCCTGTTCTGTTTTGTAATTCAGTTCATGGGTAGCCAAGTTTACATTCCGTGTATTAGTGATAACTTATGATGTTTCTTTTTCTGTCTGACTTATTTCTCATAGAATCATCGTACCTGAATCCACTCATTATGCCGCTACGGTGCTGATGACGTAGATTTCATTGCTGAGAGATATTCCATTGTACGTGCGTACCACAACTTCTTTATCCATTTTATGCTTTCTCGGATATTTAACTTCTACCGTAGATGAGGTTCTTGTAAACAGAGCCATCCCAAACTCTGGGGTGGCTGTGTGTTTGTGATTTTAATTTCCCTAAGCTATAGGACCATAAGTGGAAGTGCCATAGGCTGTGTTGCTTTGTTTCCTACGTGTTTCTGGAAACACCATACACTTCTCCAGAGTGGTTGTTGGCAATTTACATCCCGCCCATCAGCATGACAAGGCTCCCTGTTCTCCATGACCTGTCCTGCCTTTCTGGATTTTACACTTTTTTCAGATGGCTCTTTTGACCGGGGGGGCAGTGAGACTTCATTGTAGTGCAGATTTCCTTTACATGCTTGCTTGGTTGGCCAAAAAGGGCGTATGCGTTTTTTCCTGAATATATTCAGGAAAAAACGCATACGCCCTTTTTGGCCAAGTGCATCGTTGTCGACATTCTGCCTCTTTTCCTATGCTTTTAGTACAATTCCAGTCTACCCCCTGAAATCGTTTTCCTGAAATTCTGCCCCGCTTTCAAGTCCTCTTGGAAGACTTAATTCAATACATTTTTGGACGATAGCTGTCATTCATAACTCTGCAGGTTTGTGAATTACAGTGCCCCTGAGCTCCTTTCTTCAACTCGCTTTCTGTGAGCTGGCCGCAAAACCGCAGGATTGCTTCAGGCCCTAATCTCTTTCCGGCCGGG
The DNA here is from genome assembly GCF_059928025.1 of Delphinapterus leucas. Lineage (NCBI taxonomy): Eukaryota > Metazoa > Chordata > Mammalia > Artiodactyla > Monodontidae > Delphinapterus > Delphinapterus leucas. The sequence goes on from NW_028322275.1 coordinate 561,615, forward strand.
CACGCTGAGCCTTTGTTTAATTCCTCTTCCTGGTCGGAAATGAGCGTTCCATTTGCCCGTGCAGACACCTACAGCTAGTCTCTCATTGCTTCTCCCTATTCCTGTTCATCTTGCGCAGAAATTGCAAAGTGTGCCAAACAGGAGGTTAATGGCACTTACTCTCCAAGTGGGGAGAGTGTTAGTAAAGTGTTCAAATGTTGAACCCGAGTACCAGGGGACGAAAACTGAGATGCATTTGAAAACGTTTCCCAATCACATGTTGGACCATACTCTGGGTTTCCCATGCATGTTTTAGCTGAAGGAAGAATCCCTTAAACCTGGAGTGTTGGGACCCATGGAATGGGTACCATGCAGTATGACTTCAAAGGGTCTGCGTTTGCTCACCGAACCTCACCAATGCTATCAGCCCGAAGTGTCCAGCCTTATGTCTCACCCAGCTCTGGGTGTAGATGTGGTAAATCCAGGTTGCATCACAAGCCCTGAATGAATTATTTAAGAATTGCTCTCTATTTCACTGTCATTGTGTTTTGTTTTTGAAATTTATTTTGATAATGGGATTTATCGGATTTTCACTGCTGCGTTTAGGCCGCTGTACACACGCTTGATTTCCTTATGGAGACATATAAATCCATGGGTTTTAAGATTCTTACTTGTCAGGTATGTTCCCAGGCGTTGAATATGGGGTGTTGAGTCCATTTCGTTGAGCAAGGAGTAGGTCTTGTCTATTACATATTTGGCTTATGGAACGGTATCTGTGCTAATTTCAATCTCTGGTTTTATGCAGCACCCCAACTCACCTTTCCCCATAAGCAAGCATAAGTTGGTTTTCTAAATTTGAGACCCTGTTCTGTTTTGTAATTCAGTTCATGGGTAGCCAAGTTTACATTCCGTGTATTAGTGATAACTTATGATGTTTCTTTTTCTGTCTGACTTATTTCTCATAGAATCATCGTACCTGAATCCACTCATTATGCCGCTACGGTGCTGATGACGTAGATTTCATTGCTGAGAGATATTCCATTGTACGTGCGTACCACAACTTCTTTATCCATTTTATGCTTTCTCGGATATTTAACTTCTACCGTAGATGAGGTTCTTGTAAACAGAGCCATCCCAAACTCTGGGGTGGCTGTGTGTTTGTGATTTTAATTTCCCTAAGCTATAGGACCATAAGTGGAAGTGCCATAGGCTGTGTTGCTTTGTTTCCTACGTGTTTCTGGAAACACCATACACTTCTCCAGAGTGGTTGTTGGCAATTTACATCCCGCCCATCAGCATGACAAGGCTCCCTGTTCTCCATGACCTGTCCTGCCTTTCTGGATTTTACACTTTTTTCAGATGGCTCTTTTGACCGGGGGGGCAGTGAGACTTCATTGTAGTGCAGATTTCCTTTACATGCTTGCTTGGTTGGCCAAAAAGGGCGTATGCGTTTTTTCCTGAATATATTCAGGAAAAAACGCATACGCCCTTTTTGGCCAAGTGCATCGTTGTCGACATTCTGCCTCTTTTCCTATGCTTTTAGTACAATTCCAGTCTACCCCCTGAAATCGTTTTCCTGAAATTCTGCCCCGCTTTCAAGTCCTCTTGGAAGACTTAATTCAATACATTTTTGGACGATAGCTGTCATTCATAACTCTGCAGGTTTGTGAATTACAGTGCCCCTGAGCTCCTTTCTTCAACTCGCTTTCTGTGAGCTGGCCGCAAAACCGCAGGATTGCTTCAGGCCCTAATCTCTTTCCGGCCGGGCACGCTGAGCCTTTGTTTAATTCCTCTTCCTGGTCGGAAATGAGCGTTCCATTTGCCCGTGCAGACACCTACAGCTAGTCTCTCATTGCTTCTCCCTATTCCTGTTCATCTTGCGCAGAAATTGCAAAGTGTGACAAACAGGAGGTTAATGGCACTTACTCTCCAAGTGGGGAGAGTGTTAGTAAAGTGTTCAAATGTTGAACCCGAGTACCAGGGGACGAAAACTGAGATGCATTTGAAAACGTTTCCCAATCACATGTTGGACCATACTCTGGGTTTCCCATGCATGTTTTAGCTGAAGGAAGAATCCCTTAAACCTGGAGTGTTGGGACCCATGGAATGGGTACCATGCAGTATGACTTCAAAGGGTCTGCGTTTGCTCACCGAACCTCACCAATGCTATCAGCCCGAAGTGTCCAGCCTTATGTCTCATCCAGCTCTGGGTGTAGATGTGGTAAATCCAGGTTGCATCACAAGCCCTGAATGAATTATTTAAGAATTGCTCTCTATTTCACTGTCATTGTGTTTTGTTTTTGAAATTCATTTTGATAATGGGATTTATCGGATTTACACTGCTGCTTTTAGGCCACTGTACACACGCTTGATTTCCTTATGGAGACATATAAATCCATGGGTTTTAAGATTCTTACTTGTCATGTATCTTCCCAGGCGTTGAATATAGGGTGTTGAGTCCATTTCGTTGAGCAAGGAGTAGGTTTTGTCTATTATATATTTGGCTTATGGAACGGTATCTGTGCTAATTTCAATCTCTGGTTTTATGCAGCATCCCAACTGACCTTTCCCCATAAGCAAGCATAAGTTGGTTTGCTAAATTTGAGACCCTGTTCTGTTTTGTAATTCAGTTCATGGGTAGCCAAGTTTACATTCCGTGTATTAGTGATAACTTATGATGTTTCTTTTTCTGTCTGACTTATTTCTCATAGAATCATCGTACCTGAATCCACTCATTATGCCGCTACGGTCCTGATGACGTAGATTTCATTGCTGAGTGATATTCCATTGTACGTGCGTACCACAACTCCTTTATCCATTTTATGCTTTCTCGGATATTTAACTGCTACCGTAGATGAGGTTCTTGTAAACAGAGCCATCCCAAACTTTGGGGTGGCTGTGTGTTTTTGATTTTAATTTGCCTAAGCTATAGGACCATAAGTGGAAGTGCCATAGGCTGTGTTGCTTTGTTTCCTACGTGTTTCAGGAAACACCATACACTTTTCCAGAGTGACTGTTGGCAATTTAAATCCGCCCATCAGCATAACAAGGCTCCCTGTTCTCCATGACCTGTCCTGCCTTTCTGGATTTTACACTTTTTTCAGATGGCCCTTTTGACCGGGGGGCAGTGAGACTTCATTGTAGTGCAGATTTCCTTTACAGGCTTGCTTGGTTGGCCAAAAAGGGCGTATGCGTTTTTTCCTGAATATATTCAGGAAAAAACGCATACGCCCTTTTTGGCCAAGTGCATCATTGTCAACATTCTGCCTCTTTTCCTATGCTTTAAGTGCAATTCCAGTCTACCCCCTGAAATCGTTTTCCTGAAATTCTGCCCCGCTTTCAAGTCCTCTTTGAAGACTTACTTCTATACATTTTTGGACGACAGATGTCATTCATAACTCTGCAGGTTTGTGAATTACAGTGCCCCTGAGCTCCTTTCTTCAACTCCTTTTCTTGTGAGCTGGCCGCAAAACCGCAGGATTACTTCAGGCCCTAATATGTTTCCGGCCGGGCATGCTGAGCCTTTGGTTAATTCCTCTTCCTGGTGGGAAATGATCGTTCCGTTTGCCCATGCAGACACCAACAGCTAGTCTCTCATTGGTTCTCCCTATGCCTGTTCATCTTGCGCAGAAATTGCAAACTGTGCCAAACAGGAGGTTAAAGGCACTGACTCTCCAAGTGGGGAGAGTGTTAGTAAAGCGTCTGGAATGGTGAACCCGAGTACCAGGGGACAAAAACTGAGATGCATTTGAAAACGTTTCCCAATCACACGGCGGACGATAGTCTGGGTTTCCCATGCATGTTTTAGCTGAAGGAAGAATCCCTTAAAACTGGAGAGTTGGGACCCATGGAATGGGTACCATGCAGTATGATTTCAAAGGGTCTGCGTTTGCTCACCGAACCTCACCAATGCTATCAGCCCGAAGTGTGCAGCCTTATGTCTCACCCAGCTCTGGGTGTAGATATGGTAAATCCAGGTTGCATCACAAGCCCTGAATGAATTATTTAAGAATTGCTCTCTATTTCACTGTCATTGTGTTTTGTTTTTGAAATTTATTTTGATAATGGGAGATATCGGATTTTTACTGCTGCATTTAGGCCACTGTACACACGCTTGATTTCCTTATGGAGACATATAAATCCATGGGTTTTAAGATTCTTACTTGTCAGGTATCTCGCCAGGCGTTGAATATGGGGTGTTGAGTCCATTTCGTTGAGCAAGGAGTAGGGCTTGTCTATTATATATTTGGCTTATGGAACGGTATCTGTGCTAATTTTAATCTCTGGTTTTATGCAGCACCCCAACTCACCTTTCCCCATAAGCAAGCATAAGTTGGTTTTCTAAATTTGAGACCCTGTTCTGTTTTGTAATTCAGTTCATGTGTAGCCAAGTTTACATTCCGTGTATTAGTGATATCTTATGATGTTTCTTTTTCTGTGTGACTTATTTCTCATAGAATCATCGTACCTGAATCCACTCATTATGCCGCTATGGGCCTGATGACGTAGATTTCATTGCTGAGTGATATTCCATTGTACGTGCGTACCACAACTTCTTTATCCATTTTTTACTTTCTGGGATATTTTACTTGTACCGTAGACGAGGTTCTTGTAAACAGAGACGTCCCAAACTTTGGGGTGGCTGTGTGTTTTTGATTTTAATTTGCCTAAGCTATAGGACCATAAGTGGAAGTGACATAGGCTGTGTTGCTTTGTTTCCTACGTGTTTCAGGATACACCATACATTTCTCCAGAGTGGCTGTTGGCACTTTACATCCCACCCATCAGCATAAATAGTCTCCCTGTTCTCCAAGACCTGTCCCGCCTTTCTGGATTTTACACTTTTTTCAGATGGCCCTTTTGACCGGGGGGCAGTGAGACTTCATTGTAGTGCAGATTTCCTTTACACGCTTGCTTCGTTGGCCAAAAAGGGCGTATGCGTTTTTTCCTGAATATATTCAGGAGAAAACGCATACGCCGTTTTTGGCCAAGTGCATCATTGTCGACATTCTGCCTCTTTTCCTATGCTTTAAGTGCAATTCCAGTCTACCCCCTGAAATCGTTTTCCTGAAATTCTGCACCGCTTTCAAGTCCTCTTTGAAGACTTACTTCAGTACATTTTTGGACGATAGCTGTCATTCATAACTCTGCATGTTTGTGAATTACAGTGCCCCTGAGCTCCTTTCTTCAACTCCTTTTCTTGTGAGCTGGTCGCAAAACCGCAGGATTGCTTCTGCCCTAATATGTTTCCGGCCGGGCACGCTGAGCCTTTGGTTAATTCCTCTTCCTGGTGGGAAATGATCGTTCAATTTGCCGGTGCAGACACCAACAGCTAGTCTCTCATTGGTTCTCCCTATGCCTGTTCATCTTGTGCAGAAATTGCAAACTGTGCCAAACAGGAGGTTAATGGCACTGACTCTCCAAGTGGGGAGAGTGTTAGTAAAGCGTCTGGAATGGTGAACCCGAGTACCAGGGGACGAAAACTGAGATGCATTTGAAAACGTTTCCCAATCACACAGTGGACGATAGTCTGGGTTTCCCATGCATGTTTTAGCTGAAGGAAGAATCCCTTAAACCTGGAAATTTGGAACCCATGGAATGGGTACCATGCAGTATGACTTCAAAAGGTCTGCGTTTGCTCACCGAACCTCACCAGTGCTATCAGCCCGAAGTGTCCAGCCTTATGTCTCACCCAGCTCTTGGTGTAGATGTGGGAAATCCAGGTTGCATCACAAGCCCTGAATGAATTATTTAAGAATTGCTCTCTATTTCACTGTCATTGTGTTTTGTTTTTGAAATTTATTTTGATAATGGGATTTATTGGATTTTCACTGCTGCGTTTAGGCCGCTGTACACACCCTTGATTTCCTTATGGAGACATATAAATCCATGGGTTTTAAGATTCTTACTTGTCAGGTATCTTGCCAGGCGTTGAATATGGGGTGTTGAGTCCATTTCGTTGAGCAAGGAGTAGGGCTTGTCTATTATATATTTGGCTTATGGAACGGTATCTGTGCTAATTTCAATCTCTGGTTTTATGCAGCACCCCAACTCACCTTTCCCCATAAGCAAGCATAAGTTGGTTTTCTAAATTTGAGACCCTGTTCTGTTTTGTAATTCAGTTCATGGGTAGCCAAGTTTACATTCCGTGTATTAGTGATATCTTATGATGTTACTTTTTCTGTGTGACTTATTTCTCGTAGAATCATCATACCTGAATCCACTCATTATGCCACTACGGGCCTGAAGACGTAGATTTCATTGCTGAGTGATATTCCATTGTACGTGCGTACCAGATATTCTTTATCCATTTTTTCCTTTCTCGGATATTTAACTTGTACCGTAGAAAAGGTTCTTGTAAACAGAGCCATCCCAAACTTTGGGGTGGCTGTGTGTTTGTGATTTTAATTACCCTAAGCTATAGGACCATAAGTGGAAGTGCCATAGGCTGTGTTGCTTTGTTTCCTACGTGTTTCTGGAAACACCATACACTTCTCCAGAGTGGTTGTTGGCAATTTACATCCCGCCCATCAGGATGACAAGGCTCCCTGTTCTCCATGACCTGTCCTGCCTTTCTGGATTTTACACTTTTTTCAGATGGCCCTTTTGACCGGGTGGGCAGTGAGACTTCCTTGTAGTGCAGAGTTCCTTTACACGCTTGCTTGTTTGGCCAAAAAGCGTGTATGCGTTTTTTTCTGAATATATTCAGGAAAAAACGCATACGCCCTTTTTGGCCAAGTGCATCGTTGTCGACATTCTGCCTCTTTTCCAATGCTTTTAGTACAATTCCAGTCTACCCCCTGAAATCGTTTTCCTGAAATTCTGCCCCGCTTACAAGTCCTCTTCGAAGACTTACTTCAATACATTTTTGGACGATAGCTGTCATTCATAACTCTGCAGGTTTGTGAATTACAGTGCCCCTGAGCTCATGTCTTCAACTCGCTTTCTTGTGAGCTGGCCGCAAAACCGCAGGATTGCTTCAGGCCATAATCTCTTTCCGGCAGGGCATGCTGAGCCTTTGTTTAATTCCTCTTCCTGGTCGGAAATGAGTGTTCCTTTTGCCCGTGCAGGCACCTACAGCTAGTCTCTCATTGGTTCTCCCTATTCCTGTACATCTTGCGCAGAAATTGCAAACTGTGCCAAACAGGAGGTTAATGGCACTGACTCAAAAAGTGGGGAGAGTGTTAGTAAAGCGTCTGGAATGGTGAACCTGAGTACCAGGGGACGATAACTGAGATGCATTTGAAAACGTTTCCCGGTCACACAGTGCACTGTACTGTGGGTTTCCCATGCATGTTTTAGCTGAAGGAAGAATTCCTTAAACCTGGAGAGTTGGGACCCATGGAATGGTTACCATGCAGTATGACTTCAAAGGGTCTGCGTTTGCTCACCGAACCTCACCAATGCTATCAGCCCAAAGTGTCCAGCCTTATGTCTCACCCAGCTCTGGGTGTAGATGTGGTAAATCCAGGTTGCATCACAAACCCTGAATGAATTATTTAAGAATTGCTCTCTATTTCACTGTCATTGTGTTTTGTTTTTGAAATTTATTTTGATAATGGGATTTATCGGATTTTCACTGCTGCGTTTAGGCCGCTGTACACACGCTTGATTTCCTTATGGAGACATATAAATCCATGGGTTTTTAGATTCTTACTTGTCAGGTATCTTGCCAGGCGTTGAATATGGTGTGTTGAGTCCATTTCGTTGAGCAAGGAGTAGGGCTTGTCTATTATATATTTGGCTTATGGAACGGTATCTGTGCTAATTTCAATCTCTGGTTTTATGCAGCACCCCAACTCACCTTTCCCCATAAGCAAGCATAAGTTGGTTTTCTAAATTTGAGACCCTGTTCTGTTTTGTAATTCAGTTTATGTGTAGCCAAGTTTACATTCCGTGTATTACTGATATATTATGATGTTTCTTTTTCTGTGTGACTTATTTCTCGTAGAATCATCGTACCTGAATCCACTCATTATGCCGCTATGGGCCTGAAGACGTAGATTTCATTGCTGAGTGATATTCCATTGTACGTGCGTACCAGAACTTCTTTATTCATTTTTTCCTTTCTCGGATATTTAACTTGTACCGTAGACAAGGTTCTTGTAAACAGAGCCATCCCAAACTTTGGGGTGGCTGTGTGTTTTTGATTTTAATTTCCCTAAGCTATAGGATCATAAGTGGAAGTGACATAGGCTGTGTTGCTTTGTTTCCTACGTGTTTCAGGATACACCATACATTTCTCCAGAGTGGCTGTTGGCACTTTACATCCCACCCATCAGCATAAATAGTCTCCCTGTTCTCCAAGACCTGTCCCGCCTTTCTGGATTTTACACTTTTTTCAGATGGCCCTTTTGACCGGGGGGCAGTGAGACTTCATTGTAGTGCAGATTTCCTTTACACGCTTGCTTCGTTGGCCAAAAATGGCGTATGCGTTTTTTCCTGAATATATTCAGGAGAAAACGCATACGTCTTTTTTGGCCAAGTGCATCATTGTCGACATTCTGCCTCTTTTCCTATGCTTTAAGTGCAATTCCAGTCTACCCCCTGAAATCGTTTTCCTGAAATTCTGCCCCGCTTTCAAGTCCTCTTTGAAGACTTACTTCAGTACATTTTTGGACGATAGCTGTCATTCATAACTCTGCATGTTTGTGAATTACAGTGCCCCTGAGCTCCTTTCTTCAACTCCTTTTCTTGTGAGCTGGTCGCAAAACCGCAGGATTGCTTCTGCCCTAATTTGTTTCCGGCCGGGCACGCTGAGCCTTTGGTTAATTCCTCTTCCTGGTGGGAAATGATCGTTCAATTTGCCGGTGCAGACACCAACAGCTAGTCTCTCATTGGTTCTCCCTATGCCTGTTCATCTTGTGCAGAAATTGCAAACTGTGCCAAACAGGAGGTTAATGGCACTGACTCTCCAAGTGGGGAGAGTGTTAGTAAAGCGTCTGGAATGGTGAACCCGAGTACCAGGGGACGAAAACTGAGATGCATTTGAAAACGTTTCCCAATCACACAGTGGACGATAGTCTGGGTTTCCCATGCATGTTTTAGCTGAAGGAAGAATCCCTTAAACCTGGAAATTTGGAACCCATGGAATGGGTACCATGCAGTATGACTTCAAAAGGTCTGCGTTTGCTCACCGAACCTCACCAGTGCTATCAGCCCGAAGTGTCCAGCCTTATGTCTCACCCAGCTCTTGGTGTAGATGTGGGAAATCCAGGTTGCATCACAAGCCCTGAATGAATTATTTAAGAATTGCTCTCTATTTCACTGTCATTGTGTTTTGTTTTTGAAATTTATTTTGATAATGGGATTTATTGGATTTTCACTGCTGCGTTTAGGCCGCTGTACACACGCTTGATTTCCTTATGGAGACATATAAATCCATGGGTTTTAAGATTCTTACTTGTCAGGTATCTTGCCAGGCGTTGAATATGGGGTGTTGAGTCCATTTCGTTGAGCAAGGAGTAGGGCTTGTCTATTATATATTTGGCTTATGGAACGGTATCTGTGCTAATTTCAATCTCTGGTTTTATGCAGCACCCCAACTCACCTTTCCCCATAAGCAAGCATAAGTTGGTTTTCTAAATTTGAGACCCTGTTCTGTTTTGTAATTCAGTTCATGGGTAGCCAAGTTTACATTCCGTGTATTAGTGATATCTTATGATGTTACTTTTTCTGTGTGACTTATTTCTCGTAGAATCATCATACCTGAATCCACTCATTATGCCGCTACGGGCCTGAAGACGTAGATTTCATTGCTGAGTGATATTCCATTGTACGTGCGTACCAGATATTCTTTATCCATTTTTTCCTTTCTCGGATATTTAACTTGTACTGTAGAAAAGGTTCTTGTAAACAGAGCCATCCCAAACTTTGGGGTGGCTGTGTGTTTGTGATTTTAATTACCCTAAGCTATAGGACCATAAGTGGAAGTGCCATAGGCTGTGTTGCTTTGTTTCCTACGTGTTTCTGGAAACACCATACACTTCTCCAGAGTGGTTGTTGGCAATTTACATCCCGCCCATCAGGATGACAAGGCTCCCTGTTCTCCATGACCTGTCCTGCCTTTCTGGATTTTACACTTTTTTCAGATGGCCCTTTTGACCGGGTGGGCAGTGAGACTTCCTTGTAGTGCAGAGTTCCTTTACACGCTTGCTTGTTTGGCCAAAAAGCGTGTATGCGTTTTTTTCTGAATATATTCAGGAAAAAACGCATACGCCCTTTTTGGCCAAGTGCATCGTTGTCGACATTCTGCCTCTTTTCCAATGCTTTTAGTACAATTCCAGTCTACCCCCTGAAATCGTTTTCCTGAAATTCTGCCCCGCTTACAAGTCCTCTTCGAAGACTTACTTCAATACATTTTTGGACGATAGCTGTCATTCATAACTCTGCAGGTTTGTGAATTACAGTGCCCCTGAGCTCATGTCTTCAACTCGCTTTCCTGTGAGCTGGCCGCAAAACCGCAGGATTGCTTCAGGCCATAATCTCTTTCCGGCAGGGCATGCTGAGCCTTTGTTTAATTCCTCTTCCTGGTCGGAAATGAGTGTTCCTTTTGCCCGTGCAGGCACCTACAGCTAGTCTCTCATTGGTTCTCCCTATTCCTGTACATCTTGCGCAGAAATTGCAAACTGTGCCAAACAGGAGGTTAATGGCACTGACTCAAAAAGTGGGGAGAGTGTTAGTAAAGCGTCTGGAATGGTGAACCTGAGTACCAGGGGACGATAACTGAGATGCATTTGAAAACGTTTCCTGGTCACACAGTGCACTGTACTGTGGGTTTCCCATGCATGTTTTAGCTGAAGGAAGAATTCCTTAAACCTGGAGAGTTGGGACCCATGGAATGGTTACCATGCAGTATGACTTCAAAGGGTCTGCGTTTGCTCACCGAACCTCACCAATGCTATCAGCCCAAAGTGTCCAGCCTTATGTCTCACCCAGCTCTGGGTGTAGATGTGGTAAATCCAGGTTGCATCACAAACCCTGAATGAATTATTTAAGAATTGCTCTCTATTTCACTGTCATTGTGTTTTGTTTTTGAAATTTATTTTGATAATGGGATTTATCGGATTTTCACTGCTGCGTTTAGGCCGCTGTACACACGCTTGATTTCCTTATGGAGACATATAAATCCATGGGTTTTTAGATTCTTACTTGTCAGGTATCTTGCCAGGCGTTGAATATGGTGTGTTGAGTCCATTTCGTTGAGCAAGGAGTAGGGCTTGTCTATTATATATTTGGCTTATGGAACGGTATCTGTGCTAATTTCAATCTCTGGTTTTATGCAGCACCCCAACTCACCTTTCCCCATAAGCAAGCATAAGTTGGTTTTCTAAATTTGAGACCCTGTTCTGTTTTGTAATTCAGTTTATGTGTAGCCAAGTTTACATTCCGTGTATTACTGATATATTATGATGTTTCTTTTTCTGTGTGACTTATTTCTCGTAGAATCATCGTACCTGAATCCACTCATTATGCCGCTATGGGCCTGAAGACGTAGATTTCATTGCTGAGTGATATTCCATTGTACGTGCGTACCAGAACTTCTTTATTCATTTTTTCCTTTCTCGGATATTTAACTTGTACCGTAGACAAGGTTCTTGTAAACAGAGCCATCCCAAACTTTGGGGTGGCTGTGTGTTTTTGATTTTAATTTCCCTAAGCTATAGGATCATAAGTGGAAGTGACATAGGCTGTGTTGCTTTGTTTCCTACGTGTTTCAGGATACACCATACATTTCTCCAGAGTGGCTGTTGGCACTTTACATCCCACCCATCAGCATAAATAGTCTCCCTGTTCTCCAAGACCTGTCCCGCCTTTCTGGATTTTACACTTTTTTCAGATGGCCCTTTTGACCGGGGGGCAGTGAGACTTCATTGTAGTGCAGATTTCCTTTACACGCTTGCTTCGTTGGCCAAAAATGGCGTATGCGTTTTTTCCTGAATATATTCAGGAGAAAACGCATACGCCTTTTTTGGCCAAGTGCATCATTGTCGACATTCTGCCTCTTTTCCTATGCTTTAAGTGCAATTCCAGTCTACCCCCTGAAATCGTTTTCCTGAAATTCTGCCCCGCTTTCAAGTCCTCTTTGAAGACTTACTTCAGTACATTTTTGGACGATAGCTGTCATTCATAACTCTGCATGTTTGTGAATTACAGTGCCCCTGAGCTCCTTTCTTCAACTCCTTTTCTTGTGAGCTGGTCGCAAAACCGCAGGATTGCTTCTGCCCTAATTTGTTTCCGGCCGGGCACGCTGAGCCTTTGGTTAATTCCTCTTCCTGGTGGGAAATGATCGTTCAATTTGCCGGTGCAGACACCAACAGCTAGTCTCTCATTGGTTCTCCCTATGCCTGTTCATCTTGTGCAGAAATTGCAAACTGTGCCAAACAGGAGGTTAATGGCACTGACTCTCCAAGTGGGGAGAGTGTTAGTAAAGCGTCTGGAATGGTGAACCCGAGTACCAGGGGACGAAAACTGAGATGCATTTGAAAACGTTTCCCAATCACACAGTGGACGATAGTCTGGGTTTCCCATGCATGTTTTAGCTGAAGGAAGAATCCCTTAAACCTGGAAATTTGGAACCCATGGAATGGGTACCATGCAGTATGACTTCAAAAGGTCTGCGTTTGCTCACCGAACCTCACCAGTGCTATCAGCCCGAAGTGTCCAGCCTTATGTCTCACCCAGCTCTTGGTGTAGATGTGGGAAATCCAGGTTGCATCACAAGCCCTGAATGAATTATTTAAGAATTGCTCTCTATTTCACTGTCATTGTGTTTTGTTTTTGAAATTTATTTTGATAATGGGATTTATTGGATTTTCACTGCTGCGTTTAGGCCGCTGTACACACGCTTGATTTCCTTATGGAGACATATAAATCCATGGGTTTTAAGATTCTTACTTGTCAGGTATCTTGCCAGGCGTTGAATATGGGGTGTTGAGTCCATTTCGTTGAGCAAGGAGTAGGGCTTGTCTATTATATATTTGGCTTATGGAACGGTATCTGTGCTAATTTCAATCTCTGGTTTTATGCAGCACCCCAACTCACCTTTCCCCATAAGCAAGCATAAGTTGGTTTTCTAAATTTGAGACCCTGTTCTGTTTTGTAATTCAGTTCATGGGTAGCCAAGTTTACATTCCGTGTATTAGTGATATCTTATGATGTTACTTTTTCTGTGTGACTTATTTCTCGTAGAATCATCATACCTGAATCCACTCATTATGCCGCTACGGGCCTGAAGACGTAGATTTCATTGCTGAGTGATATTCCATTGTACGTGCGTACCAGATATTCTTTATCCATTTTTTCCTTTCTCGGATATTTAACTTGTACCGTAGAAAAGGTTCTTGTAAACAGAGCCATCCCAAACTTTGGGGTGGCTGTGTGTTTGTGATTTTAATTACCCTAAGCTATAGGACCATAAGTGGAAGTGCCATAGGCTGTGTTGCTTTGTTTCCTACGTGTTTCTGGAAACACCATACACTTCTCCAGAGTGGTTGTTGGCAATTTACATCCCGCCCATCAGGATGACAAGGCTCCCTGTTCTCCATGACCTGTCCTGCCTTTCTGGATTTTACACTTTTTTCAGATGGCCCTTTTGACCGGGTGGGCAGTGAGACTTCCTTGTAGTGCAGAGTTCCTTTACACGCTTGCTTGTTTGGCCAAAAAGCGTGTATGCGTTTTTTTCTGAATATATTCAGGAAAAAACGCATACGCCCTTTTTGGCCAAGTGCATCGTTGTCGACATTCTGCCTCTTTTCCAATGCTTTTAGTACAATTCCAGTCTACCCCCTGAAATCGTTTTCCTGAAATTCTGCCCCGCTTACAAGTCCTCTTCGAAGACTTACTTCAATACATTTTTGGACGATAGCTGTCATTCATAACTCTGCAGGTTTGTGAATTACAGTGCCCCTGAGCTCATGTCTTCAACTCGCTTTCCTGTGAGCTGGCCGCAAAACCGCAGGATTGCTTCAGGCCATAATCTCTTTCCGGCAGGGCATGCTGAGCCTTTGTTTAATTCCTCTTCCTGGTCGGAAATGAGTGTTCCTTTTGCCCGTGCAGGCACCTACAGCTAGTCTCTCATTGGTTCTCCCTATTCCTGTACATCTTGCGCAGAAATTGCAAACTGTGCCAAACAGGAGGTTAATGGCACTGACTCTCCAAGTGGGGAGAGTGTTAGTAAAGCGTCTGGAATGGTGAACCCGAGTACCAGGGGACGATAACTGAGATGCATTTGAAAACGTTTCCCGGTCACACAGTGCACTGTACTGTGGGTTTCCCATGCATGTTTTAGCTGAAGGAAGAATTCCTTAAACCTGGAGAGTTGGGACCCATGGAATGGTTACCATGCAGTATGACTTCAAAGGGTCTGCGTTTGCTCACCGAACCTCACCAATGCTATCAGCCCGAAGTGTCCAGCCTTATGTCTCACCCAGCTCTGGGTGTAGATGTGGGAAATCCAGGTTGCATCACAAACCCTGAATGAATTATTTAAGAATTGCTCTCTATTTCACTGTCATTGTGTTTTGTTTTTGAAATTTATTTTGATAATGGGATTTATCGGATTTTCAGTGCTGCGTTTAGGCCGCTGTACACACGCTTGATTTCCTTATGGAGACATATAAATCCATGGGTTTTTAGATTCTTACTTGTCAGGTATCTTGCCAGGCGTTGAATATGGGGTGTTGAGTCCATTTCGTTGAGCAAGGAGTAGGTCTTGTCTATTATATATTTGGCTTATGGAACGGTATCTGTGCTAATTTCAATCTCTGGTTTTATGCAGCACCCCAACTCACCTTTCGCCATAAGCAAGCATAAGTTGGTTTTCTAAATTTGAGACCCTGTTCTGTTTTGTAATTCAGTTTATGTGTAGCCAAGTTTACATTCCGTGTATTACTGATATATTATGATGTTTCTTTTTCTGTGTGACTTATTTCTCGTAGAATCATCGTACCTGAATCCACTCATTATGCCGCTATGGGCCTGAAGACGTAGATTTCATTGCTGAGTGATATTCCATTGTACGTGCGTACCAGAACTTCTTTATCCATTTTTTCCTTTCTCGGATATTTAACTTGTACCGTAGACAAGGTTCTTGTAAACAGAGCCATCCCAAACTTTGGGGTGGCTGTGTGTTTTTGATTTTAATTTCCCTAAGCTATAGGATCATAAGTGGAAGTGACATAGGCTGTGTTGCTTTGTTTCCTACGTGTTTCAGGATACACCATACATTTCTCCAGAGTGGCTGTTGGCAATTTACATCCCGCCCATCAGCATAACAAGGCTCCCTGTTCTCCATGACCTGTCCTGTCTTTCTGGATTTTACACTTTTTTCAGATGGCCCTTTTGACCGGGGGGCAGTGAGACTTCATTGTAGTGCAGATTTCCTTTACACGCTTGCTTGGTTGTCCAAAAAGGGCGTATGCGTTTTTTCCTGAATATATTCAGGAAAAAACGCATACGCCCTTTTTGGCCAAGTGCATCATTGTTGACATTCTGCCTCTTTTCCTACGCTTTAAGTGCAATTCCAGTCTACCCCCTGAAATCGTTTTCCTGAAATTCTGCCCCGCTTTCAAGTCCTCTTTGAAGACTTACTTCAGTACATTTTTGGACGATAGCTGTCATTCATAACTCTGCAGGATTGTGAATTACAGTGCCCCTCAGCTCCTTTCTTCAACTCCTTTTCTTGTGAGCTGGCCGCAAAACCGCAGGGTTGCTTCAGGCCCTAATCTCTTTCCGGCCGGGCACGCTGAGCCTTTGGTTAATTCCTCTTCCTGGTCGGAAATGAGCGTTCCATTTGCCCGTGCAGACCCCAACAGCTAGTCTCTCATTGCTTCTCCCTATTCCTGTTCATCTTGCGCAGAAATTGCAAACTGTGCCAAACAGGAGGTTAAAGGCACTGACTCTCCAAGTGGGGAGAGTGTTAGTAATGCGTCTGGAATGGTGAACCCGAGTACCAGGGGACGAAAACTGAGATGCATTTGAAAACGTTTCCCAATCACATGGTGGACCATACTATGGGTTTCCCATGCATGTTTTAGCTGAAGGAAGAATCCCTTAAACCTGGAAATTTGGAACCCATGGAATGGGTACCATGCAGTATGTCTTCACAAGGTCTGCGTTTGCTCACCGAACCTCACCAGTGCTATCAGCCCGAAGTGTCCAGCCTTATGTCTCACCCAGCTCTGGGTGTAGATGTGGGAAATCCAGGTTGCATCACAAGCCCTGAATGAATTATTTAAGAATTGCTCTCTATTTCACTGTCATTGTGTTTTGTTTTTGAAATTTATTTTGATAATGGGATTTATCGGATTTTCACTGCTGCGTTTAGGCCGCTGTACACACGCTTGATTTCCTTATGGAGACATATAAATCCATGGGTTTTAAGATTCTTACTTGTCAGGTATCTTGCCAGGCCTTGAATATGGGGTGTTGAGTCCATTTCGTTGAGCAAGGTGTAGGGCTTGTCTGTTATATATTTGGCTTATGGAACGGTATCTGTGCTAATTTCAATCTCTGGTTTTATGCAGCACCCCAACTCACCTTTCCCCATAAGCAAGCATAAGTTGGTTTTCTAAATTTGAGACCCTGTTCTGTTTTGTAATTCAGTTCATGTGTAGCCAAGTTTACATTCCGTGTATTAGTGATATCTTATGATGTTTCTTTTTCTGTGTGACTTATTTCTCGTAGAATCATCGTACCTGAATCCACTCATTATGCCGCTACGTGCCTGATGACGTAGATTTCATTGCTGAGTGATATTCCATTGTACGTGCGTACCACAACTTCTTTATCCATTTTTTGCTTTCTGGGATATTTTACTTGTACCGTAGACGAGGTTCTTGTAAACAGAGCCGTCCCAAACTCTGGGGTGGCTGTGTGTTTTTGACTTTAATTTCCCTAAGCTATAGGACCATAAGTGGAAGTGCCATAGGCTGTGTTGCTTTGTTTCCTACGTGTTTCTGGAAACACCATACACTTCTCCAGAGTGGTTGTTGGCAATTTACATCCCGCCCATCAGCATGACAAGGCTCCCTGTTCTCCATGACCTGTCTTGACTTTCTGGATTTTACATTTTTGTCAGATGGCCCTTTTGAACGGGGGGCAGTGAGACTTCATATTAGTGCAGATTTCCATTACACGCTTGCTTGGTTGGCCAAAAAGGGCATATGCGTTTTTTCCTGAATATATTCAGGAAAAAACGCATATGCCCTTTTTGGCCAAGTGCATCACTGTTGACATTCTGCCTCTTTTCCTACGCTTTAAGTGCAATTCCAGTCTACCCCCTGAAATCGTTTTCCTGAAATTCTGCCCCGCTTTTAAGTCCTCTTTTAAGACTTACTTCAGTACATTTTTGGACGATAGCTGTCATTCATAACTCTGCAGGTTTGTGAATTACAGTGCCCCTGAGCTCCTTTCTTCAACTCGTTTTCTTGTGAGCTGGCCGCAAAACCGCAGGATTGCTTCAGGCCCTAATCTGTTTCCGGCATGGCACGCTGAGCCTTTGGTTAATTCCTCTTCCTGGTGGGAAATGAGCGTTCAATTTGCCCGTGAAGACACCAACAGCTAGTCTCTCATTGGTTCTCCCTATGCCTGTTCATCTTGCGCAGAAATTGCAAACTGTGCCAAACAGGAGGTTAAAGGCACTGACTCTCCAAGTGGGGAGAGTGTTAGTAAAGCGTCTGGAATGGTGAACCCGAGTACCAGGGGACGAAAACTGAGATGCATTTGAAAACGTTTCCCAGTCACACGGCGGACGATAGTCTGGGTTTCCCATTCATGTTTTAGCTGAAGGAAGAATCCCTTAAACCTGGAGAGTTGGGACACATGGAATGGGTACCATGCAGTATGACTTCAAAGGGTCTGCGTTTGCTCACCGAACCTCACCAATGCTATCAGCCCGAAGTGCCCAGCCTTATGTCTCACCCAGCTCTGGGCGTAGATGTGGTAAATCCAGGTTGCATCACAAGCCCTGAATGAATTATTTAAGAATTGCTCTCTATTTCACTGTCATTGTGTTTTGTTTTTGAAATTTATTTTGATAATGGGATTTATCGGATTTTCACTGCTGCATTTAGGCCGCTGTACACATGCTTGATTTCCTTAAGGAGACATATAAATCCATGGGTTTTAAGATTCTTACTTGTCAGGTATCTTGCCAGGCGTTGAATATGGCGTGTTGAGGCCATTTTGTTGAGCAAGGAGTAGGGCTTGTCTATTATATATTTGGCTTATGGAACGGTATCTGTGCTAATTCCAATCTCTGGTTTTATGCAGCACCCCAACTCACCTTTCCCCATAAGCAAGCATAAGTTGGTTTTCTAAATTTGAGACCCTGTTCTGTTTTGTAATTCAGTTTATGTGTAGCCAAGTTTACATTCCGTGTATTACTGATATATTATGATGTTTCTTTTTCTGTGTGACTTATTTCTCGTAGAATCATCATACCTGAATCCACTCGTTATGCCGCTATGGGAGTGAAGACGTAGATTTCATTGCTGAGTGATATTCCATTGTACGTGCGTACCAGAACTTCTTTATCAATTTTTTCCTTTCTCGGATATTTAACTTGTTCCGTAGACAACGTTCTTGTAAACAGAGCCATCCCAAACTTTGGGGTGGCTCTGTGTTTGTGATTTTAATTTCCCTAATCTATAGGACCATAAGTGGAAGTGACATAGGCTGTTTTGCTTTGTTTCCTACGTGTTTCAGGATACACCATACATTTCCCCAGAGTGGCTGTTGGCAATTTACATCCCGCCCATCAGCATAACAAGACTCCCTGTTCTCCAAGACCTGTCCTGCCTTTCTGGATTTTACACTTTTTTCAGATGGCCCGTTTGACTGGGGGGCAGTGAGACTTCATTGTAGTGCAGATTTCCTTTACACGCTTGCTTGGTTGGCCAAAAAGGGCGTATGCGTTTTTTCCTGAATATATTCAGGAAAAAACGCATACGCCCTTTTTGGCCAAGTGCATCATTGTTGACATTCTGCCTCTTTTCCTATGCTTTAAGTGCAAATCCAGTCTACCCCCTGAAATCGTTTTCCTGAAATTCTGCCCCGCTTTCAAGTCCTCTTTGAAGACTTACTTCAGTACATTTTTGGACGATAGCTGTCATTCATAACTCTGCAGGTTTGTGAATTACAGTGCCCCTGAGCTCCTTTCTTCAACTCCTTTTCTTGTGAGCTGGCCGCAAAACCGCAGGATTGCTTCAGGCCCTAATATGTTTCCGGCCGGGCATGCTGAGCCTTTGGTTAATTCCTCTTCCTGGTGGGAAATGATCGTTCAATTTGCCCGTGCAGACAGTAACAGCTAGTCTCTCATTGGTTCTCCCTATGCCTGTTCATCTTGCGCAGAAATTGCATACTGTGCCAAACAGGAGGTTAAAGGCACTGACTCTCCAAGTGGGGAGAGTGTTAGTAAAGCGTCTGGAATGGTGAACCCGAGTACCAGAGGACGAAAACTGAGATGCATTTGAAAACGTTTCCCAATCACATGGTGGACCATACTCTGGGTTTCCCACGCATGTTTTAGCTCAAGGAAGAATCCCTTAAACCTGGAGAGTTGGGACCCTTGGAATGGGTACCATGCAGTATGACTTCAAGAGGTCTGCGTTTGCTCACCGAACCTCACCAATGCTTTCAGCCCGAAGGGTCCAGCCTTATGTCTCACCCAGCTCTGGGTGTAGATGTGGTAATTCCAGGTTGCATCACAATCCCTGTATGAATTATTTAAGAATTGCTCTCTATTTCACTGTCATTGTGTTTTGTTTTTGAAATTTATTTTGATAATGGGATTTATCGGATTTTCACTGCTGCATTTAGGCCGCTGTACACACGCTTGACTTCCTTATGGAGACATATAAATCCATGGATTTTAAGATTCTTACTTGTCAGGTATAGTCCCAGGCGTTGCGTCTGTTTCGTTGAGCAAGGAGTAGGTCTTGTCTATTATATATTGACCTTATGGAAAGGTATCTGTGCTAATTTCACTCTCTGGTTTTATGCAGCACCCCAACTCACCTTTCCCCATATGCAAGCATAAGTTGGTTTTCTAAATTTGAGACCCTGTTCTGTATTGTAATTCAGTTCATGTGTAGGCAAGTTTACATTCCGTGTATTAGTGATATCCTATGATATTTCTTTTTCTGTGTGACTTATTTCTCGTAAAATCATCGTACCTGAATCCACTCATTATGCCGCCACGGGCCTGATGACTTAGATTTCATTGCTGAGTGATATTCCATTGTACGTGCGTACCACAACTTCTTTATCCATTTTTTGCTCTCTCGGATATTTAACTTGTACTGTAGACGAGGTTCTTGTAAACAGAGCCGTCCCAAACTTTGGGGTGGCTGTGTGTTTTTGATTTTAATTTCCCTAAGCTATAGGACCATAAGTGGAAGTGCCATAGGCTGTGTTGCTTTGTTTCCTACGTGTTTCAGGAAACACCATACACTTCTCCAGAGAGGCTGTTGGCAATTTACATCCCGCCCATCAGCATGACAAGGCTCCCTGTTCTCCATGACCTGTCCTGCCTTTCTGGATTTTACACGTTTTTCAGATGGCCCTTTTGACCGCTGGGCAGTGAGACTTCACTGTAGTGCAGATTTCTTTTACACGCCGGCCTGGTTGGCCAAAAAGGGCGTATGCGTTTTTTCCTGAATATATTCAGGAAAAAACGCATACGCCCTTTTTGGCCAAGTGCATCATTGTCGACATTCTGCCTCTTTTCCTATGCTTTAAGTGCAATTCCAGCCTACCCCCTGAAATCGTTTTCCTGAAATTCTGCCCCGCTTTCAAGTCCTCTTCGAAGACTTACTTCAGTACATTTTTGGACGATAGCTGTCATTCATAACTCTGCAGGTTTGTGAATTACAGTGCCCCTGAGCTCCTTTCCTCAACACGCTTTCTTGTGATCTGGCCGCAAAACCGCAGGATTGCTTCAGGCCCTAATCTGTTTCCGGCAGGGCACGCTGAGCCTTCGGTGAATTCCTCTTCCTGGTGGGAAATGAGCGTTCCATTTGCCCGTGTAGACACCTACAGCTAGTCTCTCATTGGTTCTCCCTATTCCTGTTCATCTTGCGCAGAAATTGCAAACTGTGCCAAACAGGACGTTAAAGGCACTGACTCTCCAAGTGGGGAGAATGTTAGTAAAGCATCTGGAATGGTGAACCCGAGTACCAGGGTTCGAAAACTGAGATGCATTTGAAAACGTTTCCCAATCACACGGTGGACCATACTATGGGTTTCCCATGCATGTTTTAGCTGAAGGAAGAATCCCTTAAACGTGGAGAGTTGGGACCCATGGAATGGGTACCATGCAGTATGACTTCAAAGGGTCTGCGTTTGCTCACCGAACCTCACCAATGCTATCAGCCCGAAGTGTGCAGCCTTATGTCTCACCCAGCTCTGGGTGTAGATGTGGTAAATCCAGGTTGCATCACAAGCCCTGAATGAATTATTTAAGAATTGCTCTCTATTTCACTGTCATTGTGTTTTGTTTTTGAAATTTATTTTGATAATGGGATTTATCGGATTTCCACTGCTGCATTTAGGCCGCTATACACACGCTTTATTTCCTTATGGAGACATATAAATCCATGGGTTTTAAGATTCTTAATTGTCAGGTATCTTGCCAGGCGTTGAATATGGGGTGTTGAGTCCATTTCGTTGAGCAAGGAGTAGGTATTGTCTATTATATATTTTGCTTATGGAATGGTATCTGTGCTAATTTCAATCTCTGCTTTTATGCAGCACCCCAACTCACCTTTCCCCATAAGCAAGCATAAGTTGGTTTTCTAAATTTGAGACCCTGTTCTGTTTTGTAATTCAGTTCATGTGTGGCCAAGTTTACATTCCGTGTATTAGTGATATCTTATGATGTTTCTTTTTCTGTGTGACTTATTTCTCGTAGAATCATCGTACCTGAATCCACTCATTATGCCGCTACGGGCCTGATGACGTAGGTTTCATTGCTGAGTGATATTCCATTGTACGTGCGTACCACAACTTCTTTATCCATTTTTTGCTTTCTTGGATATTTAACTTGTACCGTAGACGACGTTCTTGTAAACAGAGCCATCCCAAATTTTGGGGTGGCTGTGTGATATTGATTTTAATTTCTCTATGCTATAGGACCATAAGTGGAAGTGCCATAGGCTGTGTTGCTTTTTTTCCTACGTGTTTCAGGAAACACCATACACTTCTCCAGAGTGGCTGTTGGCAATTTACATCCCGCCCATCAGCATAACAAGGCTCCCTGTTCTCCATGACCTGTCCTGTCTTTCTGGATTTTACACTTTTTTCAGATGGCCCTTTTGACCGGGGGGCAGTGAGACTTCATTGTAGTGCACATTTCCTTTACACGGTTGCTTGGTTGGCCAAAAAGGGCGTATGCGTTTTTTCCTGAATATATTCAGGAAAAAACGCATACGCCCTTTTTGGCCAAGTGCATCATTGTCGACATTCTGCCTCTAATCTTATTCTTTAAGTGCAATTCCATTCTACCCCCTGAAATCGTTTTCCTGAAATTCTGCCCCGATTTCAAGTCCTCTTCGAAGACTTACTTCAAAACATTTTTGGACGATAGCTGTCATTCATTACTCTGCAGGTTTGTGAATTACAGTGCCCCTGAGCTCCTTTCTTCAACTCGCTTTCTTGTGAGCTGGCCACAAACCCGAAAGATTGCTTCAGGCCCTAATATAGTTCCGGCATGGCATGCTGAGCCTTTGGTTAATTCCTCTTCCTTTTGGGAAATGAGCGTTAAATTTGCATGTGCAGACACCTTCACATGAGTCGTCATGGTGCCCCTTTGCCCCGGTTATCTCTATGGAGGTTGGAGTTGGAGGGCCTCCTCACTCAAGATCAGTGTGCCCACGGAGCCAACCCTGCAACTTCAGGGCATGGTTGGGGGTTAGGATCACCACGAGGGTTCCTTTTCCCTTAGGAGGGAGGTGGCCTTTTGGGCTGCTGATTTCCAGGTTATCAGATACTGCCAGTATCTTGGCCAGATGTGGCGGTGGGCCAAGCCCCTTGGTGACCGTATTTTATCCTACCTGGATCGCATTCTTGCATTGTTCCATTTCAAGTGGTCCCAGGTTTTGCACTAATACTCCAGTGGCGATTCACCGTTCACCAGGAATGTAAAGGTCAAAGGGTTTAGCTAAATTAGGGAGTTCCAGGGCAAGGGTCTGAATTGACTGCTCTTTCCATTCTTGAAAGGCCACTTCTGCATTCTATTCAAAAGGATCATCACCTTTTCCTTTCAGTGTTTCATATAGAGGCCGAGCTAGTAGACTGTAGTTAGGGATCCAGAAGCAGCAAACCCTGGCCTCCCCAGGAACCCCTAAGCTGTCTTCTAGTTTTAGAAATGGGTAAGGCTGTAAATTGTTTCTTCCCTTTCCTGGGATGGGCTTCTCCGACCTTCTGTGAGAATGAAGCCCAGGCAGGTCACCGTAGTCTGTGATATTTGAGCTTTTTCTTGGACAACTTGTATCCTTTATTGGCTTCGTAGTTCAGAGGTATCCTTAGTAGGGCTGGCGATCAGAATGTCGTCTGCATATTGAAGGAGTGTTTCCTTTTCCAGAGGTAGAACTTTTAGGTCTTTAGCTGAGCTTTCCCCAAAGATGGTGTGGGAATTTTTGAACCCTTGGGGCAACACGGCCCGGAAGTATTGTTTTAGTTGTATGTTGAGTCCTGCCACTCACAAGCCAAAATTTCTTGTGACTCTGGGACTAATAGAATACAAAAGAAGGCATCATTGAAGACTAATACAGAATACCATGTCCTGGTGGTTGGTAGAATGACCAGCAGGGTGTAGGATTTAGGAACTACTGGAGGTATATCCTCGGTGGCTTCACTGACTGTCCTGACATCCTTTACCAGGACTCCAGCAGCCCATGGGGCTCTCGAGGTCAGGCCAATCCCAGGATATGGAGCTCACCTGGGCAGGTACCCCACCCCAGCCCACAGGGCTCTCGTGGTCAGGCCCCTCCCAGGATACAGAGCTACCCTTGCAGGTACCATGGCAGGGCTGGGAACACAGGAACCGTGCATATCGCCCTCATTGCAGAGCACTCCCAGCTCACCTGTCACTCAGATCTGACACAGAGCACCTCAGAGCAGGACTTGAACTAACAAACAGCAGCTCCGACAGGTCTGTGACCCTGGGCATCACTCTGTGTGGCCTCCCTCCACCTGGTCTTCCAGAGACTTCCACTGCACCCGGGGCACCAGGCCTCTGTCTCCACCCACCAGCCACCCCTCCTCTCCCTGACTCCTGGGTTCCTCTCATTAGGAGAGGGTTTTCTTGAAGTTGTCTCCCACTCATGGGCCAGATAATATAATTAGAAAACAAGCCAGAGCTGCAGCCCCTTGTCTATCCTGACTCTCAGGAGCCCACACCTGTTCCTTGGACCTGGCCGATTCAGCAAGTTCCAGTTTCTGCAACTGTGAGCCCCTGAGGGGTGATTATTGGCTGGCCTGGGAAGCCTGACCGTGCCGGCCAGCCCTCCCCAGGTGTGCCTGGGTTCAGATCAATATAAACACCGCTCCAGGCAGCAAGAGCCCCTGCAGCTGTGCCTGACGCCATTTTCTCTGCCCTGTCAGCAGTCTTGGGGCTGGACTGGTGGGAGGGAGTGAGAGGCCACGGCTTTGTGGGTGGCCCAGTGTGAGTGGGGCTCTGCTGGACTTTCTGCAGCAGTTGCCAAGATGCCACCTGCTAAAGAAGAGGATGTGTCACCCATACCTGCCGCTGGAATTTCTCCCTGGGCAGAGGTGAGTGAGGAAGAAAGCAGTGGGGGCCGGGACAGCAGGGGTATCTCAGGCAGGGAAATGGAAAGCTTCCAGAAGAGCACCCAGGACCAGGACCATCCTGGCTGGCCTGCAGGCACCAAGTCGGCTGGCATGCTGTCGCTCATGTGGCTCCATGGCCCTTCCTCTAGGCTTTCAAGTCCTTGTACATATTCAGGTGTTTTACCTGGGAAGGGTGGGAACATTTCAGCAGCAGCTGGCCTGGGGCTCAGCCCACGTTTACTCACAGATGCCTCGGCACGGTCCCCCAGCTTTGCAATGAGGACGCTTGTTGCGTGGGGCCTGCTGGCTGAATAGGAGATAATTCCCCACCACCGACCAACTTCAGAATTGTTTACAACTGGAGCAAGTGCCCTGATACGGTTTTCCTCTGTGTAGCTGGTGGGTTCTGTTTTTTTTTCTTTTTTGGTTCAAGGTAGATTTTATTCCTCTTTTTTGTATTTACAGATATAAGCATGGAAATAATTTATTCATATAAATACATGTATGTGAAGGGAAGAATATTTTTTCTGTTTTACTTTTTGTAATTTGAATTTTATTTTATTTTTTTATACAGCAGGTTCTTTTTGGTTATCTATTTTATACATATAAATGTATACATGCCAATCCCAATCTCTCAACTCCTCCCACCACCACCCCCCAACAGCTTTCCCCCCTTGGTGTCCATACGTTTGTTGTCTACATCTGTTGCTCTATTTCTGCCTTGCAAAACGGTTCATCTGTACAATTTGTCTAGGTTCCACATATAGCCATTAATAGACAAGATTTCTTTTTCTCTTTCTGACTTACTTCACTCTGTATGACAGTCTCTAGATCCATCAACGTCTCTACAAATGACCCAATTTCATTCCTTTTTATGGCTTAGTAATATTCCATTTTATATATGTACCACTTCTTTATGCATTCGTCTGTCTGTGGGCATTTAGGTTGCTTCCATTACCTGGATATTGTAAATAGTGATGCAATGAACATTGCGGTGAATGTCTCTTTTTGATTTATGGTTTTGTCTGGGTATATGCCCAGTAGTGGGACTGCTGTATCATATGGTAATTCTATTCTTAGTTTTATAAGAAACTCCATAACTTTCTCCACAGTGACTGTATCAATTTCATTCCCAACAATAGCGGAAGAGGGTTCCTTATCTCCACACCCTTTCCAGCATTTGTTGTTTGTAGATTTTCTGATGATGCCCATTCTAACAGGTGTGAGGTGATACACCATGGATGAGTCTATTTCGTTGAGCAAAGAGTAGGTCTTGTCTATTACATATTTGGCTTATGGAACGGTATGTGTGCTAATTTCAATCTCTGGTTTTATACAGCACCGCAACTCAACTTTCCCCTTAAGCAAGCATAAGTTTTTATCTAAATGTGAGACTCTGTTCGGTTTTGGAATTCAGTTTATGTGTAGCCAAGTTTACACTCTCTCTATTAGTGATATCTTATGATAATTACCTTTCTCTGTGTGACATATTTCTCTTAGAATCATCATACTTAAATCCACTCAATTTGCTGCTACAGGCCTGATGACATTGATTTCATTGCTGAGTGATATTCCATTGTACGTAAGTAGCACAACTCCTTTATCCATATTTTTCTTTCTGGGATATTTAATTTGTACTGGACTCAAGGTTCTTGTAAACACAGCAGCCCTAAATTTGGTGTTGGCTGTGTCTTGTTGATTTTAATTTTCCTAAGCTATAGGGCCAAAAGTGGAAGTGCCCTAGGGTCTGTAGCTTTGTTTTTCAGATGTTTCAGGATACACCATAAACATCTCCAGAGTGTCTGTTGGCAATTTACATCCCGCCCATCAGCATAACAAGGCTCCCTGTTCTCCATGGCCTGTCCTGTGTTTCTGGTTTTTACACATTTTTCAGATGGCCCTTTTGACGAATGGGAAATGAGACTTCATTGTAGTGCGGATTTCCATTGCTCGAGTGCTTGGTTGGCCAAAAAGGGCATATGTGTTTTTTCCTGAATATATTCAGGAAAAAATGTTTACGCACTTTTGTCCAAGTGCATCACTGTCAAAGATCTGCCGCTTTTCACATGCTTTAAACGCAATTCCAATCTACCTCCTGAAATATGATTCCTGCAATTCTGCCTCGTTTTGAAGTCCTCTTTGCAGACTTACTTCAGTATATTTTTGCCAATAGCTGTCATTTATAACTCTGCAGGTTTGTGAATTACAGTGCCTGTGATTTCCTTTCTTAACTCGTTTCCTTGAAAGCTGGCCACAGAACCGCAGGTTTGCTTTAGGCCATAATCAGGGTCTGGCACGGCACTCTGAGCCTTTGGTTAATTCCTCTTCCTGGTGGGAAATTAGAGTTAAATGTGCCCCTCCGGACACCTGCCTCACTCCCAGCCCCTTGGTGATGTGTGTCCTGTGGTTTGAGGCCACATGTGCTGGGTTCCTCACCTTTGGCTGATGTGGCCCCACTGGTGTGAGGACACTCCTGCCTGGTTCCCATCCCCTTGGTGATGTGGGCCATCCGGTGAGAGTCTGATCCTGGTTGGGTTCCTCACACTTCTGTGAGGTGGGCCCTCTTCTCTGACGTCACTCCTGCCTGGCTGGCACACCCCGCCTTGGCGAAGTCGGCCCTCTGGTGGGATTTGGTGCCTGCTGGGGGTCTCCTGCCCTCGGTAATGAGGGCCCTCTGGCGTCAGGCCCTAATTCCTGGGCTCCCAATATTTTCTGATATGCGCCCTGTGGTTCGAGTACACTCGTGCCAGGTTCCCAACCCCATGGGAATGTGGGCCTTCTGCTCTGAGGTCCCAACCGTGGGTTGCTCAGTTTCATGATGAGGGCCCTCTGCTGTGAGTTCTCTCCGGCCTGGATCCCATAGCCTCGCTGCTCCTGGCCACCTGCTGGGAGGTTCCAACTGCGGGATTCCTCACCTTTTTTCTTCTATGGACCCTCTGTTTTGAGACTCCTCCTGCCTGCCTCACTCCCAGTCCCTTGGTGATGTGTGTCCTCTGGTGTGAGGCCACGTGTGCTGGGTCCCTCGCCTTTGGATGATGTGGCCACACTGGTGTGAGGACACTCCTGCCTGCTTCCTATCCCCTTGATGATGTGGGCCCTCTGGTGAGAGTCTGATCCTGGCTGGGTTCCTCACCCTTCTGTGAGGTGGGCCCTCTGCTGTGAGGTCACTCCTGCCTGGCTGGCACACCCCACCTGGGCAACATCGGCCCTCTTGTGGCACTTGGAGCCTGCTGGGAGCCTCCTCCCCTCGGTGATGGGGGCCCTCTAGCGTCAGGCCCTAACTGCTGGGTACCCACATTTTCTGATACGTGCTAAGTGGTGCGAGGACACTCCTGCGAGGTTCCCATCCCCATGGGCATGTGGGCCTTCTGCTCTAAGGTCCCAACACCTGTGTTGTTCACCGTTTCATGATGTTGTCTCTCTGGTGTTAGTTCACTCAGGCCTAGATCCCATAGACTCTGTGCTCTGAGCCGACTGCTGGGAGGTTCCTACTGCTGGATTCCTTACCTTTTTTATTCTTTGGGTCCTGTGTTTTTATGCTCCTACTTCCTGACTCACTCCCAGCCCCTTTGTGATGTAGGTCCTCTGGTTTAAGGCCACATGTACCGGTTTCCTCACCTTTATTGATGTGGCCCCACTGGTGTGAGGACACTCCTGCCTGGTTCCCATCCCCTTGGTGATTGGGGCCCTCTTGTGAGAGTCTGATCCTGTCTGGATTCCTCACACTTCTGGGAGGTGGGCCCTCTGCTGTGAGGTCACTCCTGCCTGGCTGGCACACGTCACGTTGGCGATGTGGGCCCTCAGTTGGGAGTTGGTGCCTGCTGGGAGTCTCCTCCCCTCGGTAATGAGGGCCCTCTGGCGTCAGGCCCTAACTCATGGGCTCCCAAAATTTTCTGATGTGCGCCCTGTCGTGTGAGTACACTCCAGCCAGGGTCCCTTCCCTAGGGGATGTGGGCTTTCTGCTCTGTGGTCCCAACGGCTGGGTTGCTCACAGTGTCAGAATGTGGGCCCTCTGTTTTGAGTTCAGTCAGGCCTGGATCCCATAGCCTCGCTGCTCCTGGCCGCCTGCTGGGAGGTTCCAACTGCGGGATTCCTCACCTTTTTTACGCAATGGGCCCTCTGTTTTGAGGCTCCTCCTGCCTGCCTCACTCCCAGCCCCTTGGTGATGTGTGTCCTGTAGTTTGAGGCCACGTGTGCTGGGTCCGTCACATTTCGGTGATGTGGCCCCACTGGTGTGAGGACACTCCTGCCTGGTTTCCATTCCCTTGGTGATGTGGGCCCTCTGGTGAGAGTCTGATCCTCTTTGGGTTCCTCACACTTTTGTGTGGTTGGCCCTCTGCTCTGAGGTCACTCCTGCCTGGCTGGCACACCCCGCATTGGCGACGTCGGCCCTCTGGTAGCAGTTGGAGCTTGCTGGGAGCCTCCTCTCCTCAGTGATGAGGGCCCTCTGGCGTCCGGCCCTAACTGCTGGGCTCCCCACATTTTCTGTTGTGTGCCCACTGGTGCGATGACACTCCTGCTTGGTTCCCTTCCCCATGGGGATGTGGGCCTTGTGCTCTGAGGTCACAACGGCTGGGTTGCTTACAGTATCACGATGAGGGCCCTCTGTTGTGAGTTCATCACTGCCTGGATCCCATAGCCTCGGTGCTCTGGGCCGCCTGCTGGGATGTTCCAACTGCTGGATTCCTCACCTTTTTATACAATGGGCCATGTGTTTTGAGGTTAATCCTGCCTGCCTCGCTCTGAGACCCATGGTGATGTGGGTCTTCTGGTTTGAGGCCACATGTGCTGGGTACCTCAACTTTCGATGATGTGGCCCCACGGGTGTGAGGACACTCGTGCCTGATTCCCAGCCCCTTGCTTATGTGGGCACTCTGGTGAGAGTCTGATCATGACTGGGTTCCTTACCCTTCTGTGAGGTGGGCGCTCTGATGTGAGGTCACTCCTGCCTGGATGGCTCACGTCGCCTTGGCGACGTAGGCCCTCTGTTGGCCACTGAAGCATGCTGGGAGCCTCCTACCCTCTTTAATGAGGGCCCTGGAAGAAACGCATATGCCCTTTTTGACCAAGTGCATCATTGTCGAAGTTCTGCCTCTTCTCCTATACTTTCAGAGGACTTCCCATCTACCTCCTGAAATCGTATTCCTGGAATTCTGCCCCGCGTTCAAGTCCTCTTTGCAGCCTTACTTCAATATATTTTTGGACGATAGCTGTCATTTATAACTCTGCAGGTTTGTGAATTACAGTGCCCCTGAGCTCCATTCTTCAACTCGCTTTCTTGTGAGCTGGCCGCAAAACCGCAGGATTGCTTCAGGCCCTAATCTGGTTCCGGCACGGCATGTTGAGCCTTTGGCTAATTCCTCTTCCTGATGGGAAATGAGCATTAAATTTGCTCGTGCAGACACCTACAGCTAATCTCTCATTGGTTCTCCCTATTCCTGTTCATCTTGCTCAGAAATTCCAAACTGTGCCAAACAGGAGGTTAAAGGCACTGACTCTCCAATTGGGGAAAGAGTTAGTAAAGCGTCTGGAATGGTAAAACCGAGTATGAGGGGAAGAAAACTGAGATGCATTTAAAAGGTTTCCCGGTCACACGGTGGACCATATTCTGGGTTTCCCATGCGTGTTTTACCTGAAGGAAGAATCCCTTAAACCTGGAGAGGTGGGACCCATGCAATGGGTACCATGCAGTATGACTTCAAATGGCCTGCATTTTCTCACCGAACCTCACCAATGCTATCAGCCCAAAGTGTCGAACCTTATGTCTCACTCAGCTCTAGGTGTAGATGTGGTAAATCCAGGTTGCATCACAAGCCCTGAATGAATTATTTAAGAATTGCTCTCTATTTCACTGTCATTGTGTTTGTTTTTGTAGTTTATTTTGATAATGGGATTTATCGGATTTTCTCTGCTGCCTTCATGCAGCTGTACACACACTTGATTCTCTTACGGAGACATATAAATCCATGGATTTGAAGATTCTTACTAGTCATGTGTAATCCTAGGAGTTGAATATGGTGTGTTTAGTCCATTTCGTTGAGCAAGGTGTAAGTCTTGACTATTACATATTTGGCTTATGGAGAGGTATGTGTGCTAATTTCTATCTCTGGTTTTATGCAGCACCCCACCTCACCTTTCCCCATAAGCAAGCATAAGTTGGTATTCTAAATTTGAGACCCTGTTCTGTTTTGTAATTCAGTTCATGTGTAGCCAAGTTTACATTCCGTGTATTAGTGATATCTTATGATGTTTCATTTTCTGTGTGACTTATTTCACTTAGAATCATCGTACCTGGATCCACTCAATATGCCGCGACGGGCCTGATGACATAGATTTCATTGGTGAGTGATATTCCATTGTACGTGCGTACCACAACTTCTTTAACCATTTTTCACATTCTGGGATATTTAACTTGTACCGTAGACGACGTTCTTGTAAACAGAGCTGTCCCAAACTTTGGGGTGGCTGTGTGTTTTTGATTTTAATTTCCCTAAGCTATAGGACCATAAGTGGAAGTGACATAGGCTCCGTTGCTTTGTTTCCTACGTGTTTCAGGAAACCCCATACACTTCTGCAGAGTGGCTGTTTGCAATTTACATCCCCCCCATCAGCATAACAAGTCTCCCTGTTCTCCATGACCTGTCCTGCCTTTCTGAATTTTACACTTTTTCAGATGGCCCTTTTGACCGGGGGGCAGTGAGACTTCATTGTAGTGCAGATTTCATTTACCTGCTTGCTTGCTTGGCCAAAAATGGCGTATGCGTTTTTTCCTGAATATATTCAGGAAAAAACGCATACGCACTTTTTGGCCAGTGCATCATTGTCGACATTCTGCCTCTATTCCTATGCTTTAAGTGCAATTCCAGTCTATCCCCTGAAATCGTTTTCCTGAAATTCTGCCCCGCTTTCAAGTCCTATTCGAAGACTTACTTCAATACATTTTTGGACGATAGGTGTCATTCATAACTCTGCAGGTTTGTGAATTACAGTGCCCCTGAGCTCGTTTCCTCAACTCGCTTTCTTGTGAGCTGGCCGCAAAACCGCAGGATTGCTGCAGGCCCTAATCTGTTTCCGTCAGGGCACACTGAGCCTTTGGTGAATTCCTCTTCCTGGTGGGAAATGAGCGTTCCATTTGCCCGTGCAGACACCTACAGCTAGTCTCTCATTGTTTCTCCCTATTCCTGTTAATCTTGCGGAGAAATTGCAAACTGTGCCAAACAGGAGGTTAAAGGCACTGACTCTCCAAGTGGGGAGAATGTTAGTAAAGTGTCTGGAATGGTGAACCCGAGTACCAGGGTTCGAAAACTGAGATATATTTGAAAACGTTTCCCAATCACACGGTGGACAATACTCTGGGTTTCCCATGCATGTCTTAGCTGAAGGAAGAATCCCTTAAACCTGGAGAGCTGGGAACCATGGAATGGGTACCATGCAGTATGACTACAAAGGGTCTGCGTTTGCTCACCGAACCTCACAAATGCTATCAGCCCGAAGTGTCCAGCCGTATATCTCACCCAGCTCTGGATGTAGATGTGGTAAATCCAGGTTGCATCACAAGCCCTGAATGAATTATTTAAGAATTGCTCTCTATTTCACTGTCAATGTGTTTTGGTTTTGAAATTTATTTTGATAATGGGATTTATCGGATTTTCACTGCTGCGTTTAGGCTGCTGTACACACGCTTGATTTCCTTATGGATACATATAAATCCATGGGTTTTAAGATTCTTACTTGTCAGGTATATTCCCAGGCTTTGAGTCCGTTTCGTTGAGCAAGGAGTAGGTCTTGTCTATTATATATTTGGCTTATGGAACGGTATCTGTACTAATTTCAATCTCTGGTTTTATGCAGCACCCCAACTCACCTTTCCCCATAAGCAAGCATAAGTTGGTTTTCTAAATTTGAGACCCTGTTCTGTTTTGTAATTCAGTTCATGGGTAGCCAAGTTTACATTCCGTGTATTAGTCATATCTTATGATGTTTCTTTTTCTGTGTGACTTATTTCTCGTAGAATCATCATACCTGAATCCACTCATTATGCCGCTACGGGCCTGATGAAGTAGATTTCATTGCTGAGTGATATTCCATTGTACGTGCGTACCACAACTTCTTTATCCATTTTTTGCTTTCTGGGATATTTTACTTGTACCGTAGACGAGGTTCTTGTAAACAGAGCCGTCCCAAACTCTGGGGTGGCTGTGTGTTTTTGATTTTAATTTCCCTAAGCTATAGGACCATAAGTGGAAGTGACATAGGCTGTGTTGCTTTGTTTCCCACGTGTTTCTGGAAACACCATACACTTCTCCAGAGTGGTTGTTGGCAATTTACATCCCGCCCATCAGCATGACAAGGCTCCCTGTTCTCCATGACCTGTCCTGCCTTTCTGGATTTTACACATTTTTCAGATGGCCCTTTTGACCGGGGGGCAGTGAGACTTCATTGTAGTGCAGATTTCCTTTACACGCTTGCTTGGTTGGCCAAAAAGGGCGTATGCGTTTTTTCCTGAATATATTCAGGAAAAAACGCATACGCCCTTTTTGGCCAAGTGCATCATTGTCGACATTCTGCCTCTTTTCCTATGCTTTAAGTGCAATTCCAGTCTACCCCCTGAAATCGTTTTCCTGAAAATCTGCCCCGCTTTCAAGTCCTCTTTGAAGACTTACTTCAGTATATTTTTGGACGATAGCTGACATTCATAACTCTGCAGGTTTGTGAATTACAGTACCCCTGAGCTCCTTTCTTCAACTCGTTTTCTTGTGAGCTGGCCGCAAAACCGCAGGATTGCTTCAGGCCCTAATCTGTTTCCGGCCGGGCACGCTGAGCCTTTGGTTCATTCCTCTTCCTGGTGGGAAATGAGCGTTCAATTTGCCCGTGCAGACACCAACAGCTAGTCTCTCATTGGTTCTCCCTATGCCTGTTCATCTTGCGCAGAAATTGCAAACTGTGCCAAACAGGGGGATAAAGGTACTGACTCTCCAAGTGGGGAGAGTGTTAGTAAAGCGTCTGGAATGGTGAACCCGAGTACCAGGGGACGAAAACTGAGATGCATTTGAAAACGTTTCCCAATCACACGGTGGACGATAGTCTGGGTTTCCAATGCATGTTTTAGCTGAAGGAAGAATCCCTTAAACCTGGAGAGTTGGGACACATGGAATGGGTACCATGCAGTATGACTTCAAAGGGTCTGCGTTTGCTCACCGAACCTCACCAATGCTATCAGCCCGAAGTGCCCAGCCTTATGTCTCACCCAGCTCTGGGTGTAGATGTGGTAAATCCAGGTTGCATCACAAGCCCTGAATGAATTATTTAAGAATTGCTCTCTATTTCACTTCATTGTGTTTTGTTTTTGAAATTTATTTTGATAATGGGATTTATCGGATTTTCACTGCTGCGTTTAGGCCGCTGTACACACGCTTGATTTCCTTAAGGAGACATATAAATCCATGGGTTTTAAGATTCTTACTTGTCAGGTATCTTTCCAGGCGTTGAATATGGTGTGTTGAGTCCATTTCGTTGAGCAAGTAGTAGGGCTTGTCTATTATATATTTGGCTTATGGAACGGTATCTGTGCTAATTTCAATCTCTGGTTTTATGCAGCACCCCAACTCACCTTTCCCCATAAGCAAGCATAAGTTGGTTTTCTAAATTTGAGACCCTGTTCTGGTTTGTAATTCAGTTTATGTGTAGCCAAGTTTACATTCCGTGTATTACTGATATATTATGATGTTTCTTTTTCTGTGTGACGTATTTCTCGTAGAATCATCGTACCTGAATCCACTCATTATGCCGCTACGGGCCTGAAGACGTAGATTTCATTGCTGAGTGATATTCCTCTGTACGTGCGTACCAGAACTTCCTTATCCATTTTTTCCTTTATCGGATATTTAACTTGTACCGTAGACAAGGTTCTTGTAAACAGAGCCATCCCAAACTTTGGGGTGGCTGTGTGTTTGTGATTTTAATTTCCCTAAGCTATAGGACCATAAGTGGAAGTGCCATAGGCTGTGTTGCTTTGTTTCCTACGTGTTTCTGGAAACACCATACACTTCTCCAGAGTGGTTGTTGGCAATTTACATCCCGCCCATCAGCATGACAAGGCTCCCTGTTCTCCATAACCTGTCCTGACTTTCTGGATTTTACATATTTTTCAGATGGCCCTTTTGACCGGGGGCCAGTGAGACTTCATTGTAGTGCAGATTTCCATTACACGCTTGCTTGGTTGGCCAAAAAGGGCGTTTGCGTTTTTTCCTGAATATATTCAGGAAAAAACGCATACGCCCTTTTTGGCCAAGTGCATCGTTGTCGACATTCTGCCTCTTTTCCTATGCTTTTAGTACAATTCCAGTCTACCCCCTGAAATCGTTTTCCTGAAATTCTGCCCCGCTTTCAAGTCCTCTTGGAAGACTTACTTAAATATATTTTTGGACGATAGCTGTCATTCATAACTCTGCAGGTTTGTGAATTACAGTGCCCTGAGCTCATGTCTTCAACTCGCTTTCTTGTGAGCTGGCCGCAAAACCGCAGGATTGCTTCAGGCCAATGTCTCTTTCCGGCAGGGCATGCTGAGCCTTTGTTTAATTCCTCTTCCTGGTCGGAAATGAGCGTTCCTTTTGCCCGTGCAGGCACCTACAGCTAGTCTCTCATTGGTTCTCCCTCTTCCTGTACATCTTGCGCAGAAATTGCAAACTGTGCCAAACAGGAGGTTAAAGGCACTGACTCTCCAAGTGGGGAGAGTGTTAGTAAAGCGTCTGGAATGGTGAACCCGAGTACCAGGGGACGAAAACTGAGATGCATTTGAAAACATTTCCCGGTCACACAGTGCACTGTACTGTGGGTTTCCCATGCATGTTTTAGCTGAAGGAAGAATCCCTTAAACCTGGAGAGTTGGGACCCATGGAATGGGTACCATGCAGTATGACTTCAAAGGGTCTGCGTTTGCTCACCGAACCTCACCAATGCTATCAGCCCGAAGTGTCCAGCCTTATGTCTCACCCAGCTCTGGTTGTAGATGTGGGTAATCCAGGTTGCATCACAAGCCCTGAATGAATTATTTAAGAATTGCTCTCTATTTCACTGTCATTGTGTTTTGTTTTTGAAATTTATTTTGATAATGGCATTTATCGGATTTTCACTGCTGCGTTTATGCCGCTGTACACACGCTTGATTTCCTTATGGAGACATATAAATCCATGGGTTTTAAGATTCTTACTTGTCAGGTATCTTGCCAGGCGTTGAATAAGGGGTGTTGAGTCCATTTCGTTGAGCAAGGAGTAGGGCTTCTCTATTATATATTTGGCTTATGGAACGGTATCTGTGCTAATTTCAATCTCTGGTTTTATGCAGCACCCCAACTCACCTTTCCCCATAAGCAAGCATAAGTTGGTTTTCTAAATTTGAGACCCTGTTCTGTTTTGTAATTCAGTTCATGTGTAGCCAAGTTTACATTCCGTGTATTAGTGATATCTTATGATTTTTCTTTTTCTGTGTGACTTATTTCTCGTAGAATCTTCGTATCTGAATCCACTCATTATGCCGCTACGGGCCTGATGACGTAGATTTCATTGCTGAGTGATATTCCATTGTACGTGCGTACCACAACTTCTTTATCCATTTTTTACTTTCTGGGATATTTTACTTGTACCGTAGACGAGGTTCTTGTAAACAGAGCCATCCCAAACTTTGGGGTGGCTGTGTGTTTTTGATTTTAATTTCCCTAAGCTATAGGACCATAAGTGGAATTGACATAGGCTGTGTTGCTTTGTTTCCTACGTGTTTCAGGATACACCATACATTTCTCCAGAGTGGCTGTTGGCACTTTACATCCCACCCATCAGCATAACAAGGCTCCCTGTTCTCCAAGACCTGTCCTGCCTTTCTGGATTTTACACGTTTTTCAGATGGCCCTTTTGACCGGGGGTAGTGAGACTTCATTGTAGTGCAGATTTCCATTACACGCTTGCTTGGTTGGCCAAAAAGGGCGTATGCGTTTTTTCCTGAATATATTCAGGAGAAAATGCATACGCCCTTTTTGGCCAAGTGCATCATTGTCGACATTCTGCCTCTTTTCCTATGTTTTAAGTGCAATTCCAGTCTACCCCCTGAAATCGTTTTCCTGAAATTCTGCCCCGCTTTCAAGTCCTCTTTGAAGACTTACTTCAGTACATTTTTGGACGATAGCTGTCATTCATAACTCTGCAGGTTTGTGAATTACAGTGCCCCTGAGCTCCTTTCCTCAACTCGTTTTCTTGTGAGCTGGCCGTAAAACCGGAGGATTGCTTCAGGCCCTAATATGTTTCCAGCCGGGCACGCTGAGCCTTTGGTTAATTCCTCTTCCTGGTGGGAAATGAGCGTTCAATTTGCCCGTGCAGACACCAACAGCTAGTCTCTCATTGGTTCTCCCTATGCCTGTTCATCTTGCGCAGAAATTGCAAACTGTGCCAAACAGGGGGATAAAGGTACTGACTCTCCAAGTGGGGAGAGTGTTAGTAAAGCGTCTGGAATGGTGAACCCGAGTACCAGGGGACGAAAACTGAGATGCATTTGAAAACGTTTCCCAATCACACGGTGGACGATAGTCTGGGTTTCCAATGCATGTTTTAGCTGAAGGAAGAATCCCTTAAACCTGGAGAGTTGGGACACATGGAATGGGTACCATGCAGTATGACTTCAAAGGGTCTGCGTTTGCTCACCGAACCTCACCAATGCTATCAGCCCGAAGTGCCCAGCCTTATGTCTCACCCAGCTCTGGGTGTAGATGTGGTAAATCCAGGTTGCATCACAAGCCCTGAATGAATTATTTAAGAATTGCTCTCTATTTCACTTCATTGTGTTTTGTTTTTGAAATTTATTTTGATAATGGGATTTATCGGATTTTCACTGCTGCGTTTAGGCCGCTGTACACACGCTTGATTTCCTTAAGGAGACATATAAATCCATGGGTTTTAAGATTCTTACTTGTCAGGTATCTTTCCAGGCGTTGAATATGGTGTGTTGAGTCCATTTCGTTGAGCAAGTAGTAGGGCTTGTCTATTATATATTTGGCTTATGGAACGGTATCTGTGCTAATTTCAATCTCTGGTTTTATGCAGCACCCCAACTCACCTTTCCCCATAAGCAAGCATAAGTTGGTTTTCTAAATTTGAGACCCTGTTCTGGTTTGTAATTCAGTTTATGTGTAGCCAAGTTTACATTCCGTGTATTACTGATATATTATGATGTTTCTTTTTCTGTGTGACGTATTTCTCGTAGAATCATCGTACCTGAATCCACTCATTATGCCGCTACGGGCCTGAAGACGTAGATTTCATTGCTGAGTGATATTCCATTGTACGTGCGTACCAGAACTTCCTTATCCATTTTTTCCTTTCTCGGATATTTAACTTGTACCGTAGACAAGGTTCTTGTAAACAGAGCCATCCCAAACTTTGGGGTGGCTGTGTGTTTGTGATTTTAATTTCCCTAAGCTATAGGACCATAAGTGGAAGTGCCATAGGCTGTGTTGCTTTGTTTCCTACGTGTTTCTGGAAACACCATACACTTCTCCAGAGTGGTTGTTGGCAATTTACATCCCGCCCATCAGCATGACAAGGCTCCCTGTTCTCCATAACCTGTCCTGACTTTCTGGATTTTACATTTTTTTCAGATGGCCCTTTTGACCGGGGGGCAGTGAGACTTCATTGTAGTGCAGATTTCCATTACACGCTTGCTTGGTTGGCCAAAAAGGGCGTTTGCGTTTTTTCCTGAATATATTCAGGAAAAAACGCATACGCCCTTTTTGGCCAAGTGCATCGTTGTCGACATTCTGCCTCTTTTCCTATGCTTTTAGTACAATTCCAGTCTACCCCCTGAAATCGTTTTCCTGAAATTCTGCCCCGCTTTCAAGTCCTCTTGGAAGACTTACTTAAATATATTTTTGGACGATAGCTGTCATTCATAACTCTGCAGGTTTGTGAATTACAGTGCCCTGAGCTCATGTCTTCAACTCGCTTTCTTGTGAGCTGGCCGCAAAACCGCAGGATTGCTTCAGGCCAATGTCTCTTTCCGGCAGGGCATGCTGAGCCTTTGTTTAATTCCTCTTCCTGGTCGGAAATGAGCGTTCCTTTTGCCCGTGCAGGCACCTACAGCTAGTCTCTCATTGGTTCTCCCTCTTCCTGTACATCTTGCGCAGAAATTGCAAACTGTGCCAAACAGGAGGTTAAAGGCACTGACTCTCCAAGTGGGGAGAGTGTTAGTAAAGCGTCTGGAATGGTGAACCCGAGTACCAGGGGACGAAAACTGAGATGCATTTGAAAACATTTCCCGGTCACACAGTGCACTGTACTGTGGGTTTCCCATGCATGTTTTAGCTGAAGGAAGAATCCCTTAAACCTGGAGAGTTGGGACCCATGGAATGGGTACCATGCAGTATGACTTCAAAGGGTCTGCGTTTGCTCACCGAACCTCACCAATGCTATCAGCCCGAAGTGTCCAGCCTTATGTCTCACCCAGCTCTGGTTGTAGATGTGGGTAATCCAGGTTGCATCACAAGCCCTGAATGAATTATTTAAGAATTGCTCTCTATTTCACTGTCATTGTGTTTTGTTTTTGAAATTTATTTTGATAATGGCATTTATCGGATTTTCACTGCTGCGTTTATGCCGCTGTACACACGCTTGATTTCCTTATGGAGACATATAAATCCATGGGTTTTAAGATTCTTACTTGTCAGGTATCTTGCCAGGCGTTGAATAAGGGGTGTTGAGTCCATTTCGTTGAGCAAGGAGTAGGGCTTCTCTATTATATATTTGGCTTATGGAACGGTATCTGTGCTAATTTCAATCTCTGGTTTTATGCAGCACCCCAACTCACCTTTCCCCATAAGCAAGCATAAGTCGGTTTTCTAAATTTGAGACCCTGTTCTGTTTTGTAATTCAGTTCATGTGTAGCCAAGTTTACATTCCGTGTATTAGTGATATCTTATGATGTTTCTCTTTCTGTGTGACTTATTTCTCGTAGAATCTTCGTATCTGAATCCACTCATTATGCCGCTACGGGCCTGATGACGTAGATTTCATTGCTGAGTGATATTCCATTGTACGTGCGTACCACAACTTCTTTATCCATTTTTTACTTTCTGGGATATTTTACTTGTACCGTAGACGAGGTTCTTGTAAACAGAGCCATCCCAAACTTTGGGGTGGCTGTGTGTTTTTGATTTTAATTTCCCTAAGCTATAGGACCATAAGTGGAATTGACATAGGCTGTGTTGCTTTGTTTCCTACGTGTTTCAGGATACACCATACATTTCTCCAGAGTGGCTGTTGGCACTTTACATCCCACCCATCAGCATAACAAGGCTCCCTGTTCTCCAAGACCTGTCCTGCCTTTCTGGATTTTACACGTTTTTCAGATGGCCCTTTTGACCGGGGGTAGTGAGACTTCATTGTAGTGCAGAGTTCCTTTACACGCTTGCTTGGTTGGCCAAAAAGGGCGTATGCCTTTTTTTTCTGAATATATTCAGGAAAAAACGCATACGCACTTTTTGGCCAAGTGCATCGTTGTCGACATTCTGCCTCTTTTCCTATGCTTTTAGTACAATTCCAGTCTACCCCCTGAAATCGTTTTCCTGAAATTCTGCCCCGCTTACAAGTCCTCTTCGAAGACTTACTTCAATACATTTTTGGACGATAGCTGTCATTCATAACTCTGCAGGTTTGTGAATTACAGTGCCCCTGAGCTCATGTCTTCAACTCGCTTTCTTGTGAGCTGGCCGCAAAACCGCAGGATTGCTTCAGGCCATAATCTCTTTCCGGCAGGGCATGCTGAGCCTTTGTTTAATTCCTCTTCCTGTTCGGAAATGAGTGTTCCTTTTGCCCGTGCAGGCACCTACAGCTAGTCTCTCATTGGTTCTCCCTATTCCTGTACATCTTGCGCAGAAATTGCAAACTGTGCCAAACAGGAGGTTAATGGCACTGACTCTCCAAGTGGGGAGAGTGTTAGTAAAGCGTCTGGAATGGTGAACCCGAGT
The DNA here is from genome assembly GCF_059928025.1 of Delphinapterus leucas. Lineage (NCBI taxonomy): Eukaryota > Metazoa > Chordata > Mammalia > Artiodactyla > Monodontidae > Delphinapterus > Delphinapterus leucas. Next base: position 602,392 of record NW_028322275.1, read on the forward strand.
ACCAGGGGACGATAACTGAGATGCATTTGAAAACGTTTCCCGGTCACACAGTGCACTGTACTGTGGGTTTCCCATGCATGTTTTAGCTGAAGGAAGAATCCCTTAAACCTGGAGAGTTGGGACCCATGGAATGGGTACCATGCAGTATGACTTCAAAGGGTCTGCGTTTGCTCACCGAACCTCACCAATGCTATCAGACCGAAGTGTCCAGCCTTATGTCTCATCCAGCTCTGGGTGTAGATGTGGTAAATCCAGGTTGCATCACAAGCCCTGAATGAATTATTTAAGAATTGCTCTCTATTTCACTGTCATTGTGTTTTGTTTTTGAAATTCATTTTGATAATGGGATTTATCGGATTTTCACTGCTGCTTTTAGGCCACTGTACACATGCTTGATTTCCTTATGGAGACATATAAATCCATGGGTTTTAAGATTCTTACTTGTCAGGTATCTTCCCAGGTGTTGAATATAGGGTGTTGAGTCCATTTCGTTGAGCAAGGAGTAGGTTTTGTCTATTATATATTTGGCTTATGGAATGGTATCTGTGCTAATTTCAATCTCTGGTTTTATGCAGCATCCCAACTCACCTTTCGCCATAAGCAAGCATAAGTTGGTTTGCTAAATTTGAGACCCTGTTCTGTTTTGTAATTCAGTTCATGGGTAGCCAAGTTTACATTCCGTGTATTAGTGATAACTTATGATGTTTCTTTTTCTGTCTGACTTATTTCTCATAGAATCATCGTACCTGAATCCACTCATTATGCCGCTACGGTCCTGATGACGTAGATTTCATTGCTGAGTGATATTCCATTGTACGTGCGTACCACAACTTCTTTATCCATTTTATGCTTTCTGGGATATTTAACTGCTACCGTAGATGAGGTTCTTGTAAACAGAGCCATCCCAAACTTTGGGGTGGCTGTGTGTTTTTGATTTTAATTTCCCTAAGCTATAGGACCATAAGTGGAAGTGCCATAGGCTGTGTTGCTCTGTTTGCTACGTGTTTCAGGAAACACCATACACTTTTCCAGAGTGGCTGTTGGCAATTTAAATCCGCCCATCAGCATAACAAGGCTCCCTGTTCTCCATGACCTGTCCTGCCTTTCTGGATTTTACACTTTTTTCAGATGGCCCTTTTGACCGGGGGGCAGTGAGACTTCATTGTAGTGCAGATTTCCTTTACACGCTTGCTTGGTTGGCCAAAAAGGGCGTATGCGTTTTTTCCTGAATATATTCAGGAAAAAACGCATACACCCTTTTTGGCCAAGTGCATCATTGTCAACATTCTGCCTCTTTTCCTATGCTTTAAGTGCAATTCCAGTCTACCCCCTGAAATCGTTTTCCTGAAATTCTGCCCCGCTTTCAAGTCCTCTTCGAAGACTTACTTCTATACATTTTTGGACGATAGGTGTCATTCATAACTCTGCAGATTTGTGAATTACAGTGCCCCTGAGCTCCTTTCTTCAACTCGCTTTCTTGTGAGCTGGCCGCAAAACCGCATGATTGCTTCAGGCCCTAATCTGTTTCCAGCAGGGCACGCTGAGCCTTTTGTTAATTCCTCTTCCTGGTGGGAAATGAGCGTTCCATTTGCCCGTGCAGACACCTACAGCTAGTCTCTCATTGCTTCTCCCTATTCCTGTTCATCTTGCGCAGAAATTGCCAAGTGTGCCAAACAGGAGGTTAAATGCACTGACTCTCCAAGTGGGGAGAGTGTTAGTAAAGCGTCTGGAATGGTGAACCCGAGTACCAGGGGACGAAAACTGAGATGCATTTGAAAACGTTTCCCAATCACACGGTGGACCACACTATGGGTTTCCCATGCATGTTTTAGCTGAAGGAAGAATCCCTTAAACCTGGAAATTTGGGACGCATGGAATGGGTACCATGGAGTATGACTTCAAAGGGTCTGCGTTTGCTCACCGAACCTCACCAATGCTATCAGCCCGAAGTGTCCAGCCTTATGTCTCACCCAGCTCTGGGTGTAGATGTGGTAAATCCAGGTTGCATCACAAGCCCTGAATGAATTATTTAAGAATTGCTCTCTATTTCACTGTCATTTTGTTTTGTTTTTGAAATTTATTTTGATAATGGGATTTATCGGATGTTCACTGCTGCGTTTAGGCCGCTGTACACACGCTTGATTTCCTTATGGAGACATATAAATCCATGGGTTTTAAGATTCTTACTTGTCAGGTATCTTGCCAGGCGTTGAATATGGGGTGTTGAGTCCATTACGTTGAGCAAGGAGTAGGTCTTGTCTATTATATATTTGGCTTATGGAATGGTATCTGTGCTAATTTCAATCTCTGGTTTTATGCAGCACCCCAACTCACCTTTCCCCATAAGCAAGCATAAGTTGGTTTTCTAAATTTGAGACCCTGTTCTGTTTTGTAATTCAGTTCATGTGTAGTCAAGTTTACATTCCGTGTATTAGTGATATCTTATGATGTTTCTTTTTCTGTGTGACTTATTTCTCGTAGAGTCATCGTACCTGAATCCACTCATTATGCCGCTACGGGCCTGATGACGTAGATTTCATTGCTGAGTGATATTCCATTGTACGTGCGTACCACAACTTCTTTATCCATTTTTTACTTTCTGGGATATTTTACTTGTACCGTAGACGAGGTTCTTGTAAACAGAGCCGTCCCAAACTCTGGGGTGGCTGTGTGTTTTTGATTTTAATTTCCCTAAGCTATAGGACCATAAGTGGAAGTGCCATAGGCTGTGTTGCTTTGTTTCCTACGTGTTTCTGGAAACACCATACACTTCTCCAGAGTGGTTGTTGGCAATTTACATCCCGCCCATCAGGATGACAAGGCTCCCTGTTCTCCATGACCTGTCCTGCCTTTCTGGATTTTACACTTTTTTCAGATGGCCCTTTTGACCGGGAGGGCAGTGAGACTTCCTTGAAGTGCAGAGTTCCTTTACACGCTTGCTTGGTTGGCCAAAAAGGGCGTATGCCTTTTTTTTCTGAATATATTCAGGAAAAAACGCATACGCCCTTTTTGGCCAAGTGCATCGTTGTCGACATTCTGCCTCTTTTCCTATGCTTTTAGTACAATTCCAGTCTACCCCCTGAAATCGTTTTCCTGAAATTCTGCCTCGCTTACAAGTCCTCTTCGAAGACTTACTTCAATACATTTTTGGACGATAGCTGTCATTCATAACTCTGCAGGTTTGTGAATTACAGTGCCCCTGAGCTCATGTCTTCAACTCGCTTTCTTGTGAGCTGGCCGCAAAACCGCAGGATTGCTTCAGACCATAATCTCTTTCCGGCAGGGCATGCTGATCCTTTGTTTAATTCCTCTTCCTGGTCGGAAATGAGTGTTCCTTTTGCCCGTGCAGGCACCTACAGCTAGTCTCTCATTGGTTCTCCCTATTCCTGTACATCTTGCGCAGAAATTGCAAACTGTGCCAAACAAGAGGTTAATGGCACTGACTCTCCAAGTGGGGAGAGTGTTAGTAAAGCGTCTGGAATGGTGAACCCGAGTACCAGGGGACGATAACTAAAATGCATTTGAAAAGGTTTCCCGGTCACACAGTGCACTGTACTGTGGGTTTCCCATGCATGTTTTAGCTGAAGGAAGAATTCCTTAAACCTGGAGAGTTGGGACCCATGGAAAGGTTACCATGCAGTATGACTTCAAAGGGTCTGCGTTTGCTCACCGAACCTCACCAATGCTATCAGCCCGAAGTGTCCAGCCTTATGTCTCATCCAGCTCTGGGTGTAGATGTGGTAAATCCAGGTTGCATCACAAACCCTGAATGAATTATTTAAGAATTGCTCTCTATTTCACTGTCATTTTGTTTTGTTTTTGAAATTTATTTTGATAATGGGATTTATCGGATTTTCACTGCTGCGTTTAGGCCACTGTACACACGCTTGATTTCCTTATGGAGACATATAAATCCATGGGTTTTAAGATTCTTACTTGTCAGGTATCTTGCCAGGCGTTGAATATGGGGTGTTGAGTCCATTTCGTTGAGCAAGGAGTAGGTCTTGTCTATTATATATTTGGCTTATGGAACGGTATCTGTGCTAATTTCAATCTCTGGTTTTATGCAGCACCCCAACTCACCTTTCCCCATAAGCAAGCATAAGTCGGTTTTCTAAATTTGAGACCCTGTTCTGTTTTGTAATTCAGTTTATGTGTAGCCAAGTTTACATTCCGTGTATTAGTGATATCTTATGATGTTTCTTTTTCTGTGTGACTTATTTCTCGTAGAATCATCGTACCTGAATCCACTCATTATGCCGCTATGGGCCTGAAGACGTAGATTTCATTGCTGAGTGATATTCCATTGTACGTGCGTACCACAACTTCTTTATCCATTTTTTCCTTTCTCGGATATTTAACTGCTACCGTAGATGAGGTTCTTGTAAACAGAGCCATCCCAAACTTTGGGGTGTCTGTGTGTTTGTGATTTTAATTTCCCTAAGCTCTAGGACCATAAGTGGAAGTGCCATAGGCTGTGTTGCTTTGTTTCCTACGTGTTTCAGGAAACACCATACACTTTTCCAGAGTGGCTGTTGGCAATTTAAATCCGCCCATCAGCATAACAAGGCTCCCTGTTCTCCATGACCTGTCCTGCCTTTCTGGATTTTACACTTTTTTCAGATGGCCCTTTTGACTGGGGGGCAGTGAGACTTCATTGTAGTGCAGATTTCCTTTACACGCTTGCTTGGTTGGCCAAAAAGGGCGTATGCGTTTTTTCCTGAATATATTCAGGAAAAAAAGCATACGCCCTTTTTGGCCAAGTGCATCATTGTCAACATTCTGCCTCTTTTCCTATGCTTTAAGTGCAATTCCAGTCTACCCCCTGAAATCGTTTTCCTGAAATTCTGCCCCGCTTTCAAGTCCTCTTCGAAGACTTACTTCTATACATTTTTGGACGATAGGTGTCATTCATAACTCTGCAGGTTTGTGAATTACAGTGCCCCTGAGCTCCTTTCTTCAACTCGCTTTCTTGTGAGCTGGCCGCAAAACCGCAAGATTCCTTCAGGCCCTAATCTGTTTCCGGCAGGGCACGCTGAGCCTTTAGTTAATTCCTCTTCCTGGTGGGAAATGAGCGTTCCATTTGCCCGTGCAGACACCTACAGCTAGTCTCTCATTGCTTCTCCCTATGCCTGTTCATCTTGCGCAGAAATTGCCAAGTGTCCCAAACAGGAGGTTAAAGGCACTGACTCTCCAAGTGGGGAGAGTGTTAGTAAAGCGTTCAAATGTTGAACCCGAGTACCAGGGGACGAAAACTGAGATGCATTTGAAAACGTTTCCCAATCACACAGCGGACGATAGTCTGGGTTTCCCATGCATGTTTTAGCTGAAGGAAGAATCCCTTAAACCTGGAGAGTTGGGACCCATGGAATGGGTACCATGCAGTATGACTTCAAAGGGTCTGCGTTTGCTCACCGAACCTCACCAATGCTATCAGCCCGAAGTGTCCAGCCTTATGTCTCACCCAGCTCTGGGTGTAGATGTGGAAAATCCAGGTTGCATCACAAGCCCTGAATGAATTATTTAAGAATTGCTCTCTATTTCACTGTCATTGTGTTTTGTTTTTGAAATTTATTTTGATAATGGGATTTATCGGATTTTCACTGCTGCGTTTAGGCCGCTGTACACACGCCTGATTTCCTTATGGAGACATATAAATCCATGGGTTTTAAGATTCTTACTTGTCAGGTATCTTGCCAGGCGTTGAATATGGGGTGTTGAGTCCATTTCGTTGAGCAAGGAGTAGGGCTTGTCTATTATATATTTGGCTTATGGAACGGTATCTGTGCTAATTTCAATCTCTGGTTTTATGCAGCACCCCAACTCACCTTTCCCCATAAGCAAGCATAAGTTGGTTTTCTAAATTTGAGACCCTGTTCTGTTTTGTAATTCAGTTCATGGGTAGCCAAGTTTACATTCCGTGTATTAGTGATATCTTATGATGTTTCTTTTTCTGTGTGACTTATTTCTCGTAGAATCATCGTACCTGAATGCACTCATTATGCCGCTACGGGCCTGATGACGTAGATTTCATTGCTGAGTGATATTCCATTGTACGTGCGTACCACAACTTCTTTATCCATTTTTTACTTTCTGGGATATTTTACTTGTACCGTAGACGAGGTTCTTGTAAACAGAGCCGTCCCAAACTCTGGGGTGGCTGTGTGTTTTTGATTTTAATTTCCCTAAGCTCTAGGACCATAAGTGGAAGTGCCATAGGCTGTGTTGCTTTGTTTCCTACGTGTTTCTGGAAACACCATACACTTCTCCAGAGTGGTTGTTGGCAATTTACATCCCGCCCATCAGGATGACAAGGCTCCCTGTTCTCCATGACCTGTCCTGCCTTTCTGGATTTTACACTTTTTTCAGATGGCTCTTTTGACCGTGGGGGCAGTGAGACTTCATTGTAGTGCAGATTTCCTTTACACGCTTGCTTGGTTGGCCAAAAAGGGCGTATGCGTTTTTTCCTGAATATATTCAGGAAAAAACGCATACGCCCTTTTTGGCCAAGTGCATCGTTGTCGACATTCTGCCTCTTTTCCTATGCTTTTGGTACAATTCCAGTCTACCCCCTGAAATCGTTTTCCTGAAATTCTGCCCCGCTCTCAAGTCCTCTTGGAAGATTTACTTCAATACATTTTTGGACGATAGCTGTCATTCATAACTCTGCAGGTTTGTGAATTACAGTGCCCCTGAGCTCATGTCTTCAACTCGCTTTCTTTTGAGCTGGCCGCAAAACCGCAGGATTGCTTCAGGCCAAAGTCTCTTTCCAGCAGGGCATGCTGAGCCTTTGTTTAATTCCTCTTCCTAGTCGGAAATGAGCGTTCCATTTGCCCGTGCAGACACCTACAGCTAGTCTCTCATTGCTTCTCCCTATTCCTGTTCATCTTGCGCAGAAATTGCAAAGTGTGCCAAACAGGAGGTTAAATGCACTGACTCTCCAAGTGGGGAGAGTGTTAGTAAAGCGTCTGGAATGGTGAACCCGAGTACCAGGGGACGAAAACTGAGATGCATTTGAAAACGTTTCCCAATCACACGGTGGACCATACTATGGGTTTCCCATGCATGTTTTAGCTGAAGGAAGAATCCCTTAAACCTGGAAATTTGGAACCCATGGAATGGGTACCATGCAGTATGACTTCAAAGGGTCTGCGTTTGCTCACCGAACCTCACCAATGCTATCAGCCCGAAGTGTCCAGCCTTATCTCTCACCCAGCTCTGGGTGTAGATGTGGTAAATCCAGGTTGCATCACAAGCCCTGAATGAATTATTTAAGAATTGCTCTCTATTTCACTGTCATTGTGTTTTGTTTTTGAAATTTATTTTGATAATGGGATTTATCGGATTTTCACTGCTGCGTTTAGGCCGCTGTACACACGCTTGATTTCCTTATGGAGACATATAAATCCATGGGTTTTAAGATTCTTACTTGTCAGGTATCTTGCCAGGCGTTGAATATGGGTTGTTGAGTCCATTTCGTTGAGCAAGGAGTAGGTCTTGTCTATTATATATTTGGCTTATGGAACGGTATCTGTGCTAATTTCAATCTCTGGTTTTATGCAGCACCCCAACTCACCTTTCCCCATAAGCAAGCATAAGTTGGTTTTCTAAATTTGAGACCCTGTTCTGTTTTGTAATTCAGTTCATGGGTAGCCAAGTTTACATTCCGTGTATTAGTGATATCTTATGATGTTTCTTTTTCTGTGTGACTTATTTCTCGTAGAATCATCATACCTGAATCCACTCATTATGCCGCTACGGGCCTGATGACGTAGATTTCATTGCTGAGTGATATTCCATTGTACGTGCGTACCACAACTTCTTTATCCATTTTTTACTTTCTGGGATATTTTACTTGTACTGTAGACGAGGTTCTTGTAAACAGAGCCGTCCCAAACTCTGGGGTGGCTGTGTGTTTTTGATTTTAATTTCTCTAAGCTATAGGACCATAAGTGGAAGTGCCATAGGCTGTGTTGCTTTGTTTCCTACGTGTTTCTGGAAACACCATACACTTCTCCAGAGTGGTTGTTGGCAATTTACATCTCGCCCATCAGCATGACAAGGCTCCCTGTTCTCCATGACCTGTCCTGTCTTTCTGGATTTTACACTTTTTTCAGATGGCCCTTTTGACCGGGGGGCAGTGAGACTTCATTGTAGTGCAGATTTCCTTTACACGCTTGCTTGGTTGGCCAAAAAGCGCGTATGCGTTTTTTCCTGAATATATTCAGGAAAAAACGCATACGCCCTTTTTGGCCAAGTGCATCATTGTTGACATTCTGCCTCTTTTTCTACGCTTTAAGTGCAATTTCAGTCTACCCCCTGAAATCGTTTTCCTGAAATTCTGCCCCGCTTTCAAGTCCTCTTTGAATACTTACTTCAGTACATTTTTGGACGATAGCTGTCATTCATAACTCTGCAGGTTTGTGAATTACAGTGCCCCTGAGCTCCTTTCTTCAACTCGTTTTCTTGTGAGCTGGCCGCAAAACCGCAGGATTGCTTCAGGCCCTAATATGTTTCCGGCCGGGCACGCTGAGCCTTTGGTTAATTCCTCTTCCTGGTGGGAAATGAGCGTTCAATTTGCCCGTGTAGACACCAACAGCTAGTCTCTCATTGCTTCTCCCTATTCCTGTTCATCTTGCGCAGAAATTGCAAAGTGTGCCAAACAGGAGGTTAATGGCACTGACTCTCCAAGTGGGGAGAGTGTTAGTAAAGCGTTCAAATGTTGAACCCGAGTACCAGGGGACGAAAACTGAGATGCATTTGAAAACGTTTCCCAATCACATGGTGGACCATACTCTGGGTTTCCCATGCATGTTTTAGCTGAAGGAAGAATCCCTTAAACCTGGAGAGTTGGGACCCATGGAATGGGTACCATGCAGTATGACTTCAAAGGGTCTGCGTTTGCTCACCGAACCTCACCAATGCTATCAGCCCGAAGTGTCCAGCCTTATGTCTCATCCAGCTCTGGGTGTAGATGTGGTAAATACAGGTTGCATCACAAGCCCTGAATGAATTATTTAAGAATTGCTCTCTATTTCACTGTCATTGTGTTTTGTTTTTGAAATTCATTTTGATAATGGGATTTATCGGATTTTCACTGCTGCTTTTAGGCCACTGTACACACGCTTGATTTCCTTATGGAGACATATAAATCCATGGGTTTTAAGATTCTTACTTGTCAGGTATCTTCCCAGGCGTTGAATATAGGGTGTTGAGTCCATTTCGTTGAGCAAGGAGTAGGTTTTGTCTATTATATATTTGGCTTATGGAACGGTATCTGTGCTAATTTCAATCTCTGGTTTTATGCAGCATCCCAACTGACCTTTCCCCATAAGCAAGCATAAGTTGGTTTGCTAAATTTGAGACCCTGTTCTGTTTTGTAATTCAGTTCATGGGTAGCCAAGTTTACATTCCGTGTATTAGTGATAACTTATGATGTTTCTTTTTCTGTCTGACTTATTTATCATAGAATCATCGTACCTGAATCCACTCATTATGCCGCTACGGTCCTGATGTCGTAGATTTCATTGCTGAGAGATATTCCATTGTACGTGCGTACCACAACTTCTTTATCCATTTTATGCTTTCTCAGATATTTAACTTCTACCGTAGATGAGGTTCTTGTAAACAGAGCCATCCCAAACTTTGGGGTGGCTGTGTGTTTTTGATTTTAATTTCCCTAAGCTATAGGACCATAAGTGGAAGTGCCATAGGCTGTGTTGCTTTGTTTTCTACGTGTTTCAGGAAACACCATACACTTTTCCAGAGTGGCTGTTGGCAATTTAAATCCGCCCATCAGCATAACAAGGCTCCCTGTTCTCCATGACCTGTCCTGCCTTTCTGGATTTTACACTTTTTTCAGATGGCCCTTTTGACCGGGGGGCAGTGAGACTTCATTGTAGTGCAGATTTCCTTTACACGCTTGCTTGGTTGGCCAAAAAGGGCGTATGCGTTTTTTCCTGAATATATTCAGGAAAATATATTCAGGAAAATATATTCAGGAAAAAACGCATACGCCCTTTTTGGCCAAGTGCATCGTTGTCGACATTCTGCCTCTTTTCCTATGCTTTTGGTACAATTCCAGTCTACCCCCTGAAATCGTTTTCCTGAAATTCTGCCCCGCTTTCAAGTCCTCTTGGAAGACTTACTTCAATACATTTTTGGACGATAGCTGTCATTCATAACTCTGCAGGTTTGTGAATTACAGTGCCCCTGAGCTCATGACTTCAACTCGCTTTCTTGTGAGCTGGCCGCAAAACCGCAGGATTGCTTCAGGCCAAAGTCTCTTTCCAGCAGGGCATGCTGAGCCTTTGTTTAATTCCTCTTCCTGGTCGGAAATGAGCGTTCCATTTGCCCGTGCAGACACCTACAGCTAGTCTCTCATTGCTTCTCCCTATTCCTGTTCATCTTGCGCAGAAATTGCAAAGTGTGCCAAACAGGAGGTTAAATGCACTGACTCTCCAAGTGGGGAGAGTGTTAGTAAAGCGTCTGGAATGGTGAACCCGAGTACCAGGGGACGAAAACTGAGATGCATTTGAAAACGTTTCCCAATCACACGGTGGACCATACTATGGGTTTCCCATGCATGTTTTAGCTGAAGGAAGAATCCCTTAAACCTGGAAATTTGGAACCCATGGAATGGGTACCATGCAGTATGACTTCAAAGGGTCTGCGTTTGCTCACCGAACCTCACCAATGCTATCAGCCCGAAGTGTCCAGCCTTATCTCTCACCCAGCTCTGGGTGTAGATGTGGGAAATCCAGGTTGCATCACAAGCCCTGAATGAATTATTTAAGAATTGCTTTCTATTTCACTGTCATTGTGTTTTGTTTTTGAAATTTATTTTGATAATGGGATTTATCGGATTTTCACTGCTGCCTTTAGGCCGCTGTACACACGCTTGATTTCCTTATGGAGACATATAAATCCATGGGTTTTAAGATTCTTACTTGTCAGGTATCTTGCCAGGCGTTGAATATGGGGTGTTGAGTCCATTTCGTTGAGCAAGGAGTAGGGCTTGTCTATTATATATTTGGCTTATGGAACGGTATCTGTGCTAATTTCAATCTCTGGTTTTATGCAGCACCCCAACTCACCTTTCCCCATAAGCAAGCATAAGTTGGTTTTCTAAATTTGAGACCCTGTTCTGTTTTGTAATTCAGTTCATGGGTAGCCAAGTTTACATTCCGTGTATTAGTGATATCTTATGATGTTTCTTTTTCTGTGTGACTTATTTCTCGTAGAATCATCATACCTGAATCCACTCATTATGCCGCTACGGGCCTGATGACGTAGATTTCATTGCTGAGTGATATTCCATTGTACGTGCGTACCACAACTTCTTTATCCATTTTTTACTTTCTGGGATATTTTACTTGTACCGTAGACGAGGTTCTTGTAAACAGAGCCGTCCCAAACTCTGGGGTGGCTGTGTGTTTTTGATTTTAATTTCTCTAAGCTATAGGACCATAAGTGGAAGTGCCATAGGCTGTGTTGCTTTGTTTCCTACGTGTTTCTGGAAACACCATACACTTCTCCAGAGTGGTTGTTGGCAATTTACATCCCGCGCATCAGCATGACAAGGCTCCCTGTTCTCCATGACCTGTCCTGCCTTTCTGGATTTTACACTTTTTTCAGATGGCCCTTTTGACCGGGGGGACAGTGAGACTTCATTGTAGTGCAGATTTCCTTTACACGCTTGCTTGGTTGGCCAAAAAGGGCGTATGCGTTTTTTCCTGAATATATTCAGGAAAATATATTCAGGAAAATATATTCAGGAAAAAACGCATACGCCCTTTTTGGCCAAGTGCATCATTGTCGACATTCTGCCTCTTTTCCTATTCTTTAAGTGCAATTCCAGTCTACCCCCTGAAATCTTTTTACTGAAATTCTGCCCCGCTTTCAAGTCCTCTTTGAAGACTTACTTCAGTACATTTTTGGACGATAGCTGTCATTCATAACTCTGCAGGTTTGTGAATTACAGTGCCCCTGAGCCCCTTTCTTCAACTCGTTTTCTTGTGAGCTGGCCGCAAAACCGCAGGATTGCTTCAGGCCCTAATCTCTTTCTAGCAGGGCACGCTGAGCCTTTGGTTAATTCCTCTTCCTGGTGGGAAATGAGCGTTCCATTTGCCCGTGCAGACACCAACAGCTAGTCTCTCATTGGTTCTCCCTATGCCTGTTCATCTTGCGCAGAAATTGCAAACTGTGCCAAACAGGAGGTTAAAGGCACTGACTCTCCAAGTGGGGAGAGTGTTAGTAAAGCGTCTGGAATGGTGAACCCGAGTACCAGGGGACGAAAACTGAGATGCATTTGAAAACGTTTCCCAATCACACGGCGGACGATAGTCTGGGTTTCCCATTCATGTTTTAGCTGAAGGAAGAATCCCTTAAACCTGGAGAGTTGGGACCCATGGAATGGGTACCATGCAGTATGACTTCAAAGGGTCTGCGTTTGCTCACCGAACCTCACCAATGCTATCAGCCCGAAGTGTCCAGCCTTATGTCTCACCCAGCTCTGGGTGTAGATGTGGTAAAGCCAGGTTGCATCACAAGCCCTGAATGAATTATTTAAGAATTGCTCTCTATTTCACTGTCATTGTGTTTTGTTTTTGAAATTTATTTTGATAATGGGATTTATCGGATTTTCACTGCTGCGTTTAGGCCGCTGTACACACGCTTGATTTCCTTATGGAGACATATAAATCCATGGGTTTTAAGATTCTTACTTGTCAGGTATCTTGCCAGGCGTTGAATATGGGGTGTTGAGTCCATTTCGTTGAGCAAGGAGTAGGGCTTGTCTATTATATATTTGGCTTATGGAACGGTATCTGTGCTAATTTCAATCTCTGGTTTTATGCAGCACCCCAACTCACCTTTCCCCATAAGCAAGCATAAGTTGGTTTTCTAAATTTGAGACCCTGTTCTGTTTTGTAATTCAGTTCATGTGTAGCCAACTTTACATTCCGTGTATTAGTGATATCTTATGATGTTTCTTTTTCTGTGTGACTTATTTCTCGTAGAATCATCGTACCTGAATCCACTCATTATGCCGCTACGGGCCTGATGACGTAGATTTCATTGCTGAGTGATATTCCATTGTACGTGCGTACCACAACTTCTTTATCCATTTTTTGCTTTCTGGGATATTTTACTTGTACCGTAGACGAGGTTCTTGTAAACAGAGCCGTCCCAAACTCTGGGGTGGGTGTGTGTTTTTGAATTTAATTTCCCTAAGCTATAGGACCATAAGTGGAAGTGCCATAGGCTGTGTTGCTTTGTTTCCTACGTGTTTCTGGAAAAACCATACACTTCTCCAGAGTGGTTGTTGGCAATTTACATCCCGCCCATCAGCATGACAAGGCTCCCTGTTCTCCATGACCTGTCCTGTCTTTCTGGATTTTACACTTTTTTCAGATGGCCCTTTTGACCGGGGGGCAGTGAGACTTCATTGTAGTGCAGATTTCCTTTACACGCTTGCTTGGTTGGCCAAAAAGGGCGTGTACGTTTTTTCCTGAATATATTCAGGAAAAAACGCATACGCCCTTTTTGGCCAAGTGCATCATTGTTGACATTCTGCCTCTTTTTCTACGCTTTAAGTGCAATTCCAGTCTACCCCCTGAAATCGTTTCCTGAAATTCTGCCCCGCTTTCAAGTCCTCTTTGAAGACTTACTTCAGTACATTTTTGGACGATAGCTGTCATTCATAACTCTGCAGGTTTGTGAATTACAGTGCCCCTGAGCTCCTTTCTTCAACTCGTTTTCTTGTGAGCTGGCCGCAAAACCGCAGGATTGCTTCAGGCCCTAATATGTTTCCGGCCGGGCACGCTGAGCCTTTGGTTAATTCCTCTTCCTGGTGGGAAATGAGCGTTCAATTTGCCCGTGCAGACACCAACAGCTAGTCTCTCATTGCTTCTCCCTATTCCTGTTCATCTTGCGCAGAAATTGCAAACTGTGCCAAACAGGAGGTTAAAGGCACTGACTCTCCAAGTGGGGAGAGTGTTAGTAAAGCGTCTGGAATGGTGAACCCGAGTACCAGAGGACGAAAACTGAGATGCATTTGAAAACGTTTCCCAATCACATGGTGGACCATACTCTGGGTTTCCCATGCATGTTTTAGCTCAAGGAAGAATCCCTTAAACCTGGAGAGTTGGGACCCTTGGAATGGGTACCATGCAGTATGACTTCAAGAGGTCTGCGTTTGCTCACCGAACCTCACCAATGCTTTCAGCCCGAAGGGTCCAGCCTTATGTCTCACCCAGCTCTGGGTGTAGATGTGGTAATTCCAGGTTGCATCACAATCCCTGTATGAATTATTTAAGAATTGCTCTCTATTTCACTGTCATTGTGTTTTGTTTTTGAAATTTATTTTGATAATGGGATTTATCGGATTTTCACTGCTGCATTTAGGCCGCTGTACACACGCTTGACTTCCTTATGGAGACATATAAATCCATGGATTTTAAGATTCTTACTTGTCAGGTATAGTCCCAGGCGTTGCGTCTGTTTCGTTGAGCAAGGAGTAGGTCTTGTCTATTATATATTGAGCTTATGGAAAGGTATCTGTGCTAATTTCACTCTCTGGTTTTATGCAGCACCCCAACTCACCTTTCCCCATATGCAAGCATAAGTTGGTTTTCTAAATTTGAGACCCTGTTCTGTTTTGTAATTCAGTTCATGTGTAGGCAAGTTTACATTCCGTGTATTAGTGATATCCTATGATATTTCTTTTTCTGTGTGACTTATTTCTCGTAAAATCATCGTACCTGAATCCACTCATTATGCCGCCACGGGCCTGATGACTTAGATTTCATTGCTGAGTGATATTCCATTGTACGTGCGTACCACAACTTCTTTATCCATTTTTTGCTCTCTCGGATATTTAACTTGTACTGTAGACGAGGTTCTTGTAAACAGAGCCGTCCCAAACTTTGGGGTGGCTGTGTGTTTTTGATTTTAATTTCCCTAAGCTATAGGACCATAAGTGGAAGTGCCATAGGCTGTGTTGCTTTGTTTCCTACGTGTTTCAGGAAACACCATACACTTCTCCAGAGTGGCTGTTGGCAATTTACATCCCGCCCATCAGCATGACAAGGCTCCCTGTTCTCCATGACCTGTCCTGCCTTTCTGGATTTTACACGTTTTTCAGATGGCCCTTTTGACCGCTGGGCTGTGAGACTTCACTATAGTGCAGATTTCTTTTACACGCCAGCCTGGTTGGCCAAAAAGTGCGTATGCGTTTTTTCCTGAATATATTCAGGAAAAAACGCATACGCCCTTTTTGGCCAAGTGCATCATTGTCGACATTCTGCCTCTTTTCCTATGCTTTAAGTGCAATTCCAGCCTACCCCCTGAAATCGTTTTCCTGAAATTCTGCCCCTCTTTCAAGTCCTCTTCGAAGACTTACTTCAGTACATTTTTGGACGATAGCTGTCATTCATAACTCTGCAGGTTTGTGAATTACAGTGCCCCTGAGCTCCTTTCCTCAACACGCTTTCTTGTGATCTGGCCGCAAAACCGCAGGATTGCTTCAGGCCCTAATCTGTTTCCGGCAGGGCACGCTGAGCCTTTGGTTAATTCCTCTTCCTGGTGGGAAATGAGCGTTCCATTTGCCCGTGTAGACACCTACAGCTAGTCTCTCATTGGTTCTCCCTATTCCTGTTCATCTTGCGCAGAAATTGCAAACTGTGCCAAACAGGACGTTAAAGGCAGTGACTCTCCAAGTGGGGAGAATGTTAGTAAAGCATCTGGAATGGTGAACCCGAGTACCAGGGTTCGAAAACTGAGATGCATTTGAAAACGTTTCCCAATCACACGGTGGACCATACTATGGGTTTCCCATGCATGTTTTAGCTGAAGGAAGAATCCCTTAAACGTGGAGAGTTGGGACCCATGGAATGGGTACCATGCAGTATGACTTCAAAGGGTCTGCGTTTGCTCACCGAACCTCACCAATGCTATCAGCCCGAAGTGTGCAGCCTTATGTCTCACCCAGCTCTGGGTGTAGATGTGGTAAATCCAGGTTGCATCACAAGCCCTGAATGAATTATTTAAGAATTGCTCTCTATTTCACTGTCATTGTGTTTTGTTTTTGAAATTTATTTTGATAATGGGATTTATCGGATTTTCACTGCTGCATTTAGGCCGCTGTACACACGCTTTATTTCCTTATGGAGACATATAAATCCATGGGTTTTAAGATTCTTACTTGTCAGGTATCTTGCCAGGCGTTGAATATGGGGTGTTGAGTCCATTTCGTTGAGCAAGGAGTAGGTATTGTCTATTATATATTTTGCTTATGGAATGGTATCTGTGCTAATTTCAATCTCTGCTTTTATGCAGCACCCCAACTCACCTTTCCCCATAAGCAAGCATAAGTTGGTTTTCTAAATATGAGACCCTGTTCTGTTTTGTAATTCAGTTCATGTGTGGCCAAGTTTACATTCCGTGTATTAGTGATATCTTATGATGTTTCTTTTTCTGTGTGACTTATTTCTCGTAGAATCATCGTACCTGAATCCACTCATTATGCCGCTACGGGCCTGATGACGTAGGTTTCATTGCTGAGTGATATTCCATTGTACGTGCGTACCACAACTTCTTTATCCATTTTTTGCTTTCTCGGATATTTAACTTGTACCGTAGACGAGGTTCTTGTAAACAGAGCCATCCCAAATTTTGGGGTGGCTGTGTGATTTTGATTTTAATTTCTCTATGCTATAGGACCATAAGTGGAAGTGCCATAGGCTGTGTTGCTTTTTTTCCTACGTGTTTCAGGAAACACCATACACTTCTCCAGAGTGGCTGTTGGCAATTTACATCCCGCCCATCAGCATAACAAGGCTCCCTGTTCTCCATGACCTGTCGTGCCTTTCTGGAATTTACACATTTTTCAGATGGCCCTTTTGACCGGGGGGCAGTGAGACTTCATTGTAGTGCACATTTCCTTTACACGGTTGCTTGGTTGGCCAAAAAGGGCGTATGCGTTTTTTCCTGAATATATTCAGGAAAAAACGCATACGCCCTTTTTGGCCAAGTGCATCATTGTCGACATTCTGCCTCTAATCTTATTCTTTAAGTGCAATTCCATTCTACCCCCTGAAATCGTTTTCCTGAAATTCTGCCCCGATTTCAAGTCCTCTTCGAAGACTTACTTCAAAACATTTTTGGACGATAGCTGTCATTCATTACTCTGCAGGTTTGTGAATTACAGTGCCCCTGAGCTCCTTTCTTCAACTCGCTTTCTTGTGATCTGGCCACAAACCCGAAGGATTGCTTCAGGCCCTAATATAGTTCCGGCATGGCATGCTGAGCCATTGGTTAATTCCTCTTCCTTGTGGGAAATGAGCGTTAAATTTGCATGTGCAGACACCTTCACATGAGTCGTCATGGTGCCCCTTTGCCCCGGTTATCTCTATGGAGGTTGGAGTTGGAGGGCCTCCTCCCTCAAGATCAGTGTGCCCACGGAGCCAACCCTGCAACTTCAGGGCATGGTTGGGGGTTAGGATCACCACGAGGGTTCCTTTTCCCTTAGGAGGGAGGTGGCCTTTTGGGCTGCTGATTTCCAGGTTATCAGATACTGCCAGTATCTTGGCCAGATGTGGCGGTGGGCCAAGCCCCTTGGTGACCGTATTTTATCCTACCTGGATCGCATTCTTGCATTGTTCCATTTCAAGTGGTCCCAGGTTTTGCACTAATACTCCAGTGGCGATTCACCGTTCACCAGGAATGTAAAGGTCAAAGGGTTTAGCTAAATTAGGGAGTTCCAGGGCAAGGGTCTGAATTGACTGCTCTTTCCATTCTTGAAAGGCCACTTCTGCATTCTATTCAAAAGGATCATCACCTTTTCCTTTCAGTGTTTCATATAGAGGCCGAGCTAGTAGACTGTAGTTAGGGATCCAGAAGCAGCAAACCCTGGCCTCCCCAGGAACCCCTAAGCTGTCTTCTAGTTTTAGAAATGGGTAAGGCTGTAAATTGTTTCTTCCCTTTCCTGGGATGGGCTTCTCCGACCTTCTGTGAGAATGAAGCCCAGGCAGGTCACCGTAGTCTGTGATATTTGAGCTTTTTCTTGGACAACTTGTATCCTTTATTGGCTTCGTAGTTCAGAGGTATCCTTAGTAGGGCTGGCGATCAGAATGTCGTCTGCATATTGAAGGAGTGTTTCCTTTTCCAGAGGTAGAACTTTTAGGTCTTTAGCTGAGCTTTCCCCAAAGATGGTGTGGGAATTTTTGAACCCTTGGGGCAACACGGCCCGGAAGTATTGTTTTAGTTGTATGTTGAGTCCTGCCACTCACAAGCCAAAATTTCTTGTGACTCTGGGACTAATAGAATACAAAAGAAGGCATCATTGAAGACTAATACAGAATACCATGTCCTGGTGGTTGGTAGAATGACCAGCAGGGTGTAGGATTTAGGAACTACTGGAGGTATATCCTCGGTGGCTTCACTGACTGTCCTGACATCCTTTACCAGGACTCCAGCAGCCCATGGGGCTCTCGAGGTCAGACCAATCCCAGGATATGGAGCTCACCTGGGTAGGTACCCCACCCCAGCCCACGGGGCTCTCGTGGTCAGGCCCCTCCCAGGATACAGAGCTACCCTTGCAGGTACCATGGCAGGGCTGGGAACACAGGAACCGTGCATATCGCCCTCATTGCAGAGCACTCCCAGCTCACCTGTCACTCAGATCTGACACAGAGCACCTCAGAGCAGGACTTGAACTAACAAACAGCAGCTCCGACAGGTCTGTGACCCTGGGCATCACTCTGTGTGGCCTCCCTCCACCTGGTGTTCCAGAGACTTCCACTGCACCCGGGGCACCAGGCCTCTGTCTCCACCCACCAGCCACCCCTCCTCTCCCTGACTCCTGGGTTCCTCTCATTAGGAGAGGGTTTTCTTGAAGTTGTCTCCCACTCATGGGCCAGATAATATAATTAGAAAACAAGCCAGAGCTGCAGCCCCTTGTCTATCCTGACTCTCAGGAGCCCACACCTGTTCCTTGGACCTGGCCGATTCAGCAAGTTCCAGTTTCTGCAACTGTGAGCCCCTGAGGGGTGATTATTGGCTGGCCTGGGAAGCCTGACCGTGCCGGCCAGCCCTCCCCAGGTGTGCCTGGGTTCAGATCAATATAAACACCGCTCCAGGCAGCAAGAGCCCCTGCAGCTGTGCCTGACGCCATTTTCTCTGCCCTGTCAGCAGTCTTGGGGCTGGACTGGTGGGAGGGAGTGAGAGGCCACGGCTTTGTGGGTGGCCCAGTGTGAGTGGGGCTCTGCTGGACTTTCTGCAGCAGTTGCCAAGATGCCACCTGCTAAAGAAGAGGATGTGTCACCCATACGTGCCGCTGGAATTTCTCCCTGGGCAGAGGTGAGTGAGGAAGAAAGCAGTGGGGGCCGGGACAGCAGGGGTATCTCAGGCAGGGAAATGGAAAGCTTCCAGAAGAGCACCCAGGACCAGGACCATCCTGGCTGGCCTGCAGGCACCAAGTCGGCTGGCATGCTGTCGCTCATGTGGCTCCATGGCCCTTCCTCTAGGCTTTCAAGTCCTTGTACATATTCAGGTGTTTTACCTGGGAAGGGTGGGAACATTTCAGCAGCAGCTGGCCTGGGGCTCAGCCCACGTTTACTCACAGATGCCTCGGCACGGTCCCCCAGCTTTGCAATGAGGACGCTTGTTGCGTGGGGCCTGCTGGCTGAATGGGAGATGATTCCCCACCACCGACCAACTTCAGAATTGTTTACAACTGGAGCAAGTGCCCTGATACGGTTTTCCTCTGTGTAGCTGGTGGGTTCTGTTTTTTTTTCTTTTTTGGTTCAAGGTAGATTTTATTCCTCTTTTTTGTATTTACAGATATAAGCATGGAAATAATTTATTCATATAAATACATGTATGTGAAGGGAAGAATATTTTTTCTGTTTTACTTTTTGTAATTTGAATTTTATTTTATTTTTTTATACAGCAGGTTCTTTTTGGTTATCTATTTTATACATATAAATGTATACATGCCAATCCCAATCTCTCAACTCCTCCCACCACCACCCCCCAACAGCTTTCCCCCCTTGGTGTCCATACGTTTGTTGTCTACATCTGTTGCTCTATTTCTGCCTTGCAAAACGGTTCATCTGTACAATTTGTCTAGGTTCCACATATAGCCATTAATAGACAAGATTTCTTTTTCTCTTTCTGACTTACTTCACTCTGTATGACAGTCTCTAGATCCATCAACGTCTCTACAAATGACCCAATTTCATTCCTTTTTATGGCTTAGTAATATTCCATTTTATATATGTACCACTTCTTTATGCATTCGTCTGTCTGTGGGCATTTAGGTTGCTTCCATTACCTGGATATTGTAAATAGTGATGCAATGAACATTGCGGTGAATGTCTCTTTTTGATTTATGGTTTTGTCTGGGTATATGCCCAGTAGTGGGACTGCTGTATCATATGGTAATTCTATTCTTAGTTTTATAAGAAACTCCATAACTTTCTCCACAGTGACTGTATCAATTTCATTCCCAACAATAGCGGAAGAGGGTTCCTTATCTCCACACCCTTTCCAGCATTTGTTGTTTGTAGATTTTCTGATGATGCCCATTCTAACAGGTGTGAGGTGATACACCATGGATGAGTCTATTTCGTTGAGCAAAGAGTAGGTCTTGTCTATTACACATTTGGCTTATGGAACGGTATGTGTGCTAATTTCAATCTCTGGTTTTATACAGCACCGCAACTCAACTTTCCCCTTAAGCAAGCATAAGTTTTTATCTAAATGTGAGACTCTGTTCGGTTTTGGAATTCAGTTTATGTGTAGCCAAGTTTACACTCTCTCTATTAGTGATATCTTATGATAATTACCTTTCTCTGTGTGACATATTTCTCTTAGAATCATCATACTTAAATCCACTCAATTTGCTGCTACAGGCCTGATGACATTGATTTCATTGCTGAGTGATATTCCATTGTACGTAAGTAGCACAACTCCTTTATCCATATTTTTCTTTCTGGGATATTTAATTTGTACTGGACTCAAGGTTCTTGTAAACACAGCAGCCCTAAATTTGGTGTTGGCTGTGTCTTGTTGATTTTAATTTTCCTAAGCTATAGGGCCAAAAGTGGAAGTGCCCTAGGGTCTGTAGCTTTGTTTTTCAGATGTTTCAGGATACACCATAAACATCTCCAGAGTGTCTGTTGGCAATTTACATCCCGCCCATCAGCATAACAAGGCTCCCTGTTCTCCATGGCCTGTCCTGTGTTTCTGGTTTTTACACATTTTTCAGATGGCCCTTTTGACGAATGGGAAATGAGACTTCATTGTAGTGCGGATTTCCATTGCTCGAGTGCTTGGTTGGCCAAAAAGGGCATATGTGTTTTTTCCTGAATATATTCAGGAAAAAATGTTTACGCACTTTTGTCCAAGTGCATCACTGTCAAAGATCTGCCGCTTTTCACATGCTTTAAACGCAATTCCAATCTACCTCCTGAAATATGATTCCTGCAATTCTGCCTCGTTTTGAAGTCCTCTTTGCAGACTTACTTCAGTATATTTTTGCCAATAGCTGTCATTTATAACTCTGCAGGTTTGTGAATTACAGTGCCTGTGATTTCCTTTCTTAACTCGTTTCCTTGAAAGCTGGCCACAGAACCGCAGGTTTGCTTTAGGCCATAATCAGGGTCTGGCACGGCACTCTGAGCCTTTGGTTAATTCCTCTTCCTGGTGGGAAATTAGAGTTAAATGTGCCCCTCCGGACACCTGCCTCACTCCCAGCCCCTTGGTGATGTGTGTCCTGTGGTTTGAGGCCACATGTGCTGGGTTCCTCACCTTTGGCTGATGTGGCCCCACTGGTGTGAGGACACTCCTGCCTGGTTCCCATCCCCTTGGTGATGTGGGCCATCCGGTGAGAGTCTGATCCTGGTTGGGTTCCTCACACTTCTGTGAGGTGGGCCCTCTTCTCTGACGTCACTCCTGCCTGGCTGGCACACCCCGCCTTGGCGAAGTCGGCCCTCTGGTGGGATTTGGTGCCTGCTGGGGGTCTCCTGCCCTCGGTAATGAGGGCCCTCTGGCGTCAGGCCCTAATTCCTGGGCTCCCAATATTTTCTGATATGCGCCCTGTGGTTCGAGTACACTCGTGCCAGGTTCCCAACCCCATGGGAATGTGGGCCTTCTGCTCTGAGGTCCCAACCGTGGGTTGCTCAGTTTCATGATGAGGGCCCTCTGCTGTGAGTTCTCTCCGGCCTGGATCCCATAGCCTCGCTGCTCCTGGCCACCTGCTGGGAGGTTCCAACTGCGGGATTCCTCACCTTTTTTCTTCTATGGACCCTCTGTTTTGAGACTCCTCCTGCCTGCCTCACTCCCAGTCCCTTGGTGATGTGTGTCCTCTGGTGTGAGGCCACGTGTGCTGGGTCCCTCGCCTTTGGATGATGTGGCCACACTGGTGTGAGGACACTCCTGCCTGCTTCCTATCCCCTTGATGATGTGGGCCCTCTGGTGAGAGTCTGATCCTGGCTGGGTTCCTCACCCTTCTGTGAGGTGGGCCCTCTGCTGTGAGGTCACTCCTGCCTGGCTGGCACACCCCACCTGGGCAACATCTGCCCTCTTGTGGCACTTGGAGCCTGCTGGGAGCCTCCTCCCCTCGGTGATGGGGGCCCTCTAGCGTCAGGCCCTAACTGCTGGGTACCCACATTTTCTGATACGTGCTAAGTGGTGCGAGGACACTCCTGCGAGGTTCCCATCCCCATGGGCATGTGGGCCTTCTGCTCTAAGGTCCCAACACCTGTGTTGTTCACCGTTTCATGATGTTGTCTCTCTGGTGTTAGTTCACTCAGGCCTAGATCCCATAGACTCTGTGCTCTGAGCCGACTGCTGGGAGGTTCCTACTGCTGGATTCCTTACCTTTTTTATTCTTTGGGTCCTGTGTTTTTATGCTCCTACTTCCTGACTCACTCCCAGCCCCTTTGTGATGTAGGTCCTCTGGTTTAAGGCCACATGTACCGGTTTCCTCACCTTTATTGATGTGGCCCCACTGGTGTGAGGACACTCCTGCCTGGTTCCCATCCCCTTGGTGATTGGGGCCCTCTTGTGAGAGTCTGATCCTGTCTGGATTCCTCACACTTCTGGGAGGTGGGCCCTCTGCTGTGAGGTCACTCCTGCCTGGCTGGCACACGTCACGTTGGCGATGTGGGCCCTCAGTTGGGAGTTGGTGCCTGCTGGGAGTCTCCTCCCCTCGGTAATGAGGGCCCTCTGGCGTCAGGCCCTAACTCATGGGCTCCCAAAATTTTCTGATGTGCGCCCTGTCGTGTGAGTACACTCCAGCCAGGGTCCCTTCCCTAGGGGATGTGGGCTTTCTGCTCTGTGGTCCCAACGGCTGGGTTGCTCACAGTGTCAGAATGTGGGCCCTCTGTTTTGAGTTCAGTCAGGCCTGGATCCCATAGCCTCGCTGCTCCTGGCCGCCTGCTGGGAGGTTCCAACTGCGGGATTCCTCACCTTTTTTACGCAATGGGCCCTCTGTTTTGAGGCTCCTCCTGCCTGCCTCACTCCCAGCCCCTTGGTGATGTGTGTCCTGTAGTTTGAGGCCACGTGTGCTGGGTCCGTCACATTTCGGTGATGTGGCCCCACTGGTGTGAGGACACTCCTGCCTGGTTTCCATTCCCTTGGTGATGTGGGCCCTCTGGTGAGAGTCTGATCCTCTTTGGGTCCCTCACACTTTTGTGTGGTTGGCCCTCTGCTCTGAGGTCACTCCTGCCTGGCTGGCACACCCCGCATTGGCGACGTCGGCCCTCTGGTAGCAGTTGGAGCTTGCTGGGAGCCTCCTCTCCTCAGTGATGAGGGCCCTCTGGCGTCCGGCCCTAACTGCTGGGCTCCCCACATTTTCTGTTGTGTGCCCACTGGTGCGATGACACTCCTGCTTGGTTCCCTTCCCCATGGGGATGTGGGCCTTGTGCTCTGAGGTCACAACGGCTGGGTTGCTTACAGTATCACGATGAGGGCCCTCTGTTGTGAGTTCATCACTGCCTGGATCCCATAGCCTCGGTGCTCTGGGCCGCCTGCTGGGATGTTCCAACTGCTGGATTCCTCACCTTTTTATACAATGGGCCATGTGTTTTGAGGTTAATCCTGCCTGCCTCGCTCTGAGACCCATGGTGATGTGGGTCTTCTGGTTTGAGGCCACATGTGCTGGGTACCTCAACTTTCGATGATGTGGCCCCACGGGTGTGAGGACACTCGTGCCTGATTCCCAGCCCCTTGCTTATGTGGGCACTCTGGTGAGAGTCTGATCATGACTGGGTTCCTTACCCTTCTGTGAGGTGGGCGCTCTGATGTGAGGTCACTCCTGCCTGGATGGCTCACGTCGCCTTGGCGACGTAGGCCCTCTGTTGGCCACTGAAGCATGCTGGGAGCCTCCTACCCTCTTTAATGAGGGCCCTGGAAGAAACGCATATGCCCTTTTTGACCAAGTGCATCATTGTCGAAGTTCTGCCTCTTCTCCTATACTTTCAGAGGACTTCCCGTCTACCTCCTGAAATCGTATTCCTGGAATTCTGCCCCGCGTTCAAGTCCTCTTTGCAGCCTTACTTCAATATATTTTTGGACGATAGCTGTCATTTATAACTCTGCAGGTTTGTGAATTACAGTGCCCCTGAGCTCCATTCTTCAACTCGCTTTCTTGTGAGCTGGCCGCAAAACCGCAGGATTGCTTCAGGCCCTAATCTGGTTCCGGCACGGCATGTTGAGCCTTTGGCTAATTCCTCTTCCTGATGGGAAATGAGCATTAAATTTGCTCGTGCAGACACCTACAGCTAATCTCTCATTGGTTCTCCCTATTCCTGTTCATCTTGCTCAGAAATTCCAAACTGTGCCAAACAGGAGGTTAAAGGCATTGACTCTCCAATTGGGGAAAGAGTTAGTAAAGCGTCTGGAATGGTAAAACCGAGTATGAGGGGAAGAAAACTGAGATGCATTTAAAAAGGTTTCCCGGTCACACGGTGGACCATATTCTGGGTTTCCCATGCGTGTTTTACCTGAAGGAAGAATCCCTTAAACCTGGAGAGGTGGGACCCATGCAATGGGTACCATGCAGTATGACTTCAAATGGCCTGCATTTTCTCACCGAACCTCACCAATGCTATCAGCCCAAAGTGTCGAACCTTATGTCTCACTCAGCTCTAGGTGTAGATGTGGTAAATCCAGGTTGCATCACAAGCCCTGAATGAATTATTTAAGAATTGCTCTCTATTTCACTGTCATTGTGTTTGTTTTTGTAGTTTATTTTGATAATGGGATTTATCGGATTTTCTCTGCTGCCTTCATGCAGCTGTACACACACTTGATTCTCTTACGGAGACATATAAATCCATGGATTTGAAGATTCTTACTAGTCATGTGTAATCCTAGGAGTTG
This sequence comes from Delphinapterus leucas, assembly GCF_059928025.1. NCBI lineage: Eukaryota > Metazoa > Chordata > Mammalia > Artiodactyla > Monodontidae > Delphinapterus > Delphinapterus leucas. Next base: position 627,781 of record NW_028322275.1, read on the forward strand.
AATATGGTGTGTTTAGTCCATTTCGTTGAGCAAGGTGTAAGTATTGACTATTACATATTTGGCTTATGGAAAGGTATGTGTGCTAATTTCTATCTCTGGTTTTATGCAGCACCCCACCTCACCTTTCCCCATAAGCAAGCATAAGTTGGTGTTCTAAATTTGAGACCCTGTTCTGTTTTGTAATTCAGTTCATGTGTAGCCAAGTTTACATTCCGTGTATTAGTGATATCTTATGATGTTTCATTTTCTGTGTGACTTATTTCACTTAGAATCATCGTACCTGGATCCACTCAATATGCCGCGACGGGCCTGATGACATAGATTTCATTGGTGAGTGATATTCCATTGTACGTGCGTACCACAACTTCTTTAACCATTTTTCACATTCTGGGATATTTAACTTGTACCGTAGACGACGTTCTTGTAAACAGAGCTGTCCCAAACTTTGGGGTGGCTGTGTGTTTTTGATTTTAATTTCCCTAAGCTATAGGACCATAAGTGGAAGTGCCATAGGCTGTGTTGCTTTGTTTCTTACGTGTTTCAGGATACACCATACATTTCTCCAGAGTGGCTGTTGGCAATTTACATCCCGCCCATCAGCATAACAAGGCTCCCTGTACTCCGTGACCTGTCCTGTCTTTCTGGATTTTACACTTTTTTCAGATGGCCCTTTTGACCGGGGGGCAGTGAGACTTCATTGTAGTGCAGATTTCCTTTACACGCTTGCTTGGTTGGCCAAAAAGGGCGTATGCGTTTTTTCCTGAATATATTCAGGAAAAAACGCATACGCCCTTTTTGGCCAAGTGCATCATTGTTGACATTCTGCCTCTTTTCCTATGCTTTAAGTGCAATTCCAGTCTACCCCCTGAAATCGTTTTCCTGAAATTCTGCCCCGCTTTCAAGTCCTCTTTGAAGACTTACTTCAGTACATTTTTGGACGATAGCTGTCATTCATAACTCTGCAGGTTTGTGAATTACAGTGCCCCTGAGCTCCTTTCTTCAACTCCTTTTCTTGTGAGCTGGCCGCAAAACCGCAGGATTGCTTCAGGCCCTAATATGTTTCCGGCCGGGCATGCTGAGCCTTTGGTTAATTCCTCTTCCTGGTGGGAAATGATCGTTCAATTTGCCCGTGCAGACAGTAACAGCTAGTCTCTCATTGGTTCTCCCTATGCCTGTTCATCTTGCGCAGAAATTGCATACTGTGCCAAACAGGAGGTTAAAGGCACTGACTCTCCAAGTGGGGAGAGTGTTAGTAAAGCGTCTGGAATGGTGAACCCGAGTACCAGAGGACGAAAACTGAGATGCATTTGAAAACGTTTCCCAATCACATGGTGGACCATACTCTGGGTTTCCCATGCATGTTTTAGCTCAAGGAAGAATCCCTTAAACCTGGAGAGTTGGGACCCTTGGAATGGGTACCATGCAGTATGACTTCAAGAGGTCTGCGTTTGCTCACCGAACCTCACCAATGCTTTCAGCCCGAAGGGTCCAGCCTTATGTCTCACCCAGCTCTGGGTGTAGATGTGGTAATTCCAGGTTGCATCACAATCCCTGTATGAATTATTTAAGAATTGCTCTCTATTTCACTGTCATTGTGTTTTGTTTTTGAAATTTATTTTGATAATGGGATTTATCGGATTTTCACTGCTGCTTTTAGGCCGCTGTACACACGCTTGACTTCCTTATGGAGACATATAAATCCATGGATTTTAAGATTCTTACTTGTCAGGTATAGTCCCAGGCGTTGCGTCTGTTTCGTTGAGCAAGGAGTAGGTCTTGTCTATTATATATTGACCTTATGGAAAGGTATCTGTGCTAATTTCACTCTCTGGTTTTATGCAGCACCCCAACTCACCTTTCCCCATATGCAAGCATAAGTTGGTTTTCTAAATTTGAGACCCTGTTCTGTTTTGTAATTCAGTTCATGTGTAGGCAAGTTTACATTCCGTGTATTAGTGATATCCTATGATATTTCTTTTTCTGTGTGACTTATTTCTCGTAAAATCATCGTACCTGAATCCACTCATTATGCCGCCACGGGCCTGATGACTTAGATTTCATTGCTGAGTGATATTCCATTGTACGTGCGTACCACAACTTCTTTATCCATTTTTTGCTCTCTCGGATATTTAACTTGTACTGTAGACGAGGTTCTTGTAAACAGAGCCGTCCCAAACTTTGGGGTGGCTGTGTGTTTTTGATTTTAATTTCCCTAAGCTATAGGACCATAAGTGGAAGTGCCATAGGCTGTGTTGCTTTGTTTCCTACGTGTTTCAGGAAACACCATACACTTCTCCAGAGTGGCTGTTGGCAATTTACATCCCGCCCATCAGCATGACAAGGCTCCCTGTTCTCCATGACCTGTCCTGCCTTTCTGGATTTTACACGTTTTTCAGATGGCCCTTTTGACCGCTGGGCAGTGAGACTTCACTGTAGTGCAGATTTCTTTTACACGCCGGCCTGGTTGGCCAAAAAGGGCGTATGCGTTTTTTCCTGAATATATTCAGGAAAAAACGCATACGCCCTTTTTGGCCAAGTGCATCATTGTCGACATTCTGCCTCTTTTCCTATGCTTTAAGTGCAATTCCAGCCTACCCCCTGAAATCGTTTTCCTGAAATTCTGCCCCTCTTTCAAGTCCTCTTCGAAGACTTACTTCAGTACATTTTTGGACGATAGCTGTCATTCATAACTCTGCAGGTTTGTGAATTACAGTGCCCCTGAGCTCCTTTCCTCAACACGCTTTCTTCTGATCTGGCCGCAAAACCGCAGGATTGCTTCAGGCCCTAATCTGTTTCCGGCAGGGCACGCTGAGCCTTTGGTTAATTCCTCTTCCTGGTGGGAAATGAGCGTTCCATTTGCCCGTGTAGACACCTACAGCTAGTCTCTCATTGGTTCTCCCTATTCCTGTTCATCTTGCGCAGAAATTGCAAACTGTGCCAAACAGGACGTTAAAGGCACTGACTCTCCAAGTGGGGAGAATGTTAGTAAAGCATCTGGAATGGTGAACCCGAGTACCAGGGTTCGAAAACTGAGATGCATTTGAAAACGTTTCCCAATCACACGGTGGACCATACTATGGGTTTCCCATGCATGTTTTAGCTGAAGGAAGAATCCCTTAAACGTGGAGAGTTGGGACCCATGGAATGGGTACCATGCAGTATGACTTCAAAGGGTCTGCGTTTGCTCACCGAACCTCACCAATGCTATCAGCCCGAAGTGTGCAGCCTTATGTCTCACCCAGCTCTGGGTGTAGATGTGGTAAATCCAGGTTGCATCACAAGCCCTGAATGAATTATTTAAGAATTGCTCTCTATTTCACTGTCATTGTGTTTTGTTTTTGAAATTTATTTTGATAATGGGATTTATCGGATTTTCACTGCTGCATTTAGGCCGCTGTACACACGCTTTATTTCCTTATGGAGACATATAAATCCATGGGTTTTAAGATTCTTACTTGTCAGGTATCTTGCCAGGCGTTGAATATGGGGTGTTGAGTCCATTTCGTTGAGCAAGGAGTAGGTATTGTCTATTATATATTTTGCTTATGGAATGGTATCTGTGCTAATTTCAATCTCTGCTTTTATGCAGCACCCCAACTCACCTTTCCCCATAAGCAAGCATAAGTTGGTTTTCTAAATTTGAGACCCTGTTCTGTTTTGTAATTCAGTTCATGTGTGGCCAAGTTTACATTCCGTGTATTAGTGATATCTTATGATGTTTCTTTTTCTGTGTGACTTATTTCTCGTAGAATCATCGTACCTGAATCCACTCATTATGCCGCTACGGGCCTGATGACGTAGGTTTCATTGCTGAGTGATATTCCATTGTACGTGCGTACCACAACTTCTTTATCCATTTTTTGCTTTCTCGGATATTTAACTTGTACCGTAGACGAGGTTCTTGTAAACAGAGCCATCCCAAATTTTGGGGTGGCTGTGTGATTTTGATTTTAATTTCTCTATGCTATAGGACCATAAGTGGAAGTGCCATAGGCTGTGTTGCTTTTTTTCCTACGTGTTTCAGGAAACACCATACACTTCTCCAGAGTGGCTGTTGGCAATTTACATCCCGCCCATCAGCATAACAAGGCTCCCTGTTCTCCATGACCTGTCGTGCCTTTCTGGAATTTACACATTTTTCAGATGGCCCTTTTGACCGGGGGGCAGTGAGACTTCATTGTAGTGCACATTTCCTTTACACGGTTGCTTGGTTGGCCAAAAAGGGCGTATGCGTTTTTTCCTGAATATATTCAGGAAAAAACGCATACGCCCTTTTTGGCCAAGTGCATCATTGTCGACATTCTGCCTCTAATCTTATTCTTTAAGTGCAATTCCATTCTACCCCCTGAAATCGTTTTCCTGAAATTCTGCCCCGATTTCAAGTCCTCTTCGAAGACTTACTTCAAAACATTTTTGGACGATAGCTGTCATTCATTACTCTGCAGGTTTGTGAATTACAGTGCCCCTGAGCTCCTTTCTTCAACTCGCTTTCTTGTGAGCTGGCCACAAACCCGAAGGATTGCTTCAGGCCCTAATATAGTTCCGGCATGGCATGCTGAGCCATTGGTTAATTCCTCTTCCTTGTGGGAAATGAGCGTTAAATTTGCATGTGCAGACACCTTCACATGAGTCGTCATGGTGCCCCTTTGCCCCGGTTATCTCTATGGAGGTTGGAGTTGGAGGGCCTCCTCCCTCAAGATCAGTGTGCCCACGGAGCCAACCCTGCAACTTCAGGGCATGGTTGGGGGTTAGGATCACCACGAGGGTTCCTTTTCCCTTAGGAGGGAGGTGGCCTTTTGGGCTGCTGATTTCCAGGTTATCAGATACTGCCAGTATCTTGGCCAGATGTGGCGGTGGGCCAAGCCCCTTGGTGACCGTATTTTATCCTACCTGGATCGCATTCTTGCATTGTTCCATTTCAAGTGGTCCCAGGTTTTGCACTAATACTCCAGTGGCGATTCACCGTTCACCAGGAATGTAAAGGTCAAAGGGTTTAGCTAAATTAGGGAGTTCCAGGGCAAGGGTCTGAATTGACTGCTCTTTCCATTCTTGAAAGGCCACTTCTGCATTCTATTCAAAAGGATCATCACCTTTTCCTTTCAGTGTTTCATATAGAGGCCGAGCTAGTAGACTGTAGTTAGGGATCCAGAAGCAGCAAACCCTGGCCTCCCCAGGAACCCCTAAGCTGTCTTCTAGTTTTAGAAATGGGTAAGGCTGTAAATTGTTTCTTCCCTTTCCTGGGATGGGCTTCTCCGACCTTCTGTGAGAATGAAGCCCAGGCAGGTCACCGTAGTCTGTGATATTTGAGCTTTTTCTTGGACAACTTGTATCCTTTATTGGCTTCGTAGTTCAGAGGTATCCTTAGTAGGGCTGGCGATCAGAATGTCGTCTGCATATTGAAGGAGTGTTTCCTTTTCCAGAGGTAGAACTTTTAGGTCTTTAGCTGAGCTTTCCCCAAAGATGGTGTGGGAATTTTTGAACCCTTGGGGCAACACGGCCCGGAAGTATTGTTTTAGTTGTATGTTGAGTCCTGCCACTCACAAGCCAAAATTTCTTGTGACTCTGGGACTAATAGAATACAAAAGAAGGCATCATTGAAGACTAATACAGAATACCATGTCCTGGTGGTTGGTAGAATGACCAGCAGGGTGTAGGATTTAGGAACTACTGGAGGTATATCCTCGGTGGCTTCACTGACTGTCCTGACATCCTTTACCAGGACTCCAGCAGCCCATGGGGCTCTCGAGGTCAGACCAATCCCAGGATATGGAGCTCACCTGGGCAGGTACCCCACCCCAGCCCACGGGGCTCTCGTGGTCAGGCCCCTCCCAGGATACAGAGCTACCCTTGCAGGTACCATGGCAGGGCTGGGAACACAGGAACCGTGCATATCGCCCTCATTGCAGAGCACTCCCAGCTCACCTGTCACTCAGATCTGACACAGAGCACCTCAGAGCAGGACTTGAACTAACAAACAGCAGCTCCGACAGGTCTGTGACCCTGGGCATCACTCTGTGTGGCCTCCCTCCACCTGGTCTTCCAGAGACTTCCACTGCACCCGGGGCACCAGGCCTCTGTCTCCACCCACCAGCCACCCCTCCTCTCCCTGACTCCTGGGTTCCTCTCATTAGGAGAGGGTTTTCTTGAAGTTGTCTCCCACTCATGGGCCAGATAATATAATTAGAAAACAAGCCAGAGCTGCAGCCCCTTGTCTATCCTGACTCTCAGGAGCCCACACCTGTTCCTTGGACCTGGCCGATTCAGCAAGTTCCAGTTTCTGCAACTGTGAGCCCCTGAGGGGTGATTATTGGCTGGCCTGGGAAGCCTGACCGTGCCGGCCAGCCCTCCCCAGGTGTGCCTGGGTTCAGATCAATATAAACACCGCTCCAGGCAGCAAGAGCCCCTGCAGCTGTGCCTGACGCCATTTTCTCTGCCCTGTCAGCAGTCTTGGGGCTGGACTGGTGGGAGGGAGTGAGAGGCCACGGCTTTGTGGGTGGCCCAGTGTGAGTGGGGCTCTGCTGGACTTTCTGCAGCAGTTGCCAAGATGCCACCTGCTAAAGAAGAGGATGTGTCACCCATACCTGCCGCTGGAATTTCTCCCTGGGCAGAGGTGAGTGAGGAAGAAAGCAGTGGGGGCCGGGACAGCAGGGGTATCTCAGGCAGGGAAATGGAAAGCTTCCAGAAGAGCACCCAGGACCAGGACCATCCTGGCTGGCCTGCAGGCACCAAGTCGGCTGGCATGCTGTCGCTCATGTGGCTCCATGGCCCTTCCTCTAGGCTTTCAAGTCCTTGTACATATTCAGGTGTTTTACCTGGGAAGGGTGGGAACATTTCAGCAGCAGCTGGCCTGGGGCTCAGCCCACGTTTACTCACAGATGCCTCGGCACTGTCCCCCAGCTTTGCAATGAGGACGCTTGTTGCGTGGGGCCTGCTGGCTGAATGGGAGATGATTCCCCACCACCGACCAACTTCAGAATTGTTTACAACTGGAGCAAGTGCCCTGATACGGTTTTCCTCTGTGTAGCTGGTGGGTTCTGTTTTTTTTTCTTTTTTGGTTCAAGGTAGATTTTATTCCTCTTTTTTGTATTTACAGATATAAGCATGGAAATAATTTATTCATATAAATACATGTATGTGAAGGGAAGAATATTTTTTCTGTTTTACTTTTTGTAATTTGAATTTTATTTTATTTTTTTATACAGCAGGTTCTTTTTGGTTATCTATTTTATACATATAAATGTATACATGCCAATCCCAATCTCTCAACTCCTCCCACCACCACCCCCCAACAGCTTTCCCCCCTTGGTGTCCATACGTTTGTTGTCTACATCTGTTGCTCTATTTCTGCCTTGCAAAACGGTTCATCTGTACAATTTGTCTAGGTTCCACATATAGCCATTAATAGACAAGATTTCTTTTTCTCTTTCTGACTTACTTCACTCTGTATGACAGTCTCTAGATCCATCAACGTCTCTACAAATGACCCAATTTCATTCCTTTTTATGGCTTAGTAATATTCCATTTTATATATGTACCACTTCTTTATGCATTCGTCTGTCTGTGGGCATTTAGGTTGCTTCCATTACCTGGATATTGTAAATAGTGATGCAATGAACATTGCGGTGAATGTCTCTTTTTGATTTATGGTTTTGTCTGGGTATATGCCCAGTAGTGGGACTGCTGTATCATATGGTAATTCTATTCTTAGTTTTATAAGAAACTCCATAACTTTCTCCACAGTGACTGTATCAATTTCATTCCCAACAATAGCGGAAGAGGGTTCCTTATCTCCACACCCTTTCCAGCATTTGTTGTTTGTAGATTTTCTGATGATGCCCATTCTAACAGGTGTGAGGTGATACACCATGGATGAGTCTATTTCGTTGAGCAAAGAGTAGGTCTTGTCTATTACACATTTGGCTTATGGAACGGTATGTGTGCTAATTTCAATCTCTGGTTTTATACAGCACCGCAACTCAACTTTCCCCTTAAGCAAGCATAAGTTTTTATCTAAATGTGAGACTCTGTTCGGTTTTGGAATTCAGTTTATGTGTAGCCAAGTTTACACTCTCTCTATTAGTGATATCTTATGATAATTACCTTTCTCTGTGTGACATATTTCTCTTAGAATCATCATACTTAAATCCACTCAATTTGCTGCTACAGGCCTGATGACATTGATTTCATTGCTGAGTGATATTCCATTGTACGTAAGTAGCACAACTCCTTTATCCATATTTTTCTTTCTGGGATATTTAATTTGTACTGGACTCAAGGTTCTTGTAAACACAGCAGCCCTAAATTTGGTGTTGGCTGTGTCTTGTTGATTTTAATTTTCCTAAGCTATAGGGCCAAAAGTGGAAGTGCCCTAGGGTCTGTAGCTTTGTTTTTCAGATGTTTCAGGATACACCATAAACATCTCCAGAGTGTCTGTTGGCAATTTACATCCCGCCCATCAGCATAACAAGGCTCCCTGTTCTCCATGGCCTGTCCTGTGTTTCTGGTTTTTACACATTTTTCAGATGGCCCTTTTGACGAATGGGAAATGAGACTTCATTGTAGTGCGGATTTCCATTGCTCGAGTGCTTGGTTGGCCAAAAAGGGCATATGTGTTTTTTCCTGAATATATTCAGGAAAAAATGTTTACGCACTTTTGTCCAAGTGCATCACTGTCAAAGATCTGCCGCTTTTCACATGCTTTAAACGCAATTCCAATCTACCTCCTGAAATATGATTCCTGCAATTCTGCCTCGTTTTGAAGTCCTCTTTGCAGACTTACTTCAGTATATTTTTGCCAATAGCTGTCATTTATAACTCTGCAGGTTTGTGAATTACAGTGCCTGTGATTTCCTTTCTTAACTCGTTTCCTTGAAAGCTGGCCACAGAACCGCAGGTTTGCTTTAGGCCATAATCAGGGTCTGGCACGGCACTCTGAGCCTTTGGTTAATTCCTCTTCCTGGTGGGAAATTAGAGTTAAATGTGCCCCTCCGGACACCTGCCTCACTCCCAGCCCCTTGGTGATGTGTGTCCTGTGGTTTGAGGCCACATGTGCTGGGTTCCTCACCTTTGGCTGATGTGGCCCCACTGGTGTGAGGACACTCCTGCCTGGTTCCCATCCCCTTGGTGATGTGGGCCATCCGGTGAGAGTCTGATCCTGGTTGGGTTCCTCACACTTCTGTGAGGTGGGCCCTCTTCTCTGACGTCACTCCTGCCTGGCTGGCACACCCCGCCTTGGCGAAGTCGGCCCTCTGGTGGGATTTGGTGCCTGCTGGGGGTCTCCTGCCCTCGGTAATGAGGGCCCTCTGGCGTCAGGCCCTAATTCCTGGGCTCCCAATATTTTCTGATATGCGCCCTGTGGTTCGAGTACACTCGTGCCAGGTTCCCAACCCCATGGGAATGTGGGCCTTCTGCTCTGAGGTCCCAACCGTGGGTTGCTCAGTTTCATGATGAGGGCCCTCTGCTGTGAGTTCTCTCCGGCCTGGATCCCATAGCCTCGCTGCTCCTGGCCACCTGCTGGGAGGTTCCAACTGCGGGATTCCTCACCTTTTTTCTTCTATGGACCCTCTGTTTTGAGACTCCTCCTGCCTGCCTCACTCCCAGTCCCTTGGTGATGTGTGTCCTCTGGTGTGAGGCCACGTGTGCTGGGTCCCTCGCCTTTGGATGATGTGGCCACACTGGTGTGAGGACACTCCTGCCTGCTTCCTATCCCCTTGATGATGTGGGCCCTCTGGTGAGAGTCTGATCCTGGCTGGGTTCCTCACCCTTCTGTGAGGTGGGCCCTCTGCTGTGAGGTCACTCCTGCCTGGCTGGCACACCCCACCTGGGCAACATCGGCCCTCTTGTGGCACTTGGAGCCTGCTGGGAGCCTCCTCCCCTCGGTGATGGGGGCCCTCTAGCGTCAGGCCCTAACTGCTGGGTACCCACATTTTCTGATACGTGCTAAGTGGTGCGAGGACACTCCTGCGAGGTTCCCATCCCCATGGGCATGTGGGCCTTCTGCTCTAAGGTCCCAACACCTGTGTTGTTCACCGTTTCATGATGTTGTCTCTCTGGTGTTAGTTCACTCAGGCCTAGATCCCATAGACTCTGTGCTCTGAGCCGACTGCTGGGAGGTTCCTACTGCTGGATTCCTTACCTTTTTTATTCTTTGGGTCCTGTGTTTTTATGCTCCTACTTCCTGACTCACTCCCAGCCCCTTTGTGATGTAGGTCCTCTGGTTTAAGGCCACATGTACCGGTTTCCTCACCTTTATTGATGTGGCCCCACTGGTGTGAGGACACTCCTGCCTGGTTCCCATCCCCTTGGTGATTGGGGCCCTCTTGTGAGAGTCTGATCCTGTCTGGATTCCTCACACTTCTGGGAGGTGGGCCCTCTGCTGTGAGGTCACTCCTGCCTGGCTGGCACACGTCACGTTGGCGATGTGGGCCCTCAGTTGGGAGTTGGTGCCTGCTGGGAGTCTCCTCCCCTCGGTAATGAGGGCCCTCTGGCGTCAGGCCCTAACTCATGGGCTCCCAAAATTTTCTGATGTGCGCCCTGTCGTGTGAGTACACTCCAGCCAGGGTCCCTTCCCTAGGGGATGTGGGCTTTCTGCTCTGTGGTCCCAACGGCTGGGTTGCTCACAGTGTCAGAATGTGGGCCCTCTGTTTTGAGTTCAGTCAGGCCTGGATCCCATAGCCTCGCTGCTCCTGGCCGCCTGCTGGGAGGTTCCAACTGCGGGATTCCTCACCTTTTTTACGCAATGGGCCCTCTGTTTTGAGGCTCCTCCTGCCTGCCTCACTCCCAGCCCCTTGGTGATGTGTGTCCTGTAGTTTGAGGCCACGTGTGCTGGGTCCGTCACATTTCGGTGATGTGGCCCCACTGGTGTGAGGACACTCCTGCCTGGTTTCCATTCCCTTGGTGATGTGGGCCCTCTGGTGAGAGTCTGATCCTCTTTGGGTTCCTCACACTTTTGTGTGGTTGGCCCTCTGCTCTGAGGTCACTCCTGCCTGGCTGGCACACCCCGCATTGGCGACGTCGGCCCTCTGGTAGCAGTTGGAGCTTGCTGGGAGCCTCCTCTCCTCAGTGATGAGGGCCCTCTGGCGTCCGGCCCTAACTGCTGGGCTCCCCACATTTTCTGTTGTGTGCCCACTGGTGCGATGACACTCCTGCTTGGTTCCCTTCCCCATGGGGATGTGGGCCTTGTGCTCTGAGGTCACAACGGCTGGGTTGCTTACAGTATCACGATGAGGGCCCTCTGTTGTGAGTTCATCACTGCCTGGATCCCATAGCCTCGGTGCTCTGGGCCGCCTGCTGGGATGTTCCAACTGCTGGATTCCTCACCTTTTTATACAATGGGCCATGTGTTTTGAGGTTAATCCTGCCTGCCTCGCTCTGAGACCCATGGTGATGTGGGTCTTCTGGTTTGAGGCCACATGTGCTGGGTACCTCAACTTTCGATGATGTGGCCCCACGGGTGTGAGGACACTCGTGCCTGATTCCCAGCCCCTTGCTTATGTGGGCACTCTGGTGAGAGTCTGATCATGACTGGGTTCCTTACCCTTCTGTGAGGTGGGCGCTCTGATGTGAGGTCACTCCTGCCTGGATGGCTCATGTCGCCTTGGCGACGTAGGCCCTCTGTTGGCCACTGAAGCATGCTGGGAGCCTCCTACCCTCTTTAATGAGGGCCCTGGAAGAAACGCATATGCCCTTTTTGACCAAGTGCATCATTGTCGAAGTTCTGCCTCTTCTCCTATACTTTCAGAGGACTTCCCGTCTACCTCCTGAAATCGTATTCCTGGAATTCTGCCCCGCGTTCAAGTCCTCTTTGCAGCCTTACTTCAATATATTTTTGGACGATAGCTGTCATTTATAACTCTGCAGGTTTGTGAATTACAGTGCCCCTGAGCTCCATTCTTCAACTCGCTTTCTTGTGAGCTGGCCGCAAAACCGCAGGATTGCTTCAGGCCCTAATCTGGTTCCGGCACGGCATGTTGAGCCTTTGGCTAATTCCTCTTCCTGATGGGAAATGAGCATTAAATTTGCTCGTGCAGACACCTACAGCTAATCTCTCATTGGTTCTCCCTATTCCTGTTCATCTTGCTCAGAAATTCCAAACTGTGCCAAACAGGAGGTTAAAGGCATTGACTCTCCAATTGGGGAAAGAGTTAGTAAAGCGTCTGGAATGGTAAAACCGAGTATGAGGGGAAGAAAACTGAGATGCATTTAAAAAGGTTTCCCGGTCACACGGTGGACCATATTCTGGGTTTCCCATGCGTGTTTTACCTGAAGGAAGAATCCCTTAAACCTGGAGAGGTGGGACCCATGCAATGGGTACCATGCAGTATGACTTCAAATGGCCTGCATTTTCTCACCGAACCTCACCAATGCTATCAGCCCAAAGTGTCAAACCTTATGTCTCACTCAGCTCTAGGTGTAGATGTGGTAAATCCAGGTTGCATCACAAGCCCTGAATGAATTATTTAAGAATTGCTCTCTATTTCACTGTCATTGTGTTTGTTTTTGTAGTTTATTTTGATAATGGGATTTATCGGATTTTCTCTGCTGCCTTCACGCAGCTGTACACACACTTGATTCTCTTACGGAGACATATAAATCCATGGATTTGAAGATTCTTACTAGTCATGTGTAATCCTAGGAGTTGAATATGGTGTGTTTAGTCCATTTCGTTGAGCAAGGTGTAAGTCTTGACTATTACATATTTGGCTTATGGAAAGGTATGTGTGCTAATTTCTATCTCTGGTTTTATGCAGCACCCCACCTCACCTTTCCCCATAAGCAAGCATAAGTTGGTGTTCTAAATTTGAGACCCTGTTCTGTTTTGTAATTCAGTTCATGTGTAGCCAAGTTTACATTCCGTGTATTAGTGATATCTTATGATGTTTCATTTTCTGTGTGACTTATTTCACTTAGAATCATCGTACCTGGATCCACTCAATATGCCGCGACGGGCCTGATGACATAGATTTCATTGGTGAGTGATATTCCATTGTACGTGCGTACCACAACTTCTTTAACCATTTTTCACATTCTGGGATATTTAACTTGTACCGTAGACGACGTTCTTGTAAACAGAGCTGTCCCAAACTTTGGGGTGGCTGTGTGTTTTTGATTTTAATTTCCCTAAGCTATAGGACCATAAGTGGAAGTGCCATAGGCTGTGTTGCTTTGTTTCTTACGTGTTTCAGGATACACCATACATTTCTCCAGAGTGGCTGTTGGCAATTTACATCCCGCCCATCAGCATAACAAGGCTCCCTGTACTCCGTGACCTGTCCTGTCTTTCTGGATTTTACACTTTTTTCAGATGGCCCTTTTGACCGGGGGGCAGTGAGACTTCATTGTAGTGCAGATTTCCTTTACACGCTTGCTTGGTTGGCCAAAAAGGGCGTATGCGTTTTTTCCTGAATATATTCAGGAAAAAACGCATACGCCCTTTTTGGCCAAGTGCATCATTGTTGACATTCTGCCTCTTTTCCTATGCTTTAAGTGCAATTCCAGTCTACCCCCTGAAATCGTTTTCCTGAAATTCTGCCCCGCTTTCAAGTCCTCTTTGAAGACTTACTTCAGTACATTTTTGGACGATAGCTGTCATTCATAACTCTGCAGGTTTGTGAATTACAGTGCCCCTGAGCTCCTTTCTTCAACTCCTTTTCTTGTGAGCTGGCCGCAAAACCGCAGGATTGCTTCAGGCCCTAATATGTTTCCGGCCGGGCATGCTGAGCCTTTGGTTAATTCCTCTTCCTGGTGGGAAATGATCGTTCAATTTGCCCGTGCAGACAGTAACAGCTAGTCTCTCATTGGTTCTCCCTATGCCTGTTCATCTTGCGCAGAAATTGCATACTGTGCCAAACAGGAGGTTAAAGGCACTGACTCTCCAAGTGGGGAGAGTGTTAGTAAAGCGTCTGGAATGGTGAACCCGAGTACCAGAGGACGAAAACTGAGATGCATTTGAAAACGTTTCCCAATCACATGGTGGACCATACTCTGGGTTTCCCATGCATGTTTTAGCTCAAGGAAGAATCCCTTAAACCTGGAGAGTTGGGACCCTTGGAATGGGTACCATGCAGTATGACTTCAAGAGGTCTGCGTTTGCTCACCGAACCTCACCAATGCTTTCAGCCCGAAGGGTCCAGCCTTATGTCTCACCCAGCTCTGGGTGTAGATGTGGTAATTCCAGGTTGCATCACAATCCCTGTATGAATTATTTAAGAATTGCTCTCTATTTCACTGTCATTGTGTTTTGTTTTTGAAATTTATTTTGATAATGGGATTTATCGGATTTTCACTGCTGCTTTTAGGCCGCTGTACACACGCTTGACTTCCTTATGGAGACATATAAATCCATGGATTTTAAGATTCTTACTTGTCAGGTATAGTCCCAGGCGTTGCGTCTGTTTCGTTGAGCAAGGAGTAGGTCTTGTCTATTATATATTGACCTTATGGAAAGGTATCTGTGCTAATTTCACTCTCTGGTTTTATGCAGCACCCCAACTCACCTTTCCCCATATGCAAGCATAAGTTGGTTTTCTAAATTTGAGACCCTGTTCTGTTTTGTAATTCAGTTCATGTGTAGGCAAGTTTACATTCCGTGTATTAGTGATATCCTATGATATTTCTTTTTCTGTGTGACTTATTTCTCGTAAAATCATCGTACCTGAATCCACTCATTATGCCGCCACGGGCCTGATGACTTAGATTTCATTGCTGAGTGATATTCCATTGTACGTGCGTACCACAACTTCTTTATCCATTTTTTGCTCTCTCGGATATTTAACTTGTACTGTAGACGAGGTTCTTGTAAACAGAGCCGTCCCAAACTTTGGGGTGGCTGTGTGTTTTTGATTTTAATTTCCCTAAGCTATAGGACCATAAGTGGAAGTGCCATAGGCTGTGTTGCTTTGTTTCCTACGTGTTTCAGGAAACACCATACACTTCTCCAGAGTGGCTGTTGGCAATTTACATCCCGCCCATCAGCATGACAAGGCTCCCTGTTCTCCATGACCTGTCCTGCCTTTCTGGATTTTACACGTTTTTCAGATGGCCCTTTTGACCGCTGGGCAGTGAGACTTCACTGTAGTGCAGATTTCTTTTACACGCCGGCCTGGTTGGCCAAAAAGGGCGTATGCGTTTTTTCCTGAATATATTCAGGAAAAAACGCATACGCCCTTTTTGGCCAAGTGCATCATTGTCGACATTCTGCCTCTTTTCCTATGCTTTAAGTGCAATTCCAGCCTACCCCCTGAAATCGTTTTCCTGAAATTCTGCCCCTCTTTCAAGTCCTCTTCGAAGACTTACTTCAGTACATTTTTGGACGATAGCTGTCATTCATAACTCTGCAGGTTTGTGAATTACAGTGCCCCTGAGCTCCTTTCCTCAACACGCTTTCTTGTGATCTGGCCGCAAAACCGCAGGATTGCTTCAGGCCCTAATCTGTTTCCGGCAGGGCACGCTGAGCCTTTGGTTAATTCCTCTTCCTGGTGGGAAATGAGCGTTCCATTTGCCCGTGTAGACACCTACAGCTAGTCTCTCATTGGTTCTCCCTATTCCTGTTCATCTTGCGCAGAAATTGCAAACTGTGCCAAACAGGACGTTAAAGGCAGTGACTCTCCAAGTGGGGAGAATGTTAGTAAAGCATCTGGAATGGTGAACCCGAGTACCAGGGTTCGAAAACTGAGATGCATTTGAAAACGTTTCCCAATCACACGGTGGACCATACTATGGGTTTCCCATGCATGTTTTAGCTGAAGGAAGAATCCCTTAAACGTGGAGAGTTGGGACCCATGGAATGGGTACCATGCAGTATGACTTCAAAGGGTCTGCGTTTGCTCACCGAACCTCACCAATGCTATCAGCCCGAAGTGTGCAGCCTTATGTCTCACCCAGCTCTGGGTGTAGATGTGGTAAATCCAGGTTGCATCACAAGCCCTGAATGAATTATTTAAGAATTGCTCTCTATTTCACTGTCATTGTGTTTTGTTTTTGAAATTTATTTTGATAATGGGATTTATCGGATTTTCACTGCTGCATTTAGGCCGCTGTACACACGCTTTATTTCCTTATGGAGACATATAAATCCATGGGTTTTAAGATTCTTACTTGTCAGGTATCTTGCCAGGCGTTGAATATGGGGTGTTGAGTCCATTTCGTTGAGCAAGGAGTAGGTATTGTCTATTATATATTTTGCTTATGGAATGGTATCTGTGCTAATTTCAATCTCTGCTTTTATGCAGCACCCCAACTCACCTTTCCCCATAAGCAAGCATAAGTTGGTTTTCTAAATTTGAGACCCTGTTCTGTTTTGTAATTCAGTTCATGTGTGGCCAAGTTTACATTCCGTGTATTAGTGATATCTTATGATGTTTCTTTTTCTGTGTGACTTATTTCTCGTAGAATCATCGTACCTGAATCCACTCATTATGCCGCTACGGGCCTGATGACGTAGGTTTCATTGCTGAGTGATATTCCATTGTACGTGCGTACCACAACTTCTTTATCCATTTTTTGCTTTCTCGGATATTTAACTTGTACCGTAGACGAGGTTCTTGTAAACAGAGCCATCCCAAATTTTGGGGTGGCTGTGTGATTTTGATTTTAATTTCTCTATGCTATAGGACCATAAGTGGAAGTGCCATAGGCTGTGTTGCTTTTTTTCCTACGTGTTTCAGGAAACACCATACACTTCTCCAGAGTGGCTGTTGGCAATTTACATCCCGCCCATCAGCATAACAAGGCTCCCTGTTCTCCATGACCTGTCGTGCCTTTCTGGAATTTACACATTTTTCAGATGGCCCTTTTGACCGGGGGGCAGTGAGACTTCATTGTAGTGCACATTTCCTTTACACGGTTGCTTGGTTGGCCAAAAAGGGCGTATGCGTTTTTTCCTGAATATATTCAGGAAAAAACGCATACGCCCTTTTTGGCCAAGTGCATCATTGTCGACATTCTGCCTCTAATCTTATTCTTTAAGTGCAATTCCATTCTACCCCCTGAAATCGTTTTCCTGAAATTCTGCCCCGATTTCAAGTCCTCTTCGAAGACTTACTTCAAAACATTTTTGGACGATAGCTGTCATTCATTACTCTGCAGGTTTGTGAATTACAGTGCCCCTGAGCTCCTTTCTTCAACTCGCTTTCTTGTGATCTGGCCACAAACCCGAAGGATTGCTTCAGGCCCTAATATAGTTCCGGCATGGCATGCTGAGCCATTGGTTAATTCCTCTTCCTTGTGGGAAATGAGCGTTAAATTTGCATGTGCAGACACCTTCACATGAGTCGTCATGGTGCCCCTTTGCCCCGGTTATCTCTATGGAGGTTGGAGTTGGAGGGCCTCCTCCCTCAAGATCAGTGTGCCCACGGAGCCAACCCTGCAACTTCAGGGCATGGTTGGGGGTTAGGATCACCACGAGGGTTCCTTTTCCCTTAGGAGGGAGGTGGCCTTTTGGGCTGCTGATTTCCAGGTTATCAGATACTGCCAGTATCTTGGCCAGATGTGGCGGTGGGCCAAGCCCCTTGGTGACCGTATTTTATCCTACCTGGATCGCATTCTTGCATTGTTCCATTTCAAGTGGTCCCAGGTTTTGCACTAATACTCCAGTGGCGATTCACCGTTCACCAGGAATGTAAAGGTCAAAGGGTTTAGCTAAATTAGGGAGTTCCAGGGCAAGGGTCTGAATTGACTGCTCTTTCCATTCTTGAAAGGCCACTTCTGCATTCTATTCAAAAGGATCATCACCTTTTCCTTTCAGTGTTTCATATAGAGGCCGAGCTAGTAGACTGTAGTTAGGGATCCAGAAGCAGCAAACCCTGGCCTCCCCAGGAACCCCTAAGCTGTCTTCTAGTTTTAGAAATGGGTAAGGCTGTAAATTGTTTCTTCCCTTTCCTGGGATGGGCTTCTCCGACCTTCTGTGAGAATGAAGCCCAGGCAGGTCACCGTAGTCTGTGATATTTGAGCTTTTTCTTGGACAACTTGTATCCTTTATTGGCTTCGTAGTTCAGAGGTATCCTTAGTAGGGCTGGCGATCAGAATGTCGTCTGCATATTGAAGGAGTGTTTCCTTTTCCAGAGGTAGAACTTTTAGGTCTTTAGCTGAGCTTTCCCCAAAGATGGTGTGGGAATTTTTGAACCCTTGGGGCAACACGGCCCGGAAGTATTGTTTTAGTTGTATGTTGAGTCCTGCCACTCACAAGCCAAAATTTCTTGTGACTCTGGGACTAATAGAATACAAAAGAAGGCATCATTGAAGACTAATACAGAATACCATGTCCTGGTGGTTGGTAGAATGACCAGCAGGGTGTAGGATTTAGGAACTACTGGAGGTATATCCTCGGTGGCTTCACTGACTGTCCTGACATCCTTTACCAGGACTCCAGCAGCCCATGGGGCTCTCGAGGTCAGACCAATCCCAGGATATGGAGCTCACCTGGGCAGGTACCCCACCCCAGCCCACGGGGCTCTCGTGGTCAGGCCCCTCCCAGGATACAGAGCTACCCTTGCAGGTACCATGGCAGGGCTGGGAACACAGGAACCGTGCATATCGCCCTCATTGCAGAGCACTCCCAGCTCACCTGTCACTCAGATCTGACACAGAGCACCTCAGAGCAGGACTTGAACTAACAAACAGCAGCTCCGACAGGTCTGTGACCCTGGGCATCACTCTGTGTGGCCTCCCTCCACCTGGTGTTCCAGAGACTTCCACTGCACCCGGGGCACCAGGCCTCTGTCTCCACCCACCAGCCACCCCTCCTCTCCCTGACTCCTGGGTTCCTCTCATTAGGAGAGGGTTTTCTTGAAGTTGTCTCCCACTCATGGGCCAGATAATATAATTAGAAAACAAGCCAGAGCTGCAGCCCCTTGTCTATCCTGACTCTCAGGAGCCCACACCTGTTCCTTGGACCTGGCCGATTCAGCAAGTTCCAGTTTCTGCAACTGTGAGCCCCTGAGGGGTGATTATTGGCTGGCCTGGGAAGCCTGACCGTGCCGGCCAGCCCTCCCCAGGTGTGCCTGGGTTCAGATCAATATAAACACCGCTCCAGGCAGCAAGAGCCCCTGCAGCTGTGCCTGACGCCATTTTCTCTGCCCTGTCAGCAGTCTTGGGGCTGGACTGGTGGGAGGGAGTGAGAGGCCACGGCTTTGTGGGTGGCCCAGTGTGAGTGGGGCTCTGCTGGACTTTCTGCAGCAGTTGCCAAGATGCCACCTGCTAAAGAAGAGGATGTGTCACCCATACCTGCCGCTGGAATTTCTCCCTGGGCAGAGGTGAGTGAGGAAGAAAGCAGTGGGGGCCGGGACAGCAGGGGTATCTCAGGCAGGGAAATGGAAAGCTTCCAGAAGAGCACCCAGGACCAGGACCATCCTGGCTGGCCTGCAGGCACCAAGTCGGCTGGCATGCTGTCGCTCATGTGGCTCCATGGCCCTTCCTCTAGGCTTTCAAGTCCTTGTACATATTCAGGTGTTTTACCTGGGAAGGGTGGGAACATTTCAGCAGCAGCTGGCCTGGGGCTCAGCCCACGTTTACTCACAGATGCCTCGGCACTGTCCCCCAGCTTTGCAATGAGGACGCTTGTTGCGTGGGGCCTGCTGGCTGAATGGGAGATGATTCCCCACCACCGACCAACTTCAGAATTGTTTACAACTGGAGCAAGTGCCCTGATACGGTTTTCCTCTGTGTAGCTGGTGGGTTCTGTTTTTTTTTCTTTTTTGGTTCAAGGTAGATTTTATTCCTCTTTTTTGTATTTACAGATATAAGCATGGAAATAATTTATTCATATAAATACATGTATGTGAAGGGAAGAATATTTTTTCTGTTTTACTTTTTGTAATTTGAATTTTATTTTATTTTTTTATACAGCAGGTTCTTTTTGGTTATCTATTTTATACATATAAATGTATACATGCCAATCCCAATCTCTCAACTCCTCCCACCACCACCCCCCAACAGCTTTCCCCCCTTGGTGTCCATACGTTTGTTGTCTACATCTGTTGCTCTATTTCTGCCTTGCAAAACGGTTCATCTGTACAATTTGTCTAGGTTCCACATATAGCCATTAATAGACAAGATTTCTTTTTCTCTTTCTGACTTACTTCACTCTGTATGACAGTCTCTAGATCCATCAACGTCTCTACAAATGACCCAATTTCATTCCTTTTTATGGCTTAGTAATATTCCATTTTATATATGTACCACTTCTTTATGCATTCGTCTGTCTGTGGGCATTTAGGTTGCTTCCATTACCTGGATATTGTAAATAGTGATGCAATGAACATTGCGGTGAATGTCTCTTTTTGATTTATGGTTTTGTCTGGGTATATGCCCAGTAGTGGGACTGCTGTATCATATGGTAATTCTATTCTTAGTTTTATAAGAAACTCCATAACTTTCTCCACAGTGACTGTATCAATTTCATTCCCAACAATAGCGGAAGAGGGTTCCTTATCTCCACACCCTTTCCAGCATTTGTTGTTTGTAGATTTTCTGATGATGCCCATTCTAACAGGTGTGAGGTGATACACCATGGATGAGTCTATTTCGTTGAGCAAAGAGTAGGTCTTGTCTATTACACATTTGGCTTATGGAACGGTATGTGTGCTAATTTCAATCTCTGGTTTTATACAGCACCGCAACTCAACTTTCCCCTTAAGCAAGCATAAGTTTTTATCTAAATGTGAGACTCTGTTCGGTTTTGGAATTCAGTTTATGTGTAGCCAAGTTTACACTCTCTCTATTAGTGATATCTTATGATAATTACCTTTCTCTGTGTGACATATTTCTCTTAGAATCATCATACTTAAATCCACTCAATTTGCTGCTACAGGCCTGATGACATTGATTTCATTGCTGAGTGATATTCCATTGTACGTAAGTAGCACAACTCCTTTATCCATATTTTTCTTTCTGGGATATTTAATTTGTACTGGACTCAAGGTTCTTGTAAACACAGCAGCCCTAAATTTGGTGTTGGCTGTGTCTTGTTGATTTTAATTTTCCTAAGCTATAGGGCCAAAAGTGGAAGTGCCCTAGGGTCTGTAGCTTTGTTTTTCAGATGTTTCAGGATACACCATAAACATCTCCAGAGTGTCTGTTGGCAATTTACATCCCGCCCATCAGCATAACAAGGCTCCCTGTTCTCCATGGCCTGTCCTGTGTTTCTGGTTTTTACACATTTTTCAGATGGCCCTTTTGACGAATGGGAAATGAGACTTCATTGTAGTGCGGATTTCCATTGCTCGAGTGCTTGGTTGGCCAAAAAGGGCATATGTGTTTTTTCCTGAATATATTCAGGAAAAAATGTTTACGCACTTTTGTCCAAGTGCATCACTGTCAAAGATCTGCCGCTTTTCACATGCTTTAAACGCAATTCCAATCTACCTCCTGAAATATGATTCCTGCAATTCTGCCTCGTTTTGAAGTCCTCTTTGCAGACTTACTTCAGTATATTTTTGCCAATAGCTGTCATTTATAACTCTGCAGGTTTGTGAATTACAGTGCCTGTGATTTCCTTTCTTAACTCGTTTCCTTGAAAGCTGGCCACAGAACCGCAGGTTTGCTTTAGGCCATAATCAGGGTCTGGCACGGCACTCTGAGCCTTTGGTTAATTCCTCTTCCTGGTGGGAAATTAGAGTTAAATGTGCCCCTCCGGACACCTGCCTCACTCCCAGCCCCTTGGTGATGTGTGTCCTGTGGTTTGAGGCCACATGTGCTGGGTTCCTCACCTTTGGCTGATGTGGCCCCACTGGTGTGAGGACACTCCTGCCTGGTTCCCATCCCCTTGGTGATGTGGGCCATCCGGTGAGAGTCTGATCCTGGTTGGGTTCCTCACACTTCTGTGAGGTGGGCCCTCTTCTCTGACGTCACTCCTGCCTGGCTGGCACACCCCGCCTTGGCGAAGTCGGCCCTCTGGTGGGATTTGGTGCCTGCTGGGGGTCTCCTGCCCTCGGTAATGAGGGCCCTCTGGCGTCAGGCCCTAATTCCTGGGCTCCCAATATTTTCTGATATGCGCCCTGTGGTTCGAGTACACTCGTGCCAGGTTCCCAACCCCATGGGAATGTGGGCCTTCTGCTCTGAGGTCCCAACCGTGGGTTGCTCAGTTTCATGATGAGGGCCCTCTGCTGTGAGTTCTCTCCGGCCTGGATCCCATAGCCTCGCTGCTCCTGGCCACCTGCTGGGAGGTTCCAACTGCGGGATTCCTCACCTTTTTTCTTCTATGGACCCTCTGTTTTGAGACTCCTCCTGCCTGCCTCACTCCCAGTCCCTTGGTGATGTGTGTCCTCTGGTGTGAGGCCACGTGTGCTGGGTCCCTCGCCTTTGGATGATGTGGCCACACTGGTGTGAGGACACTCCTGCCTGCTTCCTATCCCCTTGATGATGTGGGCCCTCTGGTGAGAGTCTGATCCTGGCTGGGTTCCTCACCCTTCTGTGAGGTGGGCCCTCTGCTGTGAGGTCACTCCTGCCTGGCTGGCACACCCCACCTGGGCAACATCGGCCCTCTTGTGGCACTTGGAGCCTGCTGGGAGCCTCCTCCCCTCGGTGATGGGGGCCCTCTAGCGTCAGGCCCTAACTGCTGGGTACCCACATTTTCTGATACGTGCTAAGTGGTGCGAGGACACTCCTGCGAGGTTCCCATCCCCATGGGCATGTGGGCCTTCTGCTCTAAGGTCCCAACACCTGTGTTGTTCACCGTTTCATGATGTTGTCTCTCTGGTGTTAGTTCACTCAGGCCTAGATCCCATAGACTCTGTGCTCTGAGCCGACTGCTGGGAGGTTCCTACTGCTGGATTCCTTACCTTTTTTATTCTTTGGGTCCTGTGTTTTTATGCTCCTACTTCCTGACTCACTCCCAGCCCCTTTGTGATGTAGGTCCTCTGGTTTAAGGCCACATGTACCGGTTTCCTCACCTTTATTGATGTGGCCCCACTGGTGTGAGGACACTCCTGCCTGGTTCCCATCCCCTTGGTGATTGGGGCCCTCTTGTGAGAGTCTGATCCTGTCTGGATTCCTCACACTTCTGGGAGGTGGGCCCTCTGCTGTGAGGTCACTCCTGCCTGGCTGGCACACGTCACGTTGGCGATGTGGGCCCTCAGTTGGGAGTTGGTGCCTGCTGGGAGTCTCCTCCCCTCGGTAATGAGGGCCCTCTGGCGTCAGGCCCTAACTCATGGGCTCCCAAAATTTTCTGATGTGCGCCCTGTCGTGTGAGTACACTCCAGCCAGGGTCCCTTCCCTAGGGGATGTGGGCTTTCTGCTCTGTGGTCCCAACGGCTGGGTTGCTCACAGTGTCAGAATGTGGGCCCTCTGTTTTGAGTTCAGTCAGGCCTGGATCCCATAGCCTCGCTGCTCCTGGCCGCCTGCTGGGAGGTTCCAACTGCGGGATTCCTCACCTTTTTTACGCAATGGGCCCTCTGTTTTGAGGCTCCTCCTGCCTGCCTCACTCCCAGCCCCTTGGTGATGTGTGTCCTGTAGTTTGAGGCCACGTGTGCTGGGTCCGTCACATTTCGGTGATGTGGCCCCACTGGTGTGAGGACACTCCTGCCTGGTTTCCATTCCCTTGGTGATGTGGGCCCTCTGGTGAGAGTCTGATCCTCTTTGGGTCCCTCACACTTTTGTGTGGTTGGCCCTCTGCTCTGAGGTCACTCCTGCCTGGCTGGCACACCCCGCATTGGCGACGTCGGCCCTCTGGTAGCAGTTGGAGCTTGCTGGGAGCCTCCTCTCCTCAGTGATGAGGGCCCTCTGGCGTCCGGCCCTAACTGCTGGGCTCCCCACATTTTCTGTTGTGTGCCCACTGGTGCGATGACACTCCTGCTTGGTTCCCTTCCCCATGGGGATGTGGGCCTTGTGCTCTGAGGTCACAACGGCTGGGTTGCTTACAGTATCACGATGAGGGCCCTCTGTTGTGAGTTCATCACTGCCTGGATCCCATAGCCTCGGTGCTCTGGGCCGCCTGCTGGGATGTTCCAACTGCTGGATTCCTCACCTTTTTATACAATGGGCCATGTGTTTTGAGGTTAATCCTGCCTGCCTCGCTCTGAGACCCATGGTGATGTGGGTCTTCTGGTTTGAGGCCACATGTGCTGGGTACCTCAACTTTCGATGATGTGGCCCCACGGGTGTGAGGACACTCGTGCCTGATTCCCAGCCCCTTGCTTATGTGGGCACTCTGGTGAGAGTCTGATCATGACTGGGTTCCTTACCCTTCTGTGAGGTGGGCGCTCTGATGTGAGGTCACTCCTGCCTGGATGGCTCACGTCGCCTTGGCGACGTAGGCCCTCTGTTGGCCACTGAAGCATGCTGGGAGCCTCCTACCCTCTTTAATGAGGGCCCTGGAAGAAACGCATATGCCCTTTTTGACCAAGTGCATCATTGTCGAAGTTCTGCCTCTTCTCCTATACTTTCAGAGGACTTCCCGTCTACCTCCTGAAATCGTATTCCTGGAATTCTGCCCCGCGTTCAAGTCCTCTTTGCAGCCTTACTTCAATATATTTTTGGACGATAGCTGTCATTTATAACTCTGCAGGTTTGTGAATTACAGTGCCCCTGAGCTCCATTCTTCAACTCGCTTTCTTGTGAGCTGGCCGCAAAACCGCAGGATTGCTTCAGGCCCTAATCTGGTTCCGGCACGGCATGTTGAGCCTTTGGCTAATTCCTCTTCCTGATGGGAAATGAGCATTAAATTTGCTCGTGCAGACACCTACAGCTAATCTCTCATTGGTTCTCCCTATTCCTGTTCATCTTGCTCAGAAATTCCAAACTGTGCCAAACAGGAGGTTAAAGGCATTGACTCTCCAATTGGGGAAAGAGTTAGTAAAGCGTCTGGAATGGTAAAACCGAGTATGAGGGGAAGAAAACTGAGATGCATTTAAAAAGGTTTCCCGGTCACACGGTGGACCATATTCTGGGTTTCCCATGCGTGTTTTACCTGAAGGAAGAATCCCTTAAACCTGGAGAGGTGGGACCCATGCAATGGGTACCATGCAGTATGACTTCAAATGGCCTGCATTTTCTCACCGAACCTCACCAATGCTATCAGCCCAAAGTGTCGAACCTTATGTCTCACTCAGCTCTAGGTGTAGATGTGGTAAATCCAGGTTGCATCACAAGCCCTGAATGAATTATTTAAGAATTGCTCTCTATTTCACTGTCATTGTGTTTGTTTTTGTAGTTTATTTTGATAATGGGATTTATCGGATTTTCTCTGCTGCCTTCATGCAGCTGTACACACACTTGATTCTCTTACGGAGACATATAAATCCATGGATTTGAAGATTCTTACTAGTCATGTGTAATCCTAGGAGTTGAATATGGTGTGTTTAGTCCATTTCGTTGAGCAAGGTGTAAGTCTTGACTATTACATATTTGGCTTATGGAAAGGTATGTGTGCTAATTTCTATCTCTGGTTTTATGCAGCACCCCACCTCACCTTTCCCCATAAGCAAGCATAAGTTGGTGTTCTAAATTTGAGACCCTGTTCTGTTTTGTAATTCAGTTCATGTGTAGCCAAGTTTACATTCCGTGTATTAGTGATATCTTATGATGTTTCATTTTCTGTGTGACTTATTTCACTTAGAATCATCGTACCTGGATCCACTCAATATGCCGCGACGGGCCTGATGACATAGATTTCATTGGTGAGTGATATTCCATTGTACGTGCGTACCACAACTTCTTTAACCATTTTTCACATTCTGGGATATTTAACTTGTACCGTAGACGACGTTCTTGTAAACAGAGCTGTCCCAAACTTTGGGGTGGCTGTGTGTTTTTGATTTTAATTTCCCTAAGCTATAGGACCATAAGTGGAAGTGCCATAGGCTGTGTTGCTTTGTTTCTTACGTGTTTCAGGATACACCATACATTTCTCCAGAGTGGCTGTTGGCAATTTACATCCCGCCCATCAGCATAACAAGGCTCCCTGTACTCCATGACCTGTCCTGTCTTTCTGGATTTTACACTTTTTTCAGATGGCCCTTTTGACCGGGGGGCAGTGAGACTTCATTGTAGTGCAGATTTCCTTTACACGCTTGCTTGGTTGGCCAAAAAGGGCGTATGCGTTTTTTCCTGAATATATTCAGGAAAAAACGCATACGCCCTTTTTGGCCAAGTGCATCATTGTTGACATTCTGCCTCTTTTCCTACGCTTTGAGTGCAATTCCAGTCTACCCCCTGAAATCGTTTTCCTGAAATTCTGCCCCGCTTTTAAGTCCTCTTTTAAGACTTACTTCAGTACATTTTTGGACGATAGCTGTCATTCATAACTCTGCAGGTTTGTGAATTACAGTGCCCCTGAGCTCCTTTCTTCAACTCGTTTTCTTGTGAGCTGGCCGCAAAACCGCAGGATTGCTTCAGGCCCTAATCTGTTTCCGGCATGGCACGCTGAGCCTTTGGTTAATTCCTCTTCCTGGTGGGAAATGAGCGTTCAATTTGCCCGTGAAGACACCAACAGCTAGTCTCTCATTGGTTCTCCCTATGCCTGTTCATCTTGCGCAGAAATTGCAAACTGTGCCAAACAGGAGGTTAAAGGCACTGACTCTCCAAGTGGGGAGAGTGTTAGTAAAGCGTCTGGAATGGTGAACCCGAGTACCAGGGGACGAAAACTGAGATGCATTTGAAAACGTTTCCCAGTCACACGGCGGACGATAGTCTGGGTTTCCCATTCATGTTTTAGCTGAAGGAAGAATCCCTTAAACCTGGAGAGTTGGGACACATGGAATGGGTACCATGCAGTATGACTTCAAAGGGTCTGCGTTTGCTCACCGAACCTCACCAATGCTATCAGCCCGAAGTGCCCAGCCTTATGTCTCACCCAGCTCTGGGCGTAGATGTGGTAAATCCAGGTTGCATCACAAGCCCTGAATGAATTATTTAAGAATTACTCTCTATTTCACTGTCATTGTGTTTTGTTTTTGAAATTTATTT